>NW_017729032.1:106362928-106374439 GCF_001723915.1 Gavialis gangeticus
TGTCCCTGGGATAACAGGAGAAGTACCCATCACCGTCCCATGGGTCCAGTAAAAGTTGGGCTTTGGAATGTGACCTTCACCGGGAATGGTAAGAATTCCCACAAGGAAGAGTGTAGCAGTCTTACCTTTTGGAGCTTGGGTTGAGTCCCAGGCTTGAAATCTTGCTGTTTTGATTGGTGGAGCTCACTCCCCAATCAGAAGGCAGCAAGAGGAGTTCAGTCACACCCCTTTCCTGAGGGGAGGAGGAGAAGAGTTTCCCCACCCTGTGAACCTGATTGAAGACTGCAACACTTAGGTCTGGAAAACTTCAGGGGTAGAGTCCTGGAACATATAAAAGAAGCTGTGTGCCCAGCATGAGGGAAGCACATCCAGGAGAATGAAGAGAAAAGACTGGGGCTTAGAAGAGCTGCTCAGCAGGGCAAAGCAGTAGCCCAGAAGTGCCCCTGAAGACTCCCATCAGCAGGAAATGACTGACAGCTGCAGCAGCTAGGTTCTCGGTATGCATCATGGCACATGGCATCCAGACCCTGGGAGCTGCATGAGGTGGCTCAGGTCTGCAACCTCTGGCATGTGGTCAGAGACATGATGCACAGACTTGTGCATGGAGTAGGACCTTTAGGAGCGCTTGGGCAGTTCAGGTCCTCGACCCTCAGAACAAGGCTGGGAGCTCAGTGCAGGAGGTGCTGCATGGAGGGTCTGGAAGTGGACCAAGTCTGGTGCAGCACGAGGCAGGCCAGGCCTCTGACCCATAAAAAAAAGTTAAGTCCAGAGAGCCAGATGGTGATCAGGCTACTGAGCCCCAGAAGCCCTGCATAGTGGAGCTCTGTTCCAGGGGACAGCAACCTCTCCCCCCAAAAGTCCACTGCAGGTGAGAGAGCAGCCTGGCGCAGAGGACAAGGACCACCCTCCAGGCCTGGTAGCCATAAGTTCTAGGAAAAAAAAAGAAAAATTCCCTACAGGGGAGGGAAATCCCTCCCTGGTTAGTTAAGGGCTCCTGAAAGGGGAGGTCCCACTGAGAGGGGCCCAATAACATTACCATCTTCTTTATAGGGCTTGGGAAAAGCCCAAGAGCATTGGGGTTTCCCCTTGAGATTAAGTTTATCTATTTCAGATCAAATACTTATCTGTAACTTACCTGTATCTGGAGCACCGGTATAAGGTTTTATGTCATTTTCCTGGAAGGTATTGTTTATGTTACTGGTTTAAATATCATACATACATACAATAAGTTAACTATAGTCAAATTGATTTACATTAAGTCCCCTAACTGTCCTGGCCTGAATCTATAGGGATGGAGAAAGACTGAGTGGTCTGCAGTTCCCACTCCACAGCACACCTGCCAGCTAACAATCCCCTTCAATTAAAGAAGGTGAGTATATACCCAAGTTACCTGGGCTACATTTGCATCACCAAGTCATTGGAAAATGTATGCAAACAGCAGCATGGAGAGAGAGAAGTCCTCTCTCTCTCTGTCTCTACCTAATTAAAACCCCCTCCCCATGGGTCTCAAATATATACCCATCTTACCCTATTGTGGTACTTTTTAATGAAGGAAAGACCTATTCAAAGATGTGACCCATACCTCTAGTTTATATCTTCAAGGATGGAATGTACCTATTAAAGATTAGCAATTTCAGATCTTCCTCCAATATCCCTTGCCACTTGAATTGAAACAGCTTGTTGGGGTTTGTAACAGAAGGGGGTCCTAGGGGTCGCCATGCTCCCCCCCAGCATCCTCTTACCATGTCCAGTTCATCTACAAATTACCCTCTGTTCTTGCCGCCACATCTTTGATGTTATATATATTATAGGGAGGCTGCCTCTTCCTCTCTCTGGACATGGTTTTCCTCCTGTACAATGGTCCCGTTTCTGTAATGGGTGCTTCTGTGCACCCCAGCCCTATGGGCTATGCGTGGCTCCAACCACCCCTTTACCCCAAGCCTCACTGATGTACCGGACATTGTTCAGTCTTACACTCTCTCTGGCACTCGGGCTTTCCACAGCCCTGTCTCATTCCATGCCCTCTCTGGTGCTCAGGTTCTCCACAGCCTTGTCTCACACTGTGTCTCACTGGCACTTGGGCTCTCCACAGTCCTGTCTCACATTGCGCCTCACTGGGTGCTTGGGTTCTCCACAACCTTGTCTCGCTCTGCCTTACTGGGTGCTCGGGGTCAGCACACTCCCAATGCTGCACCCTTTCTGACACTCTTGGTTGGCACACTCCCAATGCTGTGCCCTTTCTGGCTTTCATTGGTCACTGCCTCCTTCTCCAGGACTTCTCAATTTGCTGCCCCCTTCTCTGCAGCTTCTTACTGCCCACTCTCTGGGGCTGGGGTCCCCACTCTACCGTGAGTCCCCTATGAAGCCTCCTCCATCCCCTTATAGACTGGTGGCTTGGGTGAAGCTAACAGCAAATAAAACACAAGCCCTTGGGCTATAACAGAAGCTCAAGCCACCCGGCTATAACAACATTCGAGCCACCTCAAGAGTCTTCCATCTCTCACCAATTGAGCTGCTCGTGCATTCAGGCCTCTTCTCTTTCCTCACTCAGGCAGAGCTCCTTCCCCCTTAGCTGCCAGCAGGGAACTATCTCTTGGCCTCCGGCCTGTGATTTATATAGGAGCCAGGCTCTGCCCCTTCCAGTCAGCTGACCAGGCAGGTGGGGGTCATTAGCTCCCTCTGGTTACCCTAGCAACCTGCACCTGGGTGGTTATCCCAGCTCTCCCAGTAGCAGGCACCCTAGTAGCCTGCTACAGGGTTGTATAAACAGATCTTGCCCCCATTTTTAAATTTAATGTAGAAAGCTGCTGTGACTTATAATATTGGGATTCAGTGTTTATAATGTATTTGTTATTAAAAAGTCATTAGGCAAAAATGCAAATAGTACTGGGACGGTGGACCAGGATTTGCTCCCTGGGCCACAGGTATTGACTTCCTCTTGCTTGTTCTTCTTCTGGCCCTCTGACTGCATCCCATCTTGGCTGCTTACTGGGCCAACTTCAGGAGGAGGAAGATGGAAAAAAGCTACATGTGCTACATAGGCATCCTTTGCCACTTAAATGACATTGGTTCAAGTCCCTGGAGACTGAGAATATCCATAATTAGGGTCTTCTGTGGCCTTCACTAGTGTTGTACTCAGTAATCTGCTCACAGGGGGAAGTGGGTTTCTTTATTCTGCTGTCTGCATAACTATCTATCTGGTGAGGTCAAAAGCCCTATTACAATGCTTTTGGTTTATGTGGTCAGGAGGAAGTAGAAATTTAGGCAGAAGAAGAAAGCTTTGCACAAGGTAGAATCCTCCATGGAAATGAAATGGAGAGCTATATGCCTCCTGGGCAACTGAAGATTTGTCTCTGGAGGTGTTTAAGTGCATACTGATATGAGTAGATATTTGTGCAGATTTGAAGTGCATCCCTGGAGGCACACAAATGCCTTCTCATTGAAAGTATAGTAGAACTATGAGCTGAAACCCTTCACATACCTAACTGGAATTTATGTGTCTGTGTAACTGCATTTTTGGGGATTTATGAACAATTTTTGATGCACCTTTGGATGTTCAGTCATGAGCATGCTCAGCAGAGCTCTGCTCTGTTTAGTCAGAAGCATGGTGAAATAGGAAAGTGTTTAGCAGGGATCCTGGTTTTGTCTGATAAAAAAAAATCACCAATTTGCAGATTAAAAAAAGTACCTCAAAACCCACATTTTTCCATGATCAAAATAAAATGCCACTATATATATATATATATATAGAGAGAGAGAGAGAGAGAGAGAGAGAGAGAGAGATATTAGTGACATTTCATTTTAGTCATGGAAAAATGTGGATTTGGGGTTACTTTTTGTAATGTGAAAATGGGGCGGGGGGAGGTTATGAGGCAAAACCAGGATCCCTGGTGATCAGGTACACATAAGTCTGAGTAAGTCTTGAAATTTTAGTCAGGCAAAAACCTATGATTTTGGAGACCCATATCCCTCTTGGGTTCTGGTGTTGTTTCTACCTTTCTGTCCAGTAGCTTAGTGGTGAAAGCACTTGCCTGAGGAGCAGAAGATCTGGATTGTCCTCTCCTTTTTCTCAGGGGAGCTTTAAACTGGCAATTTTTGCTTCCTAGTAATGTACTCTAAGCTTCACATGGCAGGCTGGACATTCCATAGATCCTTCTCCAGCCATCCTCTCGAAGGAGGCCCACTGGACAGCCAGAAGTTAGAGATGTGTGAAGCCAGAAGGAAGACAGCACACTAGTAAATATGTAATTCAGAGAGACAGATGCCAATCTAGGTGTAGCAAAATGCCAAGTTTTTCTTTTTTTATTATTTTAAAATGCATTCCCTCCTCTTCCCAACCATTTCTGACTTTCTATCTGCCCTCTCTATCCCTTATAAGTGATTACAAGTAGCACTAGGTAAGCTGAGATAAGTTTTTGTATGCTATTATTGTAATAAGCCCTTTTTTTATATTGTAAATACAGTTCCGTTATGTTTGTATTGATTTTTACTGTTTTGTATTGTATTGTATTATATTGTATTCCTACCATTTGTACATTGATTATTATTGTTTCATGTTAACATTGTATGATTTAGGCCTGCAATGTGGGTTGGCATGAGTGATGTCAAGTATCCATTTTGTGTGTTGGGTTCCCATCTTGTTCCCATCTTGTCCTCATGCCCTGTTACGTAAGTATATTGCACTTACGACTCATGTTTAAGTCTGTAACCTCTCCCAGGTAAATTAGTTTTCCTTGAATACCTGAAGAAAAACAGTGAATGGATGAGTGAAGCACTATGATAGAATGACCCCCTATTAAATCACCCCACCACCAAAACCAATACCTGGACCAGTGACCCAGCCATTGGAACCACCCTCAGCATTGAAGAAACAAAAGATGACACAACCCACCATTGTGCCAAGGCTGCACATGCTCAGTAAGAACATCTGGAAACCTCTGGAACAGGACTGACATTTCCTGGACATGCCCTCCCTATAAGAGTTCATATGTAGTCTGCCCCCATAAAAAGGGGTAGTGAAGACTGACTCCTTGGGATGTCATCTTCATCTTCATCTACTCCACGTCATGCTGCCTATCAACCCAGTGGTCCTGCCGGCAACCCCTCTCTGGACAACACCTGCTGGAGAAAGACCCCAACTGGCCATCGAGGACCCCCTCCCAGCCTAGATAGGTAGCTATCACCCCCACCCTCTTTTCAACCAAGGACTTGGACTCTGTTTCTCTTCCCTACCTGGACTCCAACCCTTCCACTGAGTCTCTTTCTCCTACTACTATCGTGTGAGTGTGTGTGGGAGTGCTTGTGTGAGTGTGTGTGGGAACCAAGCTGTACACTACAGTGGTCATTAAATAAAACTGTTATTTGGATGCCTGAGTTGGGTTTTGCTTTACTACAGTTCAGCCCTGCTCCAATCTCTGCTCCTCGCACCTTTAACTTCTGTCTCATTTCTCCCTGTCCTGCTTTTGGCTCTCTGTCACCTCCAACACCTGTCCCATGCTCCTGTGGCTCTAGCCATCCCGAACTCCTCTCTGCCCACAAACCCCTGTTTCTTTGCTATTGCCTCATCCCCACTTCCTTTTCCCCTGATCTCTGCCACTATTATTGCCTTGTCTCCACTGCCTTTTCCCCTGATCTCTGCCAGTTGCTCTTTAGTTACCATGCACCCCAAGCATAGGTACCACAGGCACCAACACACACACACGCGTGCACTCACCTGAGTAAGTGTTTAACCTGTGTGTATATGTGTATGTATGTATATATTGTGTATGATTTCATGTCATTATCATTAGGGTGTGTAGGTGCTTGAATTGGTCACATGTGTGCATGTGCAATTGTATACCACACCCTTCTGTCTAACAATGTAATATTGAGATTCTGAGAGTTGGCCTGGCCCCACAGGACAACAAAGGAAGGGGTTCTAGCCTATTCTACTCCTCCCACTGAGGCAGAAAATTTGCCAGTACTGCCTATCTCTTTTACTTTAAGAATATTAAATACAAGATGCAGGGAGGAAGCTTCAATGGGACAGCTGGAGTGGAACCTAGTAGGGCTGTGCAAAGCTTTGGTCACTGATTCGATTCGGCAGAGATTCAACCCGATTTGACAGCCGAATCTCAGAATCCAAATTGAATCAGGAGACCCTTTAATCTCTCTGAATTGAACTGGAACCCTCCAATTTTTTTTCAGAGAGATTTGGAAAGATTCGATGATTCATAGACACAGCTTTAAATGTTTTTTCTACATACCTCAGGGTACCAGGCGGCTTGTGGATGCTGAGATGCTGGGGTAGATGGAGCATCCCTTGGGAGCACGGGGGTTCCCCAGCACACTTGGCAGCACTTCCAGTCCACTTTGGGCTCCACCAGGGAGCGTGCAAGGGACCCCACCCCTGGATTGGTGACTGGTGCCTCCTGGGTCTGGGGGCGGGGAACCTGGGGTCCCCTCAAAGCCAATTGCTGAGTTGGGACAGACCCAGGGGGCACTTCCGGTCCACTTCCAGGTTCACCACAGAGCATATGGGGGGCCCCCTGCACTCGTGTGGAATGTTCCATTCACCCCAGCATCGCAGCATTCACAAGCCACAACTGGTACCTTGAGGTATGTTGGAAAAACATTTAAAGTTGTGTCTATGGCTGAATTGCTGATTCTCCAAATCAGCATCGAATCTTCACATTTGGATTTGGCCAAATCAAATTGGGACAATGATCTGAAATAACTAATAGAATCACTGTCCCCGATTTGTGCTGAATCTGAATCCGAATTGAATATAGCCTGTTTCGCACACCCCTAGAGCCTAGTAGGGAGATATTAGATTTAATGTGCATTACCAAAAGCACATTATTGAATATGTAGATGCACCCAGTATGAACATGTGTAAATGTGCCAGAGTATTCCTTACAGTCATAGAGAAAAGTCTATCTCCACCATCTTTAAAATCACTCTTCAGGTATTTAAAGAAAGCTATCAATCCCCTTTGAGCCTTGATTTCTCCAGACTAAATAAACCTAGTTCTTCCACCCTGCCCTCATAAGTCATACTTTCCAGGCTTCTAATAATTTTTGTCACTCTTCACTGCACTCTTCCCAATCTGTCTACATTTTTCTTGATGTATGGGCTGAAAACTGAATGCAGTAGTCCAGGTGAGGTGCATAAAAAATGAGAAGAGGGTAGAGCCCAAACCTCCTATACCATGAGCAAGTACCCCAACCAATAGAATTTTGCCTCCGTAGGGTACATTACGATCCCCAACTGTGTAAATGCCAGAAACAACTGGCAACAATAGGTCTGTTAGTGTACATGTAGGGAAATACAATTTATTCTTAGTGTCTATGCAAGTGTACCTCCTCCTGGTCATATAAGCCAGGGCTTTGCTGCCAGCTGTGAATTAGGTATCTAGTGAGTTAAACATAATTTAGGCTTAAGTGTCTTTAACTAATCATGTAATTAATGCATGCAATTATTTTAAAATATTGGTGAAATATTGCAATTAAAATAGTGTTAAAAGATGATAATGAAATGATCTGTAAATTTCTAGTTCCACAATTTTTTTCTTCAAATAATGTATTTTGATACACTGGGGGGGGAGAGGGGAGTAGGGGGGGAGCCTGGAAGGGCTGTAACTATCTAAGAATGTTATAAAAGTATCAATTCAGGAAACGTAAAATGCAATAATTTGCTATGACCATGGATATCTGGGAGTGACATCCTGACATGACAATACAATTATATGTATTTTTTAAAAGTTCTTTTGGCAGAAGAGGAAAGGATAGTTGATATTTTCAACTTATTTTATCTCTGTTTGTACTGTGCAGAATTGTGCTATGTCACAGATCCTCACTATATGAGAACACTTTAAACAAATCAAAGGAAAACCCAGGATTTCAAAATAAGGTTTTTTTTCTCCACAGTGGCTTCAGTTTGAATATTTTGCTTTAAAAGATGCATTTTTTTCAATTTTAAACTAGTAAGTCAGATTGCAAAATGTAACTCATTATTATCTCTTTTTTCTTTGAACACTATAATTCCCCTTAGCCCTGGTAGTCACTAGGGTAGCACTCCATTTATAACAGGAGGTATGCTTAGTCTGGACTGAAGACAAAACAATTCCTCCCTAATATTAATGCATCCTCAGTGATGCCTACATCAGAGCATTCATTACATTGTTGTAATGATTTTAGCTAAAATCAAGATTTCAATAATAAAAATAAACATCATAAAAATACGTAAATAAAACAACAATGAAAATGCTACAGAAATCATCATGGGATACTGGTAATACCTTAAAAACTTATTAAACAACTATTACATTATTTGATGTTATTTACTTTTTGGTTTCAACTTAGACAGTTCCCTGTCTGATGTACAGTTCAAGGTGCCATATGATCTGATACTCAGGCCACACAATTGTATCTCCTGTTATGTCATGTGTGCATGGCAGGAGGCATGATTCTGTGCTCCAGCAGAATAACTCTTCTTTCTGTAGCTAGGAGGTTGATGAAGTGCAGTTCATAGGCTTGTCTGTGAAAAGTGGTTTGTAAATTCTCTTTGAGGATCAAGCCTGAGAGATTGGAGACAAGTGGTGTCCTGTTCTTTTCTTTGATAGATTTTTAGTGTGTGCGCATTCTGGTGTGCAGTTGTTGCTTGGTGTCTTCATGTACTTTCCATCAGGGCACTTGGTGCTTTAATGGAGACATGTATTCTATTGTGAAGATATCTCCATACTGGAGACATTGTTGACAAATTTTGCATGTCTTGTCATGGCATGGTCTGGATCCATTCAGTGTGTTTTGGGCTGTAGGAAGTAGACTTCTGGTGATGAGGTTAGTGAGGTTCAGTGCTTGTTTGAATTTACGAACCACTTTTCCCAGACGAGCCTATGAACTGCACTTCATCAACCTCCTAGCTACAGAAACTCTTGGACTCAATATAGACATTGGAATTCTGACATGCTACAACCTGTTGGACATCTGACTCCCCAGGTACCTCTTCACTTTTAGCTGTGCTGCTACATCCCACTTCCCCCCACCACCCCAGCCTGTCCCTTAACTCCTGATGCCTCCATTTCCATTTTCACTGACTGGCTTTCTTGTGTTCATTGCATGCCAGCCTCTGGCTTCTTTATTATTCCCTCGATCCAGGAACAGCACACACACCAACTGCAGGTGCTTCCTCAGCCTGACAAAGGGTTTTTCAAGCCAAAACCTTGCTAAGGTTTATTTCCCTAACAATTCAGTTGGTCTACTAAAAGATATCAGATTACATTGACCCAAAGAAACTTGTCTGCCAGTGCCATGTCCTTAGACCAACACTTCTAGCACCTGTCCCCAGTCAGCTGAACGGAAGGATGCAGGGCCCCAGGGCTGGGGCTGGCAGGGAGAATTATGTGACAGCTGCTGGAGAAGAAGCTCCTGAAGGAAAAAAAGACTCTAGTCTGTGACAGTTTGCCTGAGCTGCTGCTCTTGCTACCGTGCTGCTTACTAAGTTATTAATTGTTGTTATTTAAAATGGTGGACCAAGATGAGAATATAGGGGAGGAGGAGGCCTCACTGGGGCACACTACCAAGTCATGTAGAGGCCTCAGCACCAATGAGGGTATGCCTTAACACACACACAATGTCACACATGTCACGAGTTTTGCTTGAGGTACAGTTTCCCAGAAACCTCTGCACCTATCTCCCTGAAACCTGGCAGGCTTCAGGGCCTCAGCAGGGGCTACCAAACCTGCAGCTTTCACTCCACTGTGCCTTAACACGTGACACCAGTTTTACTTTCAAGACTGTGAGGTGCAGTTTCCCAGAAACCACTGCACCTATCTCCTTAAAGCTTGACAAGCTTCATGCCCTCAGAAAGGGCTACCATCCTTGCTGTTTTCATGCAAATCTGCCAAAAAATGACAGTTATAGGCAGTTTTGTGCTTTCCCATTATAGCCTATGGGCAAAGTGTCAAAACAGTGTTGAAACAGCGAACCAGTGTCAATGAAACAAAAGAGAACAGTGCTTTGAAATTAAATGAAACTCAAAACAAAACACTGTCCTGTCAAAATGGTGAAACAGAAGTCAAAATGAAATGGTGCTGTTTCGCACAGCCCTAGAAAGCAATACCATCTTGCCAATGAAGATGAATTAAGATCCCTATAAAGGGAAATTTTAGCACCTCAGAAAACTGAATCACTTTAACCAAGTGTGGGTGCTCAGATGCTTGTTACAGACAATGGAGAGATATAAGTGTTGTTATGAGATGTATGGAGTGTTTTCTCAGGTGGTATCTTGCTGCTGTCGCTTTTGATATCAGGCTGCTTGAGCCTGTGTGTTCTGGAAGGGCAATGCTAGCAAGCAGACTTCCAGATTCCAGACATGATGCAGAAAAAACAACTCAAATCTGTTCAGCAATAAGAGCTCAGAAAGGCTTATTGTCCTCAGACAATACACCATTTGGTCTGATTAACGTTCAGTCCAACTTAGCAAAGCTTGCCCTTGACAAGTAGTGACACAATATGTATTTTTTACACTCCCTGAAGTCACTACAAGATACAGGTTTCACAGCCCCTGTATTTGTACTTGATTGCCCCCCCGTCTCATAACAATTCTTGTGTCTCTGTCTGTTGAGATTTTCATCTCTACTTGTTTCTTTTGCAAAGTTTATATACCTACATTTCAATTCTTGTTATCTCTGGCGCATTAGTGAGTTCTTACTGTTTGCATTCATCCTCAAGTTTTTCAGCTGCTACTTTCTTTCTGCCTTCTTTGAATCAGTATCTTTTTGTCAATTAGTGTGTTTTATTTTTTTCCTTTCTTATCAGGTCATCCAGTGGTCATGAGGCCTGTTTCTCCCATGCTGTTTTTTGGCACCTTAGCTTACTATAACTTAGCATAACTATGACTTGGCATAACTGGAACTCCTACAATAAGTACTATCAAAGGGTGCTTGAGAAAACATTTCTTATTGGCTAAACCTGAGCCTACAGCACAAAACCATCAGTAAGTGACATCCTAACTTAGCTTTGCCTGCTAAATGTCTGCTCAAATAAGGTCTTTCAGCACTTTCTGAAGATAATCAAGATCAGGCTCTGGAGGGCTGTAAGGGGGAGAGAGTTCCAGAGATGAGGGGCAATTGCTTAAATTGATCTCCCATGTGTTTTTGCCAAGTGAACTTAGAGTGTTGATGGTACATGCAGGACATTGTTCTTGTCTAACATTAAGATTTGCAAGAGTGGATAAGGAAGAGAGTGCATTGATACCTTAGTATGTAGTGCCCAGGACATTTATTACTCCTTCTCTCATACTTTGTCATGGTGTTACCAGATTTGCCCACTACTTTGGGGTGTGCTCATTTATTAGGGCTAGGGTCTTGGTAATTCTATCAATGTGCTGCTTGTGTTACTTGTGTTTCTATACGGAGCTGTATCTCTGCCTTCTGCAAGCCCTCACCCCCAATGGAGCTATCTTGCAGGACTCAGTACAGTGGGGCTGGGTTCCTCCAGTCCCCAAATCAGTCATACACACAAACACACA
>NW_017729032.1:106374485-106374698 GCF_001723915.1 Gavialis gangeticus
GAGATGATCTGCCTCCTTCAGCCTCTCCAGGAGAAAGCGGGTGGTGTCAGCACACACTGCTGCTTCTTTTACAGATTTTTATACCCCCAGCTCAGCTTCTTTCAAGCATTCTCAATATTGTAAATTAAATTGTCTTTTCTATTGACAAGCGGTTATCTGATTGGAACATCTTAGGAACTTGATTGATACTCAGGAAACACCTACTTGGGAGCC
>NW_017729032.1:106374709-106375078 GCF_001723915.1 Gavialis gangeticus
GTCAGGGTTCCCCAAGAACATGGAGCTGACAGGTAACAATGGGTATATCTTGGATGTTGTCATGGGTATATCTAAGATCACAGCTATGACTGTCACACCCCCTTTGGCATCATGGTACATGTGCAGAGAAGAGAGCTCGTTTTGCATACAGTATACATAAAGTGTTTGTGGCTGCAACCCCTTGCTGTGACCATGGATACTAGTGAGATCTTTAAAATCATGATCATGTCAACAGAGCTCTGCAAAAAGCTCTGTGTGAGCTCTGAGAAAGAACTTACTGGACGGTCAGTGTAGAGTCTGTAGCAAAACCCCCAGTTTTTTCTTTTTTAATACATATATATATATATATATATATATATATATATATAT
>NW_017729032.1:106375695-106375961 GCF_001723915.1 Gavialis gangeticus
TTATCCCCACTGCCTTTTCCTTTTCCCCTGAGCAACCAGGTTTCTGCCTCAGTTTCTTTCTTGGCTGTCTCCCCCTTGCCACCACTTATCTTCCCCCCACACCAATATCTCAGCTGTCTGCCTTAGTTTCCAGCCCCAGTCTACCTTAATTAAACCCAAGCCTTAGTTCCTCAGCCAGCTTCTCTGTAGTCCACTGCTTCTAATTCTGGTTCTGGCAGCTTTCACTCCCTACACTTCAAATCTCTCTCTCTCACCTGAATCTTCCC
>NW_017729032.1:106380961-106384876 GCF_001723915.1 Gavialis gangeticus
TTCCCCCAAGTATCCCAGGTATCCCAAGCACACACATACATATACACACTGTACCACCCAAGTTAGGAACTTACCTGTGTGTATGTGTAGGTGGGTTGTATGTGTGTGAACTGGTGAGTGTGTGTGTGTGTGTGTATATATGTAATTGTATATATGATATACGAATTAGTGATCTGTGTCTAACTTTTGGGGTGTATAGTGTATGTGATTGAATTGGTGATAAGTATGCATGTGCCTAGGCTGGTTTGGATGTGTATGTGCCAGAGCTGGTAGCGTGTGTATGCACCTAATTGATTTGTGTGTGTTGTATATGTACAATTGTGTCACACCCTCCTGTCTAACAGCGCAATATTGAGATCCTGAGAGTTGGCCTGACCCCATAGGGCTACAAGTCCGCCCACATTCCCTGTTTTCAAACAGGTCCTCAGTCCAGGGGGTGATACTGTTCACATTTCTCTTTCCTCCACAGGGCAGAAATACATCCATGGGCTCCAGAGCTAAATGAAAGCATGTGTTGAGCTTTACTTCCACCTGCTCATCTGCTGCTTTTTTTAAATCAATCTTAAGGATGAGGTTGAGGTGCTACAATAGTTGGTACATCAATGGATTTTCAGGACTTAAACAAGATAGAATAGAATTTCACCCAAGTGCAGTACAATCTATCTCATCCCTTGGGTCCACTGAGTTGCCATATAGTACACACCACTGAGAGACAGGAAGGACAACCCATCCTTCCCTTCCAAATCCTACAATTACTTAAATTTATTTTGATTTGGATGAATCAGTGTTTTCACGCTAAAAATCATCTTATCACAATGTCTCCAACCATTGAAAATCCCTCTCTACTTTATTCCCATATTCTTATCTCAACAATACCGGTCATACCAATTGTCTAAAGTTTTTCTCTGCGAATCAGCAGTAAGTGAAAAAGCTGTGTGGGGAGGAGAAGGAGAAGGGGAAAGATTCTATTTCCTGTTTTTCTTTGTGATTTTATAATTTCATGGGAAATGAGTTAATTTCACATTTTCTGTGATAACAATAAGCATAACACAGCCTTATAAGTAAATTCAATTCAGATATTCAAATAACAGAAGAGAGAGTCGTATTTGATTTTGTTGTTACTCATTACCAATCACCAGCTATTATATGCAACACTAGGAATTTTGCAGTTGGTATACAATATGTGTTAGACATCACTCCCACAAGCTACAAGTTGTTATCCTTGCAATATCTTCAAGCCAAAAAAGTATTCATGTTTATTATATATAAGTTCCATATGCTTTAGCTGATATGAAGGTCATCACCAGGGATCATGATTTTCTCTGATTTAAAAAAATCCCCAATTTTCAGATCAAAAAAAGTAACTCCAAATCCACATCCGTGCATTAAGCATACTTAAAAAACGTGTGCTTGCTACCGTGCATTAGGGCAGCCTAATATGCATTTATTTAGGACTCTGCCACACTAGAATTCCAGCATATCAGAGCAGACTCGATTAATTGAATCTGCTGGACCATGGCAATTGCCATTTTTAAGTGTGCGGATGCTGATACAGGAGACATGGTAGTGCTTTAGTTAGAAGAGCTTTTGGAACAACACTAATAAAAGTACGGTCCCCCCCATGCCCAAAGCACATGTAAAAGTATGTGATGGTACTAAATGTAATGTGCATTAGGAAAAACACATTGATACACGTGTAGAGACACCCAATATGAAATATTTATCTTTTCTTATTTTTCTTATATTATAGTTAAAGGATTTGTATCTTCTTACTTGAAATGCATGATATTTGGTGCAGTATTACTTATATTATTACTTATTTGATACTTAAATACATAATGATAACTTATAGGATTAACTGCATTTGTTCTAAATAAATATAATCTGCCTCTTATGACTTTTTTTCTTCTTAAGTAAAACTAGCTAAAAGATACAAGACAATTTTGACAAGACACCAAAGAAGTATAAGTACTTTATTGTAGGAGATCTGTTCCCCCTTCTATTTTTACATGCAAGTCTCCCTCTATAAATTTTAATTAAATGCCTGACTTTTACATAGTACTGTTTTCTTGTATGTTTTCATGCACTTAGGAAAGGAAGTATCATTGCCCTTGTACAAAAATTCAAATGATCTGGGAGAATTCTCTCAGGTTTGTCTTACTGGTAGAAAAAATTTGTCCAAAGACAACTGAACAGACATTTGAATGCTGAGACTGCTGAGGGTCAGCCTGTCTCTCCCTGGAATAATTTAACCCTGGTTGTTCCTGAGTTATTTTTTTTCCTGAGGTGGCCATTTCTATTCTGGGGGAAAATATCGAATATCTGTACACTTGTGGTTTCTACTGAGAGTTTATGTTGAACAGTTTATGTTGAAATGGTCATCCATTTTAGGGATGTTAAAAGTGAGGCACAGAGTCTTTGTAGATTTCATAGACATTTGGGCTGGAAGAGACTCCGGAGGATCATTGAGTCCAGCCCCCTGCCCCAGGGGCAGGAAGTCATCAGGGATCATAGAATCCCAGCAAGATAAGCATCCAAATGTATTTTGAAGGCGTTCAAAGTGGGTGCTTGAACCGCCTCAGGTGGCAGTCTGTTCCAAACCTTGGGGGCTCGGATAGTGATGAAGCTCTTTCTTATGTCCAGTCTGAACCGGACTGGAGAACATTTGACTTACTTTATATTTACATTGAAGCTAGCCAGTGGAGTGACCCTGAATCTGAGAGATAAGAAACCATTCCTAAGGTGTGTTCAGAAGGGAATCACAAAGCTAACATAAATGACTACATGAAAATAAATCTAAAATTTCTGTTAATTTTCAAAATGACACTGTTCTAGCTAGGTAAATAGCATTTAGGCACATAAGGTTGAAATATTTAGATTTGGTGCCAGTTTTCCGTGCTCATGATAGATTATCACAAAGAGGACTACCACAAAGGACAGGGAACAAAATAGGGGACTGGATCAGGACCCCATGAGCTGGAGCTTCCTTCCTGGGGCTGGGCCAGTAATTCTCCCAAAAGTTCCTTCTTTCACCACTCCCACCTCCCAGGCACCCCAAGAAGCACATCCAGTACCCCCACACTTCAATCCCAAATTATTAAAATACTAGCCAATTGCCCATCATGAATGATGGAGCCTGCTGTTGATTTTTTGCAGTAGCAGCAGCAAGAGTACGCTGTTGGCTCATATTCTTCCTATGGTCTACTGGTCTATACCCAAGTCCCTCTCTGAAATAATTCAGACTAGCTGATCTGTATTCGTGTATGCAATTGTTTTGTTTCTAGTAAAGGATTTTTCACTTGTCCTTGTATCCTTGTTAATCTCATTTGGTTGATAGCAAACTGTTTCTTTCATCTATCCAGGTCATTCTGGATCCTAGCGCTACCCTCAAGAACATCTGCAACTCCAGCCAACTTTGTCAAATTCCTTGAAAGCTATTAATCTCTCCACCTTCACCATGAGAACATTCTTAATATCCAACCTAAATGTCCCCTGCTGCAATTTCAGACAACTGTTCTTAGTACTGTGCCCTACAGCAACAGAAAATAGTCTATCTCCTCTTCATAACCACCCCTTGAGTATTTGAAGACTTATCAAATCCCCCCTCAATTTTCTCTTCTGAAGACTAAATAATCCTAATTCTTTCAGACTTTCTCCATAATTCGTATTTCCCAGGCCACTAATAATTTTCATTCATGGTTGTGGGTATGCATCTAGGGGCAGAGTATGTGGGTCTCATGTGTGTGCGTGCATGCAGGCAGGGGCAGAGCATATGTGGGGGGGTGTGTTCATAGGGTGAGTCCCACATGCACACCACACCATACACATGCCCCCCACACTCCCCTCACACTGCTAAACACACAGACCGCCACAAACCCAATACCCACCCTCACCCCACATACCCACACACCCACA
>NW_017729032.1:106384964-106407637 GCF_001723915.1 Gavialis gangeticus
TATTTTTTGAAACCAAATTAATGAATGTTGAAGATTTTCCCTTTTAGAATATAATTTGGTATTTTTCTGGTTCCAAGATGGCAAAACCCCTTGCTGAAAGGTGTACTTCTGGGGGCAAGGGGAGGGACTTCTGGTGGCAAAGGTCATGGGTTAGGGGGCAGGACTTCTAGTCACAAGATGACACCGTGCCGCCCAAATTCAGATAAGTGACACTGCAAGTTTTAATTTATTATCTCTGATCATCAGGGATCCTGGTTTTCTCTGATGAAAAAATCCTCAACTTTTGGATTAAAAAAGTAACCCCAAATCCACATTTTTCCATGATTAAAATAAGACATTGCTATATATACATTTATATATTAGTGGTATTTCATGATCATGTTACAAATTTGTGGCAGAGAAAGGAAAAAAAATCAGAGTTTCCCAAGTACGCACTACTTGTTATCTCCATATAACCAGCTGAGCACAGATTAAGACATACTAAACCACACTGTTTGGAAGTTAGCAACTTGTAGTGTATAGGGACTAGTAAGGAGGCTGAAAGCCTATAGCAGAGGATCCTGCCCTATATCCATTGCTTTGAAATCTTACAAGTTTGGAGACAGGACCCTTATCCTATTCCACAAGAAGAGGGGATGGAAAACCACAGTGTTGGACGCACTATTGAGTTTTTGGGGTTTTTTTCTAGAGGTGGTATTTTAAGTCTTAATGATATAACTAACAAACATCAGATAACCTAGTTCTAAGGAAAGAACTCTCAAAGAGATCTATAGAGGGGACATAGATACCACAACAATTAACATATAATACAACATCTGAATGGAATTGTCAACATCCAAATGAGATGCCTAAGCACACTAATCAACTCCAAAAAGAAATATTGAGGTAAGGGTTCTTTCTTAAATCATTCTATTCTTTGTGAGGTAGATATTTTTATTTGGGGAGGTGGAACTCATATCCCTAAAATAGTTCTTGTAGTTAAACAGCTAAAAAAAATATGGAGATTTCTCTTTCAAAAGACAACTGTAGATGCATCTCCCCCTCCCCACCCCCTTTTTATTCAGAAATGTATCCAAAATCTACTATTTAATGATGTGAAAGAGTTGACTTAAATTCAGTCCTCTCTGGGGTGTACTAAGTACTTAGCTATAGGCAACTGGGGAAGGAACAGAAGTACTTTCATTCCCTCCTTTTGAAACTATAATAAGTGTCTAGAATCAGGGCTGATTCTTTTTTCTTCTTTAAGTTTCATATTTTCATTTTTTTCCATAATATATAAATCTAGACAACAAATTAAAAAAAACTTGAAAAGGATATAAGATCACCTTCCTCCACCTTAAGGAAACACCAGATATCATAAGACAGAAAATAAAACAGTGAGAGTTTGGAAACCCTATTAGAATTCACAACCACTGTACGTTCTAGGCTAATTTCTTTCCAAATGATCTTCTGCTCATAGAGTGGACCTTGAGTAGTCCCAAGAACAAAAAAATGATCCACAGATAAGGTCCATATTTAATTTGTCACTGCTTGCAGCAGAAGTATAAGACATCAAACCTTCTTGTGGGAAAAACAGAATGTGAAAAACTTGGTTAAAGTAAATTGCAAAAAATGCAACTAGGATTTAACTCTATAAACTCTTAACTATATATAACTCTATTTAACTATATGGGTTAAATATTGCACATCACCAGAAACTACGAGAATAAATTAAAAATAAGGGCTCTCTCAAGAAATTATTAATAATAGTTAACAATAAATGTTTTTTAGTTTGATGTCAGCTTGGCTTGCAATTTATTTTTGAAATTTCTTATGTGTTTATTTAGGAGGGTTTTTTTTAATTTATAGTCTATTGTTTGAACTTAGAGGCACTAGCTTCTGAACTTAGAAATTTATATATTTATTAGCTTTTACCAATAGGAATCAAATTGTTACCTCTAATGAGAGTAACTAGCTGTACCTTAAGCAGTTATTTGCCTACTGTTCCTGTTTTACTACTACATTGCATGAAGATATTTAATATCTTATAAGGAAGGTAAGCATCTTTCTGTCTGAGTGCAACACAAATAATAAATTAAAATTTCCAGTGCCACTTATCTGAATTTGGGGGGCATGGTGTCAAATTACTTTCCCCACTCCCTCTTTATGTCCAGTTACAGAGCAAAACTTCTATGTCTGGTTCTTCCATCTTTTGACTGGAAGTGAAGGTTACCTTTTTCTGGGCACATCTACATGACATACTATATCACTGTAGCAATGACCTATGGCAACATAGTTCATTGTTATCATGACATAGAATTGCCAGCCTCTAACTCTGACACCGCTGTTACTGCACAGTAACAAGAAGCTACTGTGTAGTATGGTTTAAAACAACCCATGCTGCACCAGGACAGCACAGTACCAGCTAAAACAAGAACTAAATGACTGTGCATTACCAATTGCACAGCCAGGGGCACATGTAGATGTGCCCTTTGTGACTCTTCAGCATATCTCTCCACAACTTTCCATCTCCAGAGCCTGGAAAAGCTGTACTAGAAGTCTACTTTAAATGTTAGAACCCCAAAATTATTCATTGAAACACTTCTTCTGATTATCATTCATATAGCCATGATTTGGTTGGGGTCCCTAGCAATGTAGCAATACTGCTGTGTATACACTGCAGTCCAGCTCATGTGGACATACCAGGCCTAGCTTTAAACTTGATAGATCAGGTACCAGTAGCAGTTTAACTTCAATAGCACAGGATTCCATTGAAGATGCACAAATTTGCCTATGGCCCTAAGCCTCAGTGACTGCAGCTTCAGTTTTGACTCCCATACCGCTGTTAGTATCTAAACTAGCTGGTTTAAATTTAGTCTGTCTTCAGTAGCAGCACCTTGGATTTCAGTATACATGTGTTCATTGTTAGGTAGTTAAAATGACCAATTGAAGCCACTGCCAGTGCAGGTCCCAGCCTCTCATAAGTCCACTTTACATATTTTAACCTGATGAATTTGGTACATTAGAAGATATAATTGGTAATCTATCAAAGAGTACTGGAAAGAAAAGTAAAATGTACCAGTAAAAATCTAATATTAAGCAGTGATTGTATAACCATAACTCTATTTCACCTAGAGGATGATTCAAGTGTGAAGTATAGTTAACACTAACTCTGAGGCACTTAAATGTAGGGCCAATTATGTTACCCACTCTGGCTGCATAAGTGTTCCCATCATAGAAATAAGCAGGCAATGTCATGTCTCTGGAGGGCAATACTATCCCTATAAAGAGGCTATTCAGGTATGCAGAGAAGGTAGTAGAGTCACTCCTAATTCAGAGTGGATATGTCCACACAAGATGCTTTACTGTGCAATAGAGTAATCTACTGTACAGCAAAGCATTACTGTCTACGTGTGTGTAGCATTTTCTGCACATTTGATTAATCTACTGTGTGGTTGCCTACTACCTGTAAATACGGTTAATAAATGAACTTTGCAATAAGTACTACACAGTAGTGCATGTGTAGACTGCTGACTAGGAGCAATTCACTCCTGGTCATCCCAGACAGCAAGAGGTGGGGAAACTTTCCTTCCCCTCGGTAGCTGTTCCAAGACCCATGCCCTGATCAGTAGACTGGGGGATAAACCTAGGGAAATGTCCCATCCCCTAGCTGTTGCTTCCCAGCCCTATGTCATGATCTGCAGATTGGAACATGGGGTTGGAAAGAAGAAGCTGGGGGAGGAGACATTTTCCCAGACCTATCCTGATCCTTAGATCAGGGAACAGAGCTGGGAGGCAGCTGCCCTGGAGGTGTGACAGCTTCCCCCACTCCCTGGAGCCCAGGGCCTGACTACTCTGCCCCTGAAAGCTTGGGGCTAGCACCTGGAGGACCCTGGAGATCCCCCTAGCTTCTGTAGGGGGGCACAGCAGGGATGGAATAGTCCTGTGCTGAAGCACTCCCCTTGGCTGCCTCCAGATGAGTGCAGCCATGAGGCATGTGGTGATGCAACCACATCTGTGGTGCCACATACAGCACATTCAGATGTTCTCTGCACTGCATGGGAGTGCTGCCCATTCTTGCACTGCTTCACTTATTTTCCCACAGGTTTTTTTGACCCCTGGATATCCGGGGGGAGGGGGGGGGATAGAGCAGCACATGCATGGGCAGTGCATGCTGCTCAAAACTGGAGTTGGGCCATCCAGAGCCACTCTGTGGCTGCTGGTCAGGCTGCATGTGGCAGATTTGCTGCTGCTTCTGCATCCCTGGGACACCCCCAGGAGCCCAGGTAAGGCTCCTGGGGCCGG
The DNA here is from genome assembly GCF_001723915.1 of Gavialis gangeticus. Taxonomy (NCBI): domain Eukaryota; kingdom Metazoa; phylum Chordata; order Crocodylia; family Gavialidae; genus Gavialis; species Gavialis gangeticus. Next base: position 106,389,249 of record NW_017729032.1, read on the forward strand.
CATAGTGCTTGCTGTAACCTGCTGTAAGCCAAATGTCGCAGAATGGTATAGGCATTCTCTAGGGACAAGTAGTGAAGGCTCAAGATGTGTCACCACTATTTGTCCATCAGGAACCAAACATCCACACCACATATGGATGTAGCCCTTGGGAAAAAAAAAATTGTTCCCATCTTGGTCCAAATTTGGTCCCCATTGCTGCATTCAGATGAGTGGGCATGTGCCTGTTGCGAATTTTTATCAAAGTAGTTTGAGATGCTGCAAAAGGCATGCTGGGAATCAAAACATGTTTCTGGCACTGCATATTTGCAGCACAGACTTTAGATTTGATATGGGGAAATCCTGCTATCAAAAAACAACACACTAGAAAAAAGTGGCTCAGGGTACACTCCTGGAGCATGTCCAGAGGCAACTGGAGACTGGGTCCTCGAGACAGATGATTTAACATATGGCCAGAACATTTCTATGCCTGCCACATGCCCCCACTGCTCCAGCAAGCTATCTCAGCATACTGGAGCAAATAGAAGTGGGGAAAATCTTCAGAGGCAGCTTGGGCCCAAGCGCTGCCCCAGGTAAGTAGGGAAGTGTGGGTGAGGGGACTGTGTGTGTCTGAGTGGGAGGCTGTATGAGTGGTAAAGACTGTGAGTGGGTGGGGAAGACTGAATGTGGGTTGGGGGGGAACTGTGTAGGGGTGGAAGGACAGTGGGTCAGGACCCAACCCCTGCTGCATCGTGCCCAGCCCTGCATAGCAACAGTAGCAATGACCATTAGGGTACTCATGCTCACTCTTGGCAGAGACCCCCAGATATGTGGCAGCACCTCAGACTGACAGCTGCACCATGGGCTTCCAGCACTGCACACAGGAGCTGGATGCCCTTGGCTGGGCTGGGTCCTCCCTCCATGTGCCCTGCATGCCATCAGGTGAGGCTAGCTCCATGCAGGCAGGACTTGGCACAGCCTGAGGGTGTGCATCTTCTGCCTGCAGTGCCAGAAGCCCTGGGTGACAGCAGGAGCTGGCTTGTCTCTGTTTGAGGGCACATGGGCTGGGCCAAGGTATACCCTATTGTAACTCTGTTGTAACTGTGTGACTTATACCTACCCCTCTTATGTAACTTGGTTCCTGAATGAATGGGGATGAATGAGGGTGCTTGAGAGACAATGGCACTAGATCTAAAAATAGCTCCCTCTGAATAACCAAACCATCAACTCGACAACTCAGCCATCGCACTGCATTGACCTTCCCCAGCTCACGATTTGGAAGATAAAGACTCCTGCAGAAACAAGCCAACTCACTAATACAGACACCTGAAACTGCATGTCTTAGCCTGGAATGCATATGCTGAGTACAACAGGGGCTAACCCTTGCCTGGGCATGCCCCTGCCACTAGGGTCATAGAAGGTCTGCCTCTTTAAAAGGGGGCAGTGAAGACAGACCCAGTGGGATACCCTCTCCATCTGAACCAGCACCATGCCACACCACCTATCCACCCAGATAACCTGCTGGCTAACCCCCCCCCCGGACAATATCTTGCTGGAGAAGATGCCAACTGACAATCAAAGATCAACTCACAGCCCTAGATAGGTAATTATCACCCCCACCCTTTCTTCAACCAAGGACTTGGACTCTGTTTCTCTTTCCTACCTGGACTCCAACCCTTCCACTGAGTCTCTTTCTCCTGCTACCATTGTGTGAGTGTGTGTGGGAGTTCTTGTGTGAGTGTGTGCAGAAACCAAGCTGTAGAGTACAGTGTTCACTTAATAAAACTGTTATTTGGAACCCTGAGTTGGATTTTGCTTTACTATGGATCCAGCCCTGCTCCAATCTCTGCTCCTCGCCCCTCTAACTTCTGTTTCATTTCTCCCTCTCCTGCTTCTGGCTCTCTGCAACCTTCAACACCTGTCCCATGCTCCTGTGGCTTCAGCCATCCTGAACTCCTCTTTGCCAGCAAACCACTGTTTCTTTGCTCTTGCCTTATCCCCACTTCCTTTTCCCCTGATCTCTGCCACTTGCTGTTTAGTTACCAAGCACCCCAATCATAAGTACCACAGGTGCCAACACACACATGGTGTCACCTGAGTCAGCATTTGACCTGCGTGTATATGTGTATGTATATGTATATTGTGTATGATTTCATGTCATTATCATTAGAGCATGTATGTGCTTGAATTGGTGACAGATACCTAGCCTGGTAACCATGGATGTGTAGGTGCCTGAGTTGGTAGTGTGTGTGCGTGCGTGCACGTGTGTGTGTGTGTGTATGCACCTAATTGATTTGTGTGTTTGTATATGTACAATTTTTTCACACCCTCCCATCTAACAGTGCAATTTTGAGATCCTCAGAGTTGGCCTGACCCCACAGGGCAACACTCCCACCCCTACACAGTCCCCCCACACCCACAAACTCCCCCAAAAGGCACCCACAAACCCTCCACCCACATACCCACCCACAAACCCCACACCCTCAATCCCCACAATCCACCCACAAACCTCACACCTCCCAAGCCCATGCATAAGCCCTACACTGCCTCCAGAAAACTCACCCCCATAAATCCTACAGCCACCCACAAACCCCCACAATCTCCCTAATCCCACCCCCCAAATCTCAAACCCTGTGCCTAGATGCCAGACAGGATGGGATAGGATATGCTGGTGGGATTTGTGGCTGCAGGGCAACTACCATATTGCTTCCCCACTCTTGGCCCACACCAGGAGCCTGTGGGGGCCCCTGGCACCAGGAACCACTTAGGGAGTGTAATGGGAGGGGTGGAGGTGGCAGCAGAGGTATGTGAGGGAGAGAGATGGGGTTGGGGATGGGGGAAAGCCTTGAATAGGAGAGGCCACCAGAGTCAGACTTAGAGCCCCCTGTCCCCAAGAGCAGCCTGTGCAGGGGGAGGCCACTTTGGAAGGGAAGGGACTTGCTGAGCCCAGTCCTGAGCCCCAATTAATGGCTCCCCAGGAACTACATGGGGACCCCTGGGATCTGAGCACAAGAACAGGGAGCAGAGCAGCAAGGGCTGGCACTGCTCAGAGCCACAAAGTACTGGGTGGAAGAGCTGCAGGTGCTATTAATGTGCTTTAAGCTTACTGCACAGTAAACTACATGGCATCTACACACACACTCATCAGGCATGTCCACAAATGCAGGTATGTGCACTTACAGCAGCTCAAATAGCAATGGCACAAATTTATGTTGGATATATATGCCTCAGCATACATGCCTGAACATGCACTTTAGTGTGGGGCAAATTGTGCCACTTACCACAAACTGACCCTGCCAAGAGCCTCCCAGATCTTCAGTCAGGTGGAGCTAGAGGCTGCCGCCAGCACCTGTGCTAGCCTCAGCAATATAAATAGATGCTCTGGTGAACAGCTCAGGGAGCTTCTGAGGCCCCTCCAGTTGGTACCTGGCCCCTTGTGCCAGCTGGACTGCTTAAGCAGCCCTAACCTAGAGTGGCTCCTGCACCTTCTACTCCCTGCAGCAGTCTGGCATTGGGAGCTGCTGCTGGGCTGTGACCTGCTGCCACCTGCAACAGCATCGACCCCCTTGGACCTGAGTCCCCCAGGCTGCACACCTGTCAGACCCAGACAAAGGCTGCACGGCTACCTGGGTTGTGGTACGGGCACTGTAGCAGAGCCACCTGAACCTCTGGGCCAGCTACCAGTGGACCGTCACTGCATAGTTGGCCTTTGGATGGCATTGCTGTCATGTCTTCTGGTGCTGCAACTCTGCCATCTGGGTAGCTATCACACAGAAAATGTACTTCTTTTGGTGGCCTGTTTTGAAATGTTAAAGCATGTCCTTCTGTCCCCAAATGGCCAGGAGGTCAGCCACTTCATCTGCCCTCCAGTTGGGTCCCTGGTGCTGGCCGTGGGCAGGTTCCTCTGCCCAGGTCCCACCATTTACTTCACCAGCAGGGATCCTGACGTTTCCTGTTTAAAAATTGCAAATTCTGTGATTAAAAAACTCCATTAAAATACCCCAAATGTGTGTTTTTCCGCAATTAAAATGAAATGCCACTATAAATAGAGATCAGTTTAGCAATATTTTATTGATATACTTACAAGTTTAAAGCAATTTGGAAGCACACCAGTGCCACTATCATCATCATTAAAAAAAATTAAATATCTATACTATTTGGCATTTGCATTTGTTTTTAGTCATAGAACAATCAGAGCTACCCCTGCTCCCTTCTCTCACAAGGATGTGGGGCACTGAACAGCACTGCCCTGCCCCAGCCCTTGCCCCTCCATCCCAACCCATAGCCCTGCCAGTGCCCCTCATTTCTGGCCCATAGCCCCTGCCTTCCCCCACTAGCTCTCTCTCAGCAGCATTTCTGTCCTAGATAGTCAGTCTAAGAATGCACTTGGAGTATTCATAGGTGAAACAATTCTGCCCTGTCTTGCTTGCCTTACCCATAAATAGGCATAAAGATGTAAACAGCTGAATTTATAATTAACAATTTGGGCAAAAAGTAGGTTTTGTGTTTTGTTTTGACTTCCTATGTTACTTTGAGCAACGCAATAACCCCCATCTGTATGCCAGTTTTGCCATTTTCATAATAAGCTAACATTTTTCCTATCTCCTGAGAGTGGTGTAGGACTTGCCTGAATATTTTATGAGGCACTTCACTGTTATGCCACTAAGCTCCATAGATATTAGTTCAGATAAATGAATTTATTCGAGAAAATAGGAAGGTCATGCAAGAAGTTTGAGTAGAATTTGTCTTCTGCCAGTTTTTTATTTAAACTGTAAAAATAAAAATGGTGCATCTCTTCAATGAGTCTGGCCTTTTGTATGAAAAACTTAGATCTTATTTTTTGACAAAGTTACAATTTCATTGGATATTGGTTTTATAATAAAAACATTAAAGTGCCCATTTTTCATTATTTCTGTACACAGCCATTGCTATAATTTAATATCTTAAATATCAAGTTAGAAAGAAAGAGCAGTCATTGTTCTCAAGCAGCTTCACTTACTTCAGCTCATATTCTCTTGATTTTTTTTTTTTTTTTGGTTAAAGCTCAGTATGTTCACTGTACAACCTCTATGTTAGGGACTATTTTAAATTTGTGCCATTTTGATCACTAGATTAGCAACTCTTTTATTTATCACTGCTATACAGAATAGCCTATTTGGTCGCTTAACAGAAAAAAATAGAGAAAATAATTTTGTTGCAAAGCTTGGAATATGAATCCAGGTTTAGGTTGCACAGCTCTTATCCAGGTAATTTTCTCAGCAATTGAAAAATCCCACTATCAGTTTCTGAACACTTTACAGGCCTCCTATGCAGCCTATTGTTGCCTTTTTTCTTTCTTTCCTCCCTTTTCAATACTGTAAATGATACATGACATATGCCATTTTTTTCATTTCCAAATTATGTAAATTATTGCAAAATTCTTGGCAGTAGCCCTTCTTGAAGGTATCGTTCTGATATACTACAGACAAGTAGTACATGTGAGTTTCTTGATAGAACCAAATTTCCTTTAAGTTCCTTTAAAATTATTCTTTTTGATTATTTACACAGAAAAAAAAAGAATACAAATTAGTTTGTATTTCTTCCTTTGAGAATTAATTCCTTTCCAACTTTAAGAGTTTTACCATACTGTTCAAGTTGTCATGATAGCACTTATCTGTCCATCGGTGTCTGATGTCTTGTACAGTATGCCATCTCCATACTCCTTTCCATATTGCATAGAGTGGTATGGTATAAGGCATAAGCTTTATCAATATGAACATGATGAATTTTTCAATTTGTCTGTTGTAGTTACTCTTTTTCTTGCAACTACTCTTCCACGAGAAAACATAACATTAGGCACTCTAATCATTTTGCCAAAGGCACTGAATCTGTGTTCATCATGCATGATATCACATAAGGTGTTTGATGGGAATACACAGTATCTTTAGTATTTACCATGCTTGATAAAGAAAAATATGAACAAACAAGACCTGGAAGCTCATAAAACATATGTTCCTTTAATCTGCCTAACTTGATTAATTTGAAAACTCCTACTGACATTGCTGTTGTTAAAGGTCTTCCAGAATTTATATTTTAAAACTAAAGTTTATTGAAATATAAGGTGGTTGGAAATATATATATTAATGAAAGCTCTATGAAAGAAGCCTTTCCATATTTTCCCTCAACATAAATTATATTCCAGAATGCAAGTAACAGTTTACATTTAGAGGAGTAATACTCAGTCAGGATACCATGAGTTCTTTTTAAGAGTGTTGTGGGGTACTGTGCAATATTAGCACATTCGATGTGTAAACACCTATATATGATTCACAAAATAAACATAGAGCCAAATAGGAATCCACAGTTTCAAAAAGATTCTGATCTGTTGTGGTCTTTCTGAGTTCTTTGAAACAGAAGAATTTTTTCCATTATTTTCTGTAGTCAAAATAGAAATGATAACCAGGGGCTCTTAGAGGTGTTCATAGAAATTTGAGTCTTAGGAGGGGTGCCACGATTATAATGAAGATTGCCTTGTGTCTAACAATATTCATCTTCAGTTTTAAAGGGTTAAAAAACACTGCTTTAGAGCTTAAGGTCAAGTACAGACATTCAACAAGGCCAGTGCAGAAGTGATTTATGTTATGTGCTTAACCTAAGCACCCTAGGTTAGTTTGAAGTGAACAGAGCACACATTTGCCCTTTGGCAGTGGAGGGCGCAGGCTCCATGCACTGGCAAAGGCCAGCAGGTTGGGGATGCTCTTGCCTGTCTCCCTGGGCTGCTGAGGACTCGGGTCACCCCTAATTGGCTGCAAGCCATGCAGAAGCAGTCCCCCTGTGCTCTGTCCAACACAGGAATCTGTCAGCCACAGCCAGGCAGGAGAGCAGAGGGAGAAATGCTGGTGTCTGTGTCCCTTCATGACACAACAGCGGGAGGAAGGGGAACTGTTCCCTCATGCCCAGCATGGAAGCCAGCATCCCCTCCCCACTCCCCCAAATGCCTGCAGCCTGGCTGTGCCTGACAGCCGACCAGACACAGAAGACGGAGCTGGAGATAGATGATTTTCTGGCTCATCTCTGTGATAGCCCAGGAGCTGCTCCAGCCAGGCAGAAACTGAGTTCCAACATAGCTCCCTGTGAGAGGGGTTAGCAGATGAACACAAAGGTGCCTGAGCTGCTTGAAGACAGTGACCTAACTTGAGTCTGTAGGGGATCTGATACAGAAGTTTGATAGACCAGTTTAACCTAAATCACTTAAGTCTGATAGCACATCAGTCTAGATTTATCTTAGACCAGGTTCCACCATTCCTAAGCTAGTCTATGTGCATTGAACTTCTGTTCAGTTATGATTGTAGACCAGTTTCCAGTCACTTACACCAGCATAAGTGTAGCATCTGTAGATAGCCTTATTCATGTACCCAATACATTTGTAAGCTTTTGCTAGAACAAGTGTGTAACAGAAATTAATGAGATTAGTCAAATGAATAGTTCATTAGCAGGGATCCTGGTTTTCTCTGATAAAAAAGATCCTCAACTTTTGAATTAAAAACATAACCCAAAATCCACATTCTGGGCCATCAAGTCATATTCCCTGTATTTGCAGTTATTTGTTCACCAAACAAATCACCAGAATTACCACTTACCTTCACCAACCACCATGACAAATACTGCCAATGTTGTGCCACTTCACTGACAAGGAGGTAATGTAGACGGTTTCCAAGAATATCCTAGAAAAAGGACCAGCCTCCCATCCCCAAAGTTTTAAAGGCAAAAATATATGATTTAATATAAGGGGAAAAAATCTTTCCTGAGCCCACATCTGGTGATAGAGCAAAAGAAATAGACCTGTTACCCATGACTAGCTTATTATGGCTATCAATTGATCGATTAGCTCAAGTGATTTTATAAATACCAGGTGGAGTATTATTACAATCTAGTAAAAATGTGATACCCTAATGCCTCAGAGGAAGGTAAAAAACAAGCAAGCAAGCCAACAAACAAAAGAAACAAGACAGTAGAATTCATGATGGGGAGAAAAATTCTTCCTGGCCCTAACTGATGGCAACCAGAAAAAAGGTTGCTAGTCATGGGGTTACCAGATGCCATCCAGATTACAAATGCTGCCTTTATTGTCCAGTTTGAGGATTGCAAATATATGACTCCACATCACAGTACACTGATTTGTGTGCCAGAACTCTGTCACGTCCATAAGCTTATCTAGTTCAGCCTTCAAGAGACTTAAGTTTCCTTCCCCTCTTGTTTTATTTGAAAGACCATTCCAAAACGTCAACCTTGGATAGCTGATTTTTTTTCTTTTAATTTCCAAGCAGCCAGTTTCCAGCTATTTAAATCTGTGTCCATTCTATTTTTCAACTAAAAAAATTCCTTTCCTTAACATTCACCTCATTAATGTATTGATAAAGAGTAATCAAATTTACTCTTAATCTCTATTCTGCCAAGCTCCTATAATCTTCTTGCTTTCATAAGAAAAGACCCCTTTCCTTTAGCTTTCTTAACAGCCATTCTTTTAGACCATTTCAATTCAAGTTAATCATTTTTTAATATTGGAGACAGTACTCTAAATGGGGTCTCACCTTTGTGAAATGTCTTTTAAAATGATCATAGTATCTCCTTGTCTTTTCTGAATGTACCCTGTGCTTCTATTAGCTTGTTCAGACCTGCAGCACAGTGGCAGTTCATAGTCATCCTATGATCAACAAAGATCTCCAGCCAGCAAAAATGTTGGAGAAGAAGATAAACTAAAATTCAAAGAGAAATATATGCCTAGGATTCTCTAACCCTTTTGAAAATAGTGGAAGGCTACTTAAGTCAAAATATTCAACACCATGGGGCTGTTATAAAGTAATTTTAAGGGATTGTAGTTTTAAGGGGATGCATATTTTACAGCTGTAACTTATCTACTTTTTCTTAATTGATCAGATTGCTACTTGGAAGACAAGTTGTTAATCCAGAGACACATTAAGGCATCATACAGACATTATAGCTAGCAATTCAGGGGCATAGATCCAGTTAAAATGACTCCCAATCTAAGGTAAGTTGGGGTAGAGGGAGAGGCAGAATGGGGAGTCTAGCAGGGGGCCTTGGAGGGATTGGGGAAGCTAGCTGAGTCTGCAGGGGGATTGGTGGGGTCCAGGTGGCATCATTTGGGATCTGGGGGACTAGTGGGGTCCCAAGGGGATCAGAGGGTTAGTGGGGTTCACAGGGGTTGACACAATAAGGGGGCTAGCAGGGGGTTAGTGGGATCACAGAGGCTCTCTGATCCTGTCGAACCTCCCAGGATGCCCCCAGTCCTGCCCACCTGCAACTTCCTGCGGGGTGTCTGGTGGAATTAGGGGCCTGGTGGCTCCACAGGACTGAGCTTGGTAGGATCTGGGGTCTCTCCTTCAACCAGGGCTATTTTTATCCCTCTGACTGCCCCAACCCTGTATGACCAACACCCCCTCCCCCCAGTAAACCACCTCCCTCAATCCTATCCACCCTTCTCCTTGGCTTAGGTACCTCCCAGCAATTACCAAGCCCCAAAGATGACAAAGTTGCATCCATGCCAGCCTGGTTTGAGTTTTTACTTCTACTCCTGAAATATGAGCAGAGCATACAGGGCAGGTGGCCCCCAGAAATAGTAGTATATCTCAGCCCTCTGCCACTGACTGACTTTCACCATAGAAACATTGGAAAGAAAGTACCACTCATGGAAAGAGATTCTGGTGGAGGGAGGGCATGGCCGCTGTCCCATGTCCATGATTGGGCACTCTCTGTCCAGTCCTGGGAACACTAGAATTTTGGTAGGACCATGCATCCTTGGACTCACAAAATGTGCAGGAAAAGAGTGCAGTTTCTGGGGAAGGAATAACCCCCTCCTTTCTAGAACCCCTGAAGAGCCTGCATACTACTCTTATCAATCCACATTTATGTAACTTAAACTAAAAATCATAATGTAGACTGATTCTTCTCCAAGCTTTGTGACTGTTGTACACACCCAAAAGGTTAGGATGAACTATGATTTCTACACTTGATGTTGGGTAAGGTTTTTCACCCCTTTTCAATGAGTAGCTCATTCTCCCTGTGTCTTTACTGATGCTCTGAAAAGTGATTGGGGGAGGGGCATAGCTCCTCCTTATCTCCATTCTCTGAAACCTCTCCCTACCACTTGCTTATAGCAGGGAATACCAGGGAATATCTTGCTCTCCTAACTGTGAAAGCACAGGGCACCTCTACAAGTGATATTGATGTGGCACAATAAACCCTGGTTCAGTTCATGTTTCAGTTTATTGCTTCTGGGCATGGTGTTTACAGATGCACTTGGGACCACAGTATGTTGAGCCAGGTAGTCAACCTGCCAGCTGCTCCACACTGGCTCAGTGTGATGCAGAGATGCTGGCTGAGATATGAGAATGCTATAGTGTGGGCCTAGCCAAGAGGCAGCCCCCACACTGTAGCACCCATGTGCTCCAGCCAGCCCTGGCCACCATCTACATGTAAATAACTGCACCGTAGTATAACACTTGTGTTGGGCAGTACTATCCTACGGCAGAGTTAATTATTTTAATTTGGCCTAATGGCCCGCATGTGTGTAGACAGTGGCATTTTACTGCACAGCTAATTAGTCAGCTCTGCAGTAAGTGTTTCATGTTGAGGTACCCACCTTCTTCTCTGGGAAGAGAAGTAAAGGAAAACATTACTTCCTTGCATGGTTGAAAAAATGTTCTAAGGATACACTAAAATATTATGCTAATGAACTGAATCCAGGAATGCAAGAATAATGCAAATACATTAGAAAATGCTTCAGATATATATCTGTATTAGTAGGAAAAATATCATAGTGTACTATTTAGAAAACTATGTGGGACCCTATTTTTAAAAACTGTTGAGTAATTTATACTCTCCAGTAGGCAGAGTTAAGGTTGTACATACAACCTTATAGTTGGTGTTCCTGACTTCTGAGTGAATAACTGCCTGACCTTAATGTTGCATTAATGTGCTTTATTGCATTCAATATATCATGTTATATACAAATATGGTATTTTATTATATGTTCTGTGAAGGGAGCACCTATTTATTTATAGATTCAATAAGCAGTAAACTCACCCTTGACCTGTTTTCCTTCAGACAGTCTGATTAAGACTAGCTATTGGAAAGCATCCAGCTTGATGATTGGTGTGTGCTGGGAATTTTGCAGTACAGGAGATTAGTCAGTTTATGGATGGTAGAACTTACAAAACTGGTGACTGAGAAGTTCATCGATGATAATTTTTAATTACACTTTCTTTATAGGTCCTGAGTACAGGTCACAGAGCAAGCAAATTTGTTTTAATTGTCTAAAACCATGAAAGCTCTGTGGGCTGTGGCATTTTGTATTTTATGCCGAGAAGGCCACTAGGCTCAGTACTATTTAATTTTTATTCAGCAAACCCACAAAACAGTTGTTAAGTAGTGGTTAACAAAACACTTGAAGTACTTCACATGTTATTGTTCTCCCTCCCCACCCTTTATATATATGACAGTCCCTCATATATAATGATGGAATACCTTTCCTAAATCACAATTTCATTCAAGTGAAAACTGGAACCAAAAAATAAAGGCACATTTGAAATCTAATACATATTCAGATTCAGGCTGGAGAATGCAAAGAAATATTAAATGACTATTTATCCCTGAATGAGGCACAGGTTCTGTATAACTTTCAAGTGTTTAATTTTGCAATCTCAATATTCTTTTAATATAGTTTGTTGATGTGATATCAAACAAATCAAATACGACAATATATATTTTATATATCATATGCATCTGTTTATGCATAGATATGATTCTTATACTTATAGTAACGGTTATATGATTATAGTTTTGATTTAAGTATGTATAGAGTATTTGTGTATATTTTAACTATATAAATGCTGCCATCTTTTTATTTCACCAGGGTTTATCTGTTTTATATATTCTTACACTTTATTTTTTGTATATGCCCTTATAACCAGGGATCCTGGTTTTCTCTGTTTAAAAAAAATCTCCAAGATTTGGTTAAAAAAGTAACCCCAAATCCACATGTGTCTGCAATATAAATGAAACACCACTAATCTATCTATCTCTCTATCTTAGATAGATAGATCTTAGATAGATAGATACACATTATATCTATAAATATCTATAGATTTATAGACACACATTTTCCATATTAAAATGAAACACCATCTTTCTTTCTTTCTTTCTTTCTTTCTTTCTAAAAGTGGTCTTTCATTTTAAAGTGGAAAAATGTGGATTTGGGATTGCTTTTTTAACTGAAAATTGAGGATTTTTAAATCAGAGAAAACCAGGATCCCTGGTTAGAACTCATTTTTTAATTGTTTCAACAGCTCTTCTATAGAGTAGTAGAATACCAGATTAAATTAGTTCCTTAACAGCTGAAAGAAATCATACAATGCATTAGGAAGGTCCTTAGCTTTCCCTTTTGCCTAATGATGAGCTATGAGTATTTTCTATGGATTGTTCCTGTGCCTTTCCACAGAACAGCACAGGCTTTATGGCAGGAAACATACTTCGCCCACAAAGACAGGGCTTTCGTATTTAAGACATTTTAACCTAAAACACTGTCAGCTTACATATGTGAAGAGAACACATATGTCAACAGTATTGGAATAACTGAGTCCAGATTAATGAGCCATTTCAGAAGCGGTGTAATGAAATCTGAGATACCATGGGAAAATGATTGACTCATGGACAGTGTTGTCCATGGTTTGAATTGCTACCCATATCTGAATTATGTCACTGTCCAGGCATGTACAAAATGAATATATCTGCTATGTGATGCCATCTAGATCATTGCTTCCATAGTAGGTTGAAGCCTAGATGTTCTTTATAGGATTGGCAATTACATATATGTTTTGGGATATTAGTGTCACACCAGAAATCTGTCAAATATGCCTTAGAGTGGTTGAATATGACTTAGTAGTTCCTTGAGGAGATGCTTGAAGAATTTCAGCTTGAAACCCAAGAGACTTATGAGATTTCTGGTGTGCCTGTAGAAGAGTCAAGAGGTATTCATTAACTGGTAAGTTCAGACTTGCTGGGTTCGGTTGTAGTCATAAGCTGTATAGTTATATTGCTACAAAATCAGGGTGAGGTTATGTGTGTAAGAGTGGATAACTATTGAAGAGGCATTGATTTTATCATTCCAGTTGCAATGCTCATTGTGACATTAAGCTGCACTTAAGAGCTTTGTGTGTGCTGCCCATCCAATCTGGGGCACGATTATGAAATATATCAGACTTAGTCTCATGGCTCAGAGGCTAGTGATTTTAGTGACTTCATCATATTTGCTTATCTTTTCTATCTGAACTTCGTTTTTAATTAAGTTTCTATTCTACTTTACACTCAGCTACTTCGGATAAAGTTCATTTTGGACTCGCTACCACTAGAGGGGACAGTTAATATTCCATACCTGAGAACAGCATTAATTATTGTCTTAAGCTAGCTATTGGGGATCTTCCCCATGGTATGTGCAACACTAAGCAGGCCTCCCAATACTGCTGCATATTCCATGGGGAAGAACCCCAATAACTAGCTTAAGAGACTAAGATCTGGAAGGCAATGTTTATTTTTCTGTTTTATAGATGAACAAAAGTAGTGAGCTGGCAGTAATTTTTAGCAACATCTCTTTCTAAACCTGGTCCAAACATACCTCCATCTTTAGCTGGGTAAGTAACACTTGTGACTAAAAATTACAGTGTAAATGACTTTTCAAACTACTAAGCCTCGAGCTGTTTTCAGAATGAAAGGGGGGAAAGGGAGCAGAAAGAGTTCAGTTAGTTCAACCTCCACTGGAGGGTGGGATGGGTTAATTGGAGCTCTCCTGCAAGGAGGGCTCCAGCCCTAGAATGAGCTCCTTCTCCTCACTTTCCCCCCTCCTATTCTGAAACAGAGATAGACTGAGAGAGAGGAAGGGCTGTTACTACAGGAAGCCCCTCCTGCTTAGAACCAACAATGAACTTCTGTTTGGTGAAGTGGGTGGGATCATTGTAACTCAGAACACTGTGTTCTCAGTTACAGCGGGGAGCTGCACTTATGTCTGCACCCTTAGTCCCTACAAAAAGCTGTATAAATCTTAGTTAATCATGAAAAATAGTAAATTTTAGTTAATGATAAAACCACTCTCTTAGTCAAATAGTTTAGCGATTACCAGGGATCCTGGTTTTCTCTGATAAAAAATCCCCAATTTTTGGTTTAAAAAAAGTAATCCCAAATCCACATTTTCCCGTGATTGCAATGAAACACCACTCTTTCTATATATATCTATATATTAGTGGCATTTCATTTTGATCATGGAAAAATGTGGATTTGGGGTTACTTTTTAACCAAAAGTTATGGATTTGTTTTTATCAGAGAAAACCAGGATCCCTGGTGATTACACCATTTGCCCAGAGGGAGTTTAAATCCACTCCCTAGGAAAGTGTCCTAAATACCAGAATATTGTATAGGCATTTCTCGAGAAGCCAAGTAAGGAAGATATGTATCCTCAGAATAAAAGAATGTCAGAAGGATCATAGCTCAGTGATGCAGATGCTGCCTTGACTTTCATAAGACCCTACATGCTTGCCCTGTTTCTCTTAACTGAGCAGAAGCTATTTTATTGTTATCTATTTTATCTAATGACTTTTAAGTGCAAAACATATACATTTTTCACTAGCCCTGGTATGGATGGGAGCTACTAAAGTCACTAATGGTGGTTGTCACACGTTCAACTTTATACTTACTAAGAGCAATTAAAACATGAGCAAACACACATTCAAGCAGTTTAGTACATGTTAAATGCTATTGTGGTGTTGAAAAGTTGCTTACTTTTGGACAAGTATTACCTCAAGATCATATCAGGTAATATGTCTCCTGACATGTACTAACTTAAATATATCACAACATTCTAATAATTTGCAACCAATGCAAGTGAACATATGACTATATCCCAAGATACACAGCTAGATATTCAAGTGCAAAATGTAGAGGTCTGTAGATGTTCATTATGATCAATTTTCCAGTTCTTAACATAGGAATAGATCCCAGAGGATCCTCCAGATCTGAAACAACTTTTTATCCTGACATACAGAATGAAAGAAGTGTGCTTCACATAATTCATGTAATGATGGTTTCATAGCCAGGAGTTTGAATATTACAGCTTGCTTTTGGTCTTGTAGAGCAGCTACCTCACTGTTATTTACTTTGGCATGCTGACACAAAGGTACCATTAGCACCCTTACTTCGTTACAAAATTTTCATCTTAAGGTGGTATACACACAGACATGTTAGCAAATCTCACATAGCTAATCATACCAGGAGACTGACAAATCAATCTCAGATAACCTTTGATAACATTTGCTGTGTTAATCAGTAACATAACAGGAGCACTCTGTGAAATCTGTCATCTTGCCCACAATATACATCAAGAAGTATCAGACATACGTGGTTTGAATAAATGTCATCATGAGTTCTACAAAGTGAATACCAAAAAGGTTGCCTATTAATTGATTAGGAATTGTGTTCTGAATTTGATAGCAATTTTTGAATGCCTGCAGTTAGACAACATCCTAGAGCATTTATTATTTTTTGATCATTCCATATTTAAGATAAAAATAAAAGCCATGATAATGAATATGTGAAGTTTCCTTGTCTGACATTACTTGTTATGCAGTTATTATATGTTAAATTCTTTCTTTGCCTGATGGAGTCTAGGAGAATTGGCTGGAAGTTCTGTATCAATCAAAAACTTGTTTGGCTGTCCAAGTAGGTTGAAGTCCAGATTGTGATCTCCAACTATTAGGTACTCTTAGATGTATGGGATTATATGTTTAGTCTTATCGTCTGTATATTATCATTAAACCCACCCAGGTAGTGGCTCTGGGCAAAATGGGAAAGCACAGCCTTCTTCCTGAATGTGTGGATGAAGAGGGCTCTGGATTTTCTAATTGTCAACAGATCTAGGAAAAAGAGAGCAGAGTGTATGTTTCCCCACAAAGAGTGCATCACCGTAACAAAGAATGTTCATTCCCTGGGAACAAATAAAAGCAGAACATATTTGTGCCGCTGCTAGTTGTCCCTGGAAAATGCCCCTGCACAAGTGCTCTGGCATGCTGCAAATTACCAAAAGTGGTGTAGGAGAGGTTGTAGCCAGCACATGGGCGGGCCCCAACTGCCTTACCTGAGGTCCTGGGGGCCTCTTAGGGCTCTAGCAGTAATGATCTGGGCACACACAGCCTGCCCAGAAGCCAGAGCATGGCTCTGGCTGGCCAGGCTCCTGTTTTAGGCAGCACATGCTGCTATCACATGCACCAGCTCACTTTTTTTCTGGAACAAGTTTTTTTGACACCAGGATATCCCAGCCTAGGGACAGACATTCAAAAAGCCTGTGACTTAATTGATTCAATCTTTGCAGGTTAGTTTAACCTGTCTAAGCTAAATCAGTTTGTAACCCAGACAGACATCCCAGAAATGCAGGCACATGCCTGCAGTGGCTCAGGCTAGAAGCTGGAGGGGGTGGGGGCTCTATGGCAGCCCTCCCTTTGCTTCCATAGGGCAGAGCTAAGGGGGTGAGGCTAGCCTGGGCAGGACACTCTGACTATTGCTCACCCCTCCTGAGCTTCCCAGCAGGAAATGTTTATCACTCCTAACTCACTGTTTATCAACTCATTAAGAAAACAGAACCTCTCTCCATTAACTAATGGGGCTCTTCTTAAACAGCTCTTCCAAGGAAGGACATTAAGCTACCTGTTGATTAGCTCCAAAAAGCCTGTCTGTCTCTGTCCTTTCCCACAGCAGAGACTGTAGCCAGCGTGTGGTCTGCTAGGTAATGCTGAGGTGTCTGCATAAGGTAGAGGGAAACAGGGAATAATCCCTTCTTAGCAGGGAGAAGCCAGGCAGATGCTGCTGTGCCTGCAAGTCTGTGCAAGCTACAGCCAGGGAGCAGAAAAGAGGGGCCAGCCCTACAGTGGAGCAGAGAGCTCCACCCAGCCCAAAGCATGCTGGGATGCTGGAGGTGTCTGGTTTATCTTAAACCAGTAAGGGGTCTAATATAGATATTACATAAATGAGTTTGACCCAAATTAGTCAAGACTTATACTACATTCAACTAGGTTTCTCTCAAACCTGTTTCAGCCATTTTCAAACTGGTTTATGTGCACTGAACATCTGTTCCATTACAGGTTTAAACCAGTTTTTGATCACTTAATCCAATTTATGTGTAATGTCTGTCCCTATCCCCAATGTCCAAAAAACCTGCTGCACTGCAAATTAGAAGTACAGTGAATGCCTATAATTGTAGTGAGTGCGGTTTGCAGCACATCACGTATATGCACCCATCTCAACATACTCAAGGAGAGCAATCTCTCTCCTACACAGAGAGCAAATGGGGATCATGTATAGCATTTTCAGCTTATCTTGAGATGGTTTCACTATGAAACACTGTTTTATATCAATTTGGTGAAAGTAACTTTATCTGGCCTTAAATTATATTTCTTCAAAGTCTCTTAAGAGATGCTATTAAATAAGAATGTTTGGCAGGCTCAGATATAATGGTGCTTTCAGAGAATAGCCAGAATATTTTTTCTCAAATGTGTAAATGTGTAAGTTATTCTGTTTGTATAGGGGTGTAGGGAACCACTTGCTAAACATGACTCTTGTTCATATATCAGAAATATGTGAGACTAACAAAGCTGTGGAAAATCGTTTTTACAAGGCTATATTTTTTATTTTTAAATTCACTTTAAATTTTTGTATTATTATGGGCTGCTAGTGCTTACTGAGCTGAACTCCTGCTGGGGAGAGGGTTTATATAGATAAATATATTTTAGTGTGCATGATTTTCATGTCTAGTACCCATTAAGACTAACTCTTGAAGGTGAGCACATAGCACTGTTTTTCATTATGTGTACATTCCTGTGCCATTTGTGTGTGTATGGGAGGGTCATTTAAATGATGGTTTTCTGAAGCTCTAATAACTAGGTGTTAACTCCATATACATGCTGAATAATCAGAGAATGGCTCAAGGGTTATTTGGCTGTCACAAAAAATTATTCGTGCTGCTACTATCTCTGCGTAATGTTACAGAACTTTTAATTTGCTCTCAAAGCCAATAACTGGGACATTTTTGTTGCCCAAGTTTTCTACTTCTCACATTTCTAATGTGCTTATTTCGATATGTACAGTATTTTCTACAATGCATCTGGTCATTTCTTAGCAAAGCAGAAGATAGCTAAGACACTCTCAGTAGACAAGTCTGTAACTTTCATATAGCTTTGCTGTATGAGGTGAAGGAACAGTCCTTTGAATGCATACTTCTTTAAAAAAAAGCTGTGGAGGAGGCAAATCTAGCTTGTATTTTCTTACAACCACTTATCAAAAAGTGTGTGTGTGTATATATATATATATATATATATATA
>NW_017729032.1:106407856-106429733 GCF_001723915.1 Gavialis gangeticus
GGATGTCTAATCTAAACCTACTCTCCAACAACTTGTGGCCGTTATTCCTTGTTATGCCAGGGGGCGCTAGGGGAAGCAAGGTCTCTCCCAAACCCTCCTGGTCTCCCCTAGTGAGTTTATAGATGGTCACCAGGTCCCCACTCAGTCTTCTCTTGTGAAGGCTGAACAGGTTCAGGTCCTGCAGTCTCTCATTGTAGGGTCTGCCCTGTTGTCCCCAGATCATGCGGGTGGCCCTCCTCTGGACCCCCTCAGTGTTGCCCACATCTCTCCTGAAATGGGGTGCACAGAACTGGACATAGTACTCCAGCTGTGGCCTGACCAGTGTCGCGTAGAGGGGGAGGATCACCTCCATAGCCCTACTTGAGATGCACACACACACACACACACACACACACACACAATAAGAGATGGCTTTTTTGTAACTACTTCACAACCATTTGCCTTTGATGGAAAGCATGTGACATACAGGAAAGCATGGGCATATTTTAATAGACATATTGGACCATTGGACAGAAGGGAAACAGCAAGCAGATCCTGTCCTCAGATGAGAAGACAAATATGGTCTATTGTAAGATCTCAGATTCCAAGTAATGTGCTTGGGAACTGGGAATCTTACTTGCTCCTATCTAGATCCATAAAGACTGGTTCTCTTGGACTGTGTTAGTATATGTCTATTCAGATGAAATGTCAAATGATTTTACTTGAGTAGTGACAAATGCTCAGTTTGTAAAAGGTACTGTTCAATGACTTGTGACTTCTTTGGAGAATCATGGATTTTATACATCCTCAGCAATAGTACAATTAATCTATATAAAGATTATAATTTCTCTTTCAATGTTGTTGATTGTGAAAGGTTCAAAACACAGCCAAGATGAAGAGCTAAGCTTTGGGCCCTGAAGCAAAGTAGGAGGCTTCTGTGAAAAGAGGAGCCCTGAAAACTGTAGAAGAGCTATGATCAAGATGGTGATCATGTAGAAGGACCCTATGAAAGAATAAAAGAGAGTAGAACTGAGCACTCTGAACACTCACATCACCTACTACCTGTAAGTTGCATCCTGGAAAATAAGATTTATTTTCTTTTTTTGTTTATTAAAGACTTAATTGTTATCCTTCTCTGTTTTACTGCTCTTTTTGTTTTCATTTTGTTTTCTTCCATTTCCCTTTTTCTTTTTCCTTTTCTTTTTTCTTTTTTTGTTGTTTCTAGTTGCAGCTGTATGAAAGCAAAGTTCAGCATCATTATGCTACTTGGTTTTGAAAATTGTGAGTGATTCTTATCCCTTCTAGTAATAAATTCAAACTGTACCGGGGAGCAGAGTAATAAACAGGACTCACCTGCAGCTCCCGATGAGAGGCACACGAGGCGGAAGGAGGAGCCCGCACAGCTCATTAGCCACGCATTTATCAGATTACGCTCAGCCGGTGACATCACAGAGGAATGCTGGCTGGTGGAGATAAAAACAACGGCTGCAGCTGGAGAAGGGGCGGATGGCCCCAGTGACGGGAAATGCCAAGCCCTGCCGACAGGGAAAGCAGCGGAGGCTAGCACGGTGGCAAGAGAGCTGGCAGGAGCTCTGATGGAGCAAGGACAGACCCCGCAGCTAGGAACAACCCCGGGCAGCATGGGTGTCAAAGACACGGCACCAGAGGACATGCCGGACTGAGGCCCGGAGGGCAGCGTGACCCACAGGTGGGGTATCGGGGCTATGGAGGGCAGAAGCGGCCGCACCAGGCAGGAGAAACTCCAGGAGAGCCCAAAGGGGTACAGCCGGGGCGGGCATCGCCACCAATGTCTGAGGCAGTGAGCCGGAGGAAGGGCCAGGAAAGCAAGGGGCCAAGGACGGGCCAGGAGGGAACCAAAAGAGTGTAGAATAGGCTACTCAGCAAGTAGAGTAGCTGAGCACTTAGCTTTTCCTTTCAAGGTTTAAGTTGTTGGGTAACCCTGGCTGAAGGAGCAGAGCTGGGGCAGTGCCCTTATAAAGTAAGGTTAACGGGGTCTCAGTGAGATCAGAGTCAGCACGAGAAGTCCCGCTCGGTGCAGGACAGGGAGTAGGCGAGGAGGTCCATGGGTCATGCTTGCGAGCAAGCCCCACGACTGGGGTAAGGGTCATTTAGAAGCACACTAGAGGGTATCATTCTACGACTGGGGAACAAGGACCAACGGAGGAAGGAGGCGCTAAAGGTGGCGTAAGGCTGGGGTACAGGGGTGGTGGAGCCCCATGAAGTGACCATCGGGGGATCCTGGGCCATAGACTATACCGGGAACCGACCCTTAACACTGAGGAACACCAAGTCATGGCAGGTGAGAAAGAGGTCGGGGACACGGGGAAAAGAGAACTGCTCCGACACCTAAGAGATCCCCACAGGTGTGTGACATCTATGTACAGGACCAGAACTGCCCGAGAGTGGGTAATCAAAGCCCGGTGGTCACACAAACCTTTGGCCCTGTTTTTTAAAACAGCTGTCTTAGGCTGTTTTCTGTGGATGAGAGATTCTTCCCTCCTGTATAATGGTGGGTCACGGAGCTTGTGAAGAGTTAACTAGTTGTATTTCAGTACATAGTAAAAGGAATCTATATTTCTTACTATTTTCAAAGGTGTGATTATAATCCTTCTATGCATTATACGTTTTAAAAATAGTCTTCTTTTTCAAGATTTCCCCCTTTATTTTCAGTTTCATTTTTCTTATATGTTCAATTTTTTTCTTGAATGCTGCATATATATTCCTACCTATATATTTCAGTCCTCAGATGTGCCCTCTGCCTTATTTTAACATTTTTTCTTTCTCTTTCTGAAGTATCCCCCTTTCTTTTTTTCTTAAAAAAAAATTGTGTTCTGTCTTCTCTGTTCTTTTCTATCTTCTAGTCTATGTTTAATTCTGGTGCCACAGTTATACAATCCCAATATTGCATTGCTTTGTGTCTATTGAGCATTACTCGCATTAGTGAATGTGACCTTGCTCTGTAGAATTATCTACCTTGTGTACCTGGTACAAAGCTCACTGGTTCCAGTGGAAGTTAACATTGATCAAATTTGGTAAAGGCCCTCTCTTTGTAATATACTTTATAGAGATCTACAGTCACACAAAGTGTCAAGCTGGATTGATCATTATTGATAAATCAGCCCTTTCTGGAATTGCAAATCTTAGTTTTTATAAACTCTTATAAATATGAACAGCAGGAAATTAATGAGCAAGAAATGATTCCTCCCTGAACTGTAGTATATCAGATTGATGTGTTGACTAAACATCAGGATGCCACTATACATTTTATTTGTTGTTTTATTTGTACTTAATATGCTTCTATTTTTGTTAATTTGTGAGGTTGCCTTTAAAATGATGCTGGATAAAAAAAATCTTTTAAGGATATGTGTATGGATGCATGTGTACACACACACACGTACACTATGCTAGCAATTCAGACAGCGGTGTGCTATCTGAAGTTATATTAAGGTCATCTACTGTCCTAAATATTTTATACAAAACTGAAACTTAACATAAAAAACTGTGGTTTGAGAACAGAGATTTTTTAAATCTGGGGGCAACTTAACTAACAAGGGGATTTATTGAGTCAAAAACCGAAAAACTAACAAAATGCTAGACATAAAGTGTAATAGTGTGAAAGCTGGGATACATAGTAAGAATGACAGTTTTTGTTTTTAAATAAGGCTAACGTTGAGGGTTGCTTTGAAATAGTCTACAATACTAAGATGATGGAATGCAGATGATATATCATATCCTTTCCCTTATTTCTTTGTGTGAAAGTTGTCAGCTAAGGTCTCAACACCGCAATTTAATGTGTTTGGTCAGTTAAAAACTTCTATAGCATGCCTGGTGAGCATACAGTACACCTGTATTTATTTGTTTGTCATATTACTCTGTCCCTTAGGTAAATTCTGCCTATTTCCCCTTGCATGTACAAATTGGTTGTTGTGAAACCATAGTCCCAACATCTGCCAGTTTTTTTGGAGTAGCCTTGTAGCAGATTGAATGTTATTAGTAGATGTTATACTACATAGAATTGATTTCTGAATTCAGGAACTACAATTTTACCTGACCCCTGTCCAGGGACAGGGATGGAGAGGGAAGATAGGGGGCAGGAAGGAGGTATAACAAGATATGCATCCCTTGCTCTCCATACTCTTGCAAAGGCCAGCAATCTGACATTCTACATGAAATGTAATGGTTTGCATTACAGCAAAGGGATAAGGGATCACTATCTCTTTTTACGAGGTACTGCTGTGCACATACTGTCACCGGTAACAAAAAGAGTAAATATTTTATGTTTAATGAGAAGACTTTTAACACATCTTTCTATTGAAACTTTAATGCATTCCAACTTAGAAGGAATTGCTACAATGCATCTGGTCATTTATTAGTGAAGCAGAAGATAGCTAAGAAACTCTCAGTAGAAAAATCTGTAATGGCTCTATCTTACTAAAATTAATAGCTTCCTAATTATATGTTTGCCCAATCAGTGCAGTTTTGTAAAAACATTGTAAAAGCTTCCTGATTATATATATTTTCTTGGTAATGGATCCTCACGGGTTGTTTGGCAAATACTTAACTTTTAAACGCCTACTATATTGAAGACACATTGAAGTAAAATCATCATAAATACAATATACAGTGATGTGTCATGGAAATGTATATAATTCTGGATGCTGAGTTCTCAACTGATGTCAGTTGCCTGTGTTTACCATTTGTGTTTTATATAAAAAGTAAAAATTTGGAACTTGTCTATATCTCCTGTTTTAGCTGATATTTTCCAGATCTTTCCATGAGATGGTAAGGCATGAGTCCACAACACAGAGTTTGTAGGCTCCATATGTGACCAACAGCAGTAATCCCAGTCCGTAATTTCTTATTAAACACTTTATTAAGCAAAACAGGATTTGAAAAGTACATCCTCACTGCAAGGCAATGCATTAATCTGTGCAAGTGCTTGCATGTGCAGTGCAGTATATGCTTAAATGTGCGGTCCATTGTCCACTTGCAACCAGCCTAAAGTCTTATAACTGATCAGAGCAGATCACGGTGTTGGCAAGCCTCCATTAGGAAGTATTCCTGGAAAATGACCCTCAGTGAAATCTGTTACTGAGTAATCCCAATGATCTCTAGTGACATTTAATGTGCCGCTGTTTTCTGAACAGAAGAAAAGACATTTCATATACCCCCTGTTTTTCACAGCAAAGAGAACACAAAAACCCTTAATTTAAATTCTTGGAAGTAGTGTCCATTGCAGTAAAATGTGATTCTTAAACAGGGTACCAGATGTTATTATGATTTAAAAACAAAACAAAACAAAAGTTAAAGCTACATTTTTCTATATATAATTCATTGAAAATTAGTTAATTATTGCATTTGTGCCTCAGTTTGTATAATCCTATAACCCTTACTTTGCCTACAAATATAAAGCAATGCCATAGCAATAAATCATACTTCATGTTCCCTAACTCTGATCATTTAGACTAAAAATCTTGTATTATGCATCAGTAATTCTAAATTACCCATGTATACTACAGTGGGCATATCTACATGAGATACTATGTCACTGTAGCAATCAGCTATGGCAAGGTAGCATCAGCAGGTATGAACTATAACACCAATGCTACTGTGAAGTAGGATTCAAAATGACTTGTGCATTGCCAGGACTGTACATTGCCAAGTTACTGCACAGTCATCTAGTACTAAAGCAAGTACTAAATGACTGCACAGTAACAACTGTGCAGTCAGACGCACATGTAAATGTTCCCAGTGTGATTTAGAGCTCCTGAAGCACTTCTTTTTAAATTTGTTAATCTAATTCTTTAGTCTGAAAATGATTCAAAAGAATTCTATTTTGCTTTCAGTACTGAATAAACATTAAAGTGCATGTCCTCAAATGTGGTCAAAGTCCTGAGTCAATGCAAAGTATTAAATGAGAGCTAACTCTCAGAGTGAGGGAATCCATCTATAGTCTAAGCTGTACCTATCAATGTTTGGCAAATATCAGTATAAAAGTAACCCAAATGATCCTGTAATGAAATATTAAAGAATTCATACTATCTTACCTGGGCCTATCCTGTGCACCAATATTTAATCTTTCTTACCAATTTTAATGATCCAGATTTTTATTTTTCCCTAGCCAAGCCATTTGCTCACACAATTTTATGTGTCATATTTGAACTAAGGTGGCATAACATTTTATCTTTGAAATTCCTTTGCTAATAATAAAAACATGTTTACATGATGGGTGCATCCCCATGAGCATGCATGTGCAGTTTGAGGTGCTTCAAAACTTTCTGAGGCACCGCAAACTGCATGTGGTGCATGTGCACCTGTTTGCTGTACTTCTAATTTACAGCATAGTGGGGTATTTTGACACCGGGAGATCAGGGTGTTAAAAAAAACAAACCACTGCTGAAAAAAGCAGTATGGTTCACATGATAGCTGCATGCACTGCAAGAAAGTCAGCATGACTAACCACAGCCATGCTCTGGATTCTGGCCAGTCTCTGAGTGGCCAGAACACCACTGCTGCTGCCACAAGAGGCCCCCAGGAACCCAGGTAAGGCTGCTGAGGCCGACACAGGTACTCCCCTACCCCACCAGAGATAATTTGCCTCACAACAATCCCACATGCAGGGCTGTGGGCAGTGGCAAAATGTAGCAGCACAAATTTATGGCACTGCTATTTTTGCAGCAGCAACCACACACCCCTGCATGTGTTCATGTGCCCAATGAATACAACTTATAAAAAGTCCCACTAAGAGCTTGAACATTTGGGCTGTTGAATATCTTCAATTCTGGATCAAAGAAATATGTCATTTAGGAAGTAAGAGCTAGCACCTGAAAGCTAGCATAAAAGCTAATCTATTCCATTTATACAAAACTCTTTTGTGAACAGGAAAGTGAAATCTCAAAGTTAATCTAGAGCAGGATAAATTAATGACCAATTGCAAATAGTAGCTAGTAAGTCATTCTCTGTGTTCTTTTAATGTGCAAAAAGGGGGAAGCTGGGCAAATGTTTGTTTGTTTTTTGCTGATATTGATCAGTGTTCTTCAGAGATCTGAAGTTGATGAAGTAACAGCCGTGTTACATATTTCATCCATGTCAATCCCACCACTCAAAGATACCCATTGGGCTCATTTACATATGCATTAATGTGCCTTTTCTAATGTGCATTACATTTAGTACTTCCAATGTAAGGTACCAAATTAATGTGCATTAGGCTGTGCTAATGCAAAGTAGTTCAAGCACACACTTTTTTAGTGATGCTTAATAGGGCTGTACGAAGCTTCTCTCACTGATTTGATTTGGCAGAGATTTGGCCCAATTTGGTGACCCAATCTCTGAATCTGAATTGAGTCAGGAGACCCTTTAATCTCTCTGAATCAATTCAGAACCCTTCAAATCAATTCAGAGAGATTTGGAAAGATTTGATCATTCAGAGATAGACACAGCTTTAAATTGTTTTTTCTATATACTTCAAGATACCAGGCAGCTTGGGAATGCTGAGATGGTGGGGCAGATGGAGCACCCCACAGGAGCATGGGGGGTGGTCCCCAGCACACTCAGCAGCAGACCTAGAAGTGGACCAGAAGCACTTCCAGTCCACTTCTGGGTCCACTGGGGAATGCATGAGGGGGTCCCCCTGTGCTCCCTGGCTTGGCAATTGGTGCCTCCTGAGTCTGGGGTGACACCCAGGGTCCCCCTGAAACCAAGTGCTGAGACAGGAGGTGGGTCACCCCCCCAGCGCACTCAGTGGAG
The DNA here is from genome assembly GCF_001723915.1 of Gavialis gangeticus. Lineage (NCBI taxonomy): Eukaryota > Metazoa > Chordata > Crocodylia > Gavialidae > Gavialis > Gavialis gangeticus. Next base: position 106,415,603 of record NW_017729032.1, read on the forward strand.
TACCCAGAAGTGAACCAGAAGTACTTACAGCCCACTTCTGGGTTTGCCACGAAGCACACAGCAGCGCCCCCCCCAATGGAACATTCCATCTGCCTAACCATCACAGGATTTATGAGCCACACCTGGTACCTCGAGGTATGTAGAAAAATGTAAAGCTGTGTCTAGGGCCAAATCACTGGTTCTCTGAATCAGCATCAAATCTTCAGATTCGGATTCAGCTGAATTGAATTGGGACAGTGCTTTGAATAAACTAATTAAATCCTTGCCCCAATTCAGGCTGAATCTGAATCCAGATCAAATACAGCCTGTTTTGTACACCCCTAATAATGCACAGTAGACTATTTTACTGTGCATTAGTATAGTGTCACTTTTTTTACGTGAGGCTTTAATGCACAGTAAAATACTCTACTGCACATTAAAGCACACGTGTAGACACGCTCACTGAAGTCTGAGTTTAAGGCTAGAAAATTCTCATTTCAACTTCCCCCAAAGAGGGTATGATGGTAAGTTAATAGTAGTCAGAAAACACTTGCAAAGGAAGAGTGTACATTTTCTATTTTAAAGTGTGGCAAGGTGCATAGGGCTGTTCTGAAATGGAGAGAGGAGGAGAGTAATGGACTATAATGCAACTTAGGTTCCACAAGACTGTGTTTTTCTTGTTTTTACAAGACAAAAATCATTTCAACCTTTAATCAAGCTGATTATGTTTTTCCCTTGAAACAATCAAATGGCTATGAAATATGACACATGTCTGTTAAATGATAATGTAAGCAATTACTCAGCTATGTAAATTAAAGATAGCCAAAGATCTTGAATTCATTGCCTTCTCCAAGTAAAATGTGGGTATTAAGATAATACAAGATGAATTTGTAACCTTTTTTTTATTTATAAATCAAGGTGCCAATCTATTAACAGAGGTGTTATGCTTCTAATAATGACATCAGCTCAATTGTCTTAACATAGAATTTGGAAATCATTTTTCAGTACACTAACTGAAGTGGCTAGAATTTCTCCATAAATGTGTCACAAACATTCCTTCAGTTATAGTAGAGGATTGATGTACTTTGCTTTGTTTTGTTGCTACTAAAATGTGAGCCTTAATACAGAACTTGGGGAAAAATAAGGTTTCTTAGGAGGTTTTGTTGTTGTTTTGTTTTAAAATGGTATGTGTTAAGCTGGTTAACTTTCTCTGCTTCACTTCTAGTCCAAGAAAAAATACATCTATTTTAAACAGTTGTATATAGCATGTGTACTTCTGTGTGTGTGTGTGTGTATATATATATATTTGTATACAAATATAACTGGATATAACAATGCATATAATTTTTTCTAGTATTTCTGGAAACAACAAAAATACCCTATTGAAAAAAGTATAAATGAAAATCAAACAGTGACTATTGAAACCATTGTTTTCAGATAAGTTATTTAAGAGAAATTTTTAAAAACACAAGAGAAAAAAGAAAGGTTACATGCAAATATGCCAGGAGTAAGATGAGAGAATACAGCTTCTGACCATTGGTGGATTCATAATAGTTGTAGTCTATTTTTTTAATTAGTGGTTGTAATTATACTGAAGTCAGTTATTTCTTGTACATAAGGGTTTATATTTTTGTGCCTGTAAAACAGTATGTACATGCTTGCTTCACATTTGCATGTACTTTCATGCATACATAAAATCCATCCAACACACCTTAGGAGTTGTGCATATTTTAGAGTGCACATGTTTTTGTGCATGCTTGTTGGCAAATACAGAGCAGCCTGTTTGCATTTCCTTTCAGAATTTGGCCCCACAGCTATTAATGTATTTCAGTTTTTAAATTACAGGCATTATTTTTGTAGTCATAAAATATGAGAGCAAACAAGTGTTTAAAGCCAGTATTTTTTAAACTTGTATAATCTAAAAATGGACACACATGATTTGCATGCCAAGTTTTAGCCCAGAGCAAAATTTCATGGATAAATTATACAGTCTTGAAAAACTGGATTTATAATTGTAGCAGTGAAACATCTCAGAGCAGCACAAACACTGACCAATTACTACACTGTTTTACTACTTCAGAGGAAAAGAAATACCCTAAAACTATCTAATTTAAAAATGCCAAGGCAGATTACTATGAATCCTAATGCAGCTTTTGTGTAATGATGTAAGCTTTAAAGCTCTTTCCTTAATTGTGATAATTTGGAACAAATTAGAGAGTCTTGCAGTGAGCTATAGTCTAGTCATTTACAGAGCTCTTAAAGTGCTAAATCAAAAAAGGCAGACGGAACTGCTGAGTACGACTTTCTGTTATCTATCATATTGTATGAGTACTTGAGAAAAGGTGACCTTGATATTACAATTTGAGACCCAATACCAAAGTCATTTATTGACCAAAGTTTAGCCTGTTTCTCAGTTGGTGACATATGGTTGCAGTGTTATAAGCAAACTTCACTGAACAAAACATAATGCAACAATTTATACATATTATATATATATCTAGAGAGAGAGAAAGAGAATGAAAGAGAGATTCAAAGTCTGTGCATGTATTATTACAAGAAAATTAATCCTTAAATTCTTATAGAAATGATCATTGCCACAGAAGCATACTGACTACTGTGTATTGACCACACTGTATAATATTAATGATAAGACTATTCCCTTTTAGGCATGTTTGTCTTGTATAACCAGGGAAATAGGACTTTTTCCTGTAGTGCTTGCAGGTGAAAAGAAGAACTGGGCAGGGAAGAGAAGTTATTGTTATTGTTAGCTGCGTTTTTATCCAAAGTGAGATGAAGTCTAAAAATCCCAATCCAGATCAAGGCTCTGCTTATTAGGATCTGCACAAGGCAGAAAGAAACAGGCTTGCCTTGAAGATATTACAGTTCCAAAATAAATCAAAAACTGGTATAGGAAAGGAGTTCAGCATTTAAGTAAATGAATCAGGATAAGTGCAAATCTATTTTTGTTTTATTTAATTATTCATTTTACTTTCTTTATATGGCATTATTATAATCAGTATTATTATTTGCATTGCAATAACACCTGCAGGACCTTTTTATACATACAGAAGAAAAAGGTATCTCTGTTTTACTGATTATCTGAAAGTTATTTCATAAATGGCCTGTGTCAAATTGATTGTTCTTTTCTTTTTCATATTCTATAGGCTAATTTCTCAATAACCACACCTTGTGAAAATCTTCTCTTTCATTTCAATCCATTTTTAACTGAAAATGTATGTTGCCATGGTTACCAACATAACAGACTCATCATATTTACAGTACTGCCAATGTGTCTGTCAATCAGAGACAGATAAATGTAAACAAAGGTAATGCAGAAAAAGAGGAAAGAAAAGGTGAATGGAGCTGCTATGGTAGATTGTGATGTTGCTACCTTTGGAGCCTGGAAGTATCACTTCTGTCAGGTGTGTATTCTACTGGTCAGCTGGAGCTGCTAATTAGAAACAGTGGTTAGATTCCTTTAGCTGATGAAGTGCCCTTCTCTTTCCCAGTGGCACTATTTCAGATGATCAGGCACAGGCACAAGAAAAATGATGATCAACAGTGGCTGCAAGTGTTAAAAATGAGCTCCATGCCCTGAGTTTCAGTAGGATTGGGACACAGCATCCCTATAGTGTACAGCATAATATTAGAAAAAAAACAACAAAATAGTCAGCAAAAGCTATTGGCATCTAGGGAGCCCATGGTGTTTTGCAAAATCTTAGTACCTGGAAAGCTTTCCCCCTTTTGATTATTAGCTTTAATTTTATATTTTTACTTTGACACTTTTTTCTTGTTTTATCCCTTCAGCCATTTTTATGCCTGAGGTAGTTTAAGCAGCACTTGACTGTTTTCTCTTCAATCAAATTATCTTCTTCAAAAACTTTTCTGTGAAACTATTTCATAATAACCCAACAATAAATGAAATTTAAGTTGCACAAGAAGAGTTTGCCTATGTAAGAAATCTGTGATAAAAAACCAAGCTATTCAGTCTGATCCATCTGGGAAAATAATATGCTAATCCTCAAATTAGAATTCCTTTTCTATCATTCATTTCCTCAGACTGAAAAGAAAAGAAAAAAACAACAACAGGTTCCTATGGAAGGGTCATCATCTTACCGTGTTTTCCTTTAATGTTTGTACTTAGCATCAGGTATGTTCATTCTACTTTACATTTGGGGATTAAGTTGTAAACCCTGTCGTAAAAAAATATAAGTTAAACTAGGTTCAACAAGATAGCATAGAAGGAAGGAAATGAGAGGAATACGCAGAATAAATCTACAAGAATAGTTGTGTAAATTCCCTGGTGAGGGGAAGGTACATAATGATTACTTTATGTTCTGGTATTTTTCCTTCACAGCTATCAGAAGCTGCTTTGCATTTGGAAGATGGATTAAACAAATCAATGATCTGTCCTCTGACAGACATTGACTCATCACCAATTTTAAGAGAGATGAAAATCTTTCTTATAGAGGAAAGAAAAGACAAAAGTCAGCATGTGGAGTCAGCAAAGAAACAAAGGAACCAGTGATCATCAATATGAAGGCAGTCCTCCCCCAGCAACTTACTGTAGCAGTCTGCCTCAGTCACAGAGAGGATTGGCAGCAGCAAAAGAGGGAAAAAAAACTCTTTTAAAAACCTCTACTAAACGTAAAATAATAAATTTTAAAGCATCAGGGACTTACACAATAAAAAATGCCCTTCTTTTTTAAAACAACCTTCACAACCAAACTTTCATTATTAGGAGTTGTATTTTTTTAAATGAATTGATTGTATGAAGTGAGGGTTAACCACCATTTTATTATATTTTGATTGTTGTCATTTATTTCAATGACAGAAATAAAAAATATCAATTAAAATGCACTGGCTGATATTAAGTGTTGATTACAATTATATGAGGCTTACATGGTGTTTTACAAAACCAATGTTTGGTCAGAAAATTAAGCATGATGACAATGTTTCATTGTATTTATTTATATTTTAAATGGGAAGATTATTAAAACCAAAAGGTATAGATCAATGAGTTTTGGGGCTGTTGGTTGTAGCTGTGTTGGTTTAAGGACATAGGCAGACATTTGGATTTTGGTATATTATAAACTGTCTGCCATCCAAGGTAACCTCTCTACATTTTATCAGCTACATTCTATCACCAAGTCAACATTCCCTGCTTTCTGCCCCCACCTTGCCACTGCCCCCCACCACCCCCGTCTCATACCTATTGCCTTTCACAACCTGCATTTTGCATATTGGCTTCTATTCCATCCAGCAGACCACAAAGCAACACACTCTCCCTCTGCCTGAAGAAGGGTTTGTACCTGAAAGTTTGCAAAGAACAATTATTCCAACTATTTATTTGACTAATAAAAGATATCACATTACCCAAAATAACTTTGTCTGCCTAGATCGATAAATCTAACTAAATAAAACTCAGGTTTCTAAGATTCTAATCCAGATTGATCCTGTAAGGATTGAAAAGAGTTAACTATTGGTTATTTGTTCTCTGGATAGCTATCCAAACCAACAGGAATAGATGCCAAGACTTTCTATGCAATAAAAGGGTAGAGGTGATCCAAATACATTCAGAGAGTCTGTCTGAAGTTTTTGTTAGCAAATACAGTGGGGGTTCACAGTCATTTCTTTGTTTATCATTTCCTTTCAGCTAGCTCTAGATCAGTGGTTCTCACACTTTTTAGGCTTGAGGCACCCCTGGATAGACAACTCTGGAAAATGTCACTTCTTAGATTTCATTAATTCACAATTTGACTGTGTAAAAATAATGTAGAAATTCTTCTGCTGCAAAGCCCACAACAGGTCAGAGTATTTTTGACACTATCAATTCCTATCTAAAAGGAGTTTATCTAATGAATCATGTGTAGGTGTTTGCATAATTTATAGTGCTACTATTGTGTAGCACCCTACAACACCCTTTAAGAGATTTCACTGCACCCTGGTTGAGAATCATTGATCTAGAAGCTTGTGGACTCTCGGAATCACATTTTGCAGCGAGCTAACCTTAACCCTTCAGTGGAAGTGACCGTGGATGTTTTATTTTGGTGTTTAATTCAATGCTGGTTTTATAATTTAGGCATCCCTCAGAAAATGTATAATGGATTTGACTTCTCTGGGGGCATAGTCAGAGTTTAGATTCTTCCCAGGCACCAGTTTGGATTGTAATAGAGCTTATACAGGAGTTGTGAGACTCAGTGATCAAGATCAATGATTGCTGCAGAAGCTCAGGTATAGTTACTGAAGAAATTCTGCAATCCTAAATGGTGACACTAAAATAATTTAGCTTCCAAATGATTTGGGGCAGGGGGAGCCTTTGAAGCAAGGATGATTCTTTAGACTTCGGGTGCCTAAATTCTTCATTTGTGGCCCATCTGTATCTAGCTAGTAACTGCAGGTGTAGATACCTAAATCCAGACTTAGTACCTTTACTGGATCCTTAGTACCTTTGCTGAACTGCAGCCTAATGCAGAAACACATAGGCTAGGGACAGATAGGGATCCTGGTTTTCTCTGTTAAAAAAACAAAATCCACAATTTTCAGATTTTAAAAATACCAAAAAATCCACATTTTCCCACAAACAAAATGACACACCACATTTATATGTGTGTGTGTGTGTGTGTGTGTGTGTGTGAATTATCAGTTCAATCTATGCAGTTTAGACTAACCTGCAAAGATTAAACTGACTGGAGGGGCCAGCAGGGAGCTGCATGCTCAGGGGCAACCAGCATGGGTTCATCAGCAGCAGGTCCTGTCAGACCAACCTGGTGGCCTTTTACGACCAGGTCACTAAATCATTGGATTCAGGGGTGGCAGTGGATATAGTTTTCCTAGACTTCAGGAAGGCTTTTGATACTGTCTCTCACCCCATTCTCATTAGGAAGCTGGGGGACTGTGGCGTAGACACCCATACAGTCCAATGGGTCGCCAACTGGTTAGAGAGTCGCACCCAGAGAGTGGTAGTGGATGGGTCCTTCTCGACCTGGATGGACGTGGGAAGTGGGGTCCCACAGGGCTCGGTCCTTGGGCCCGCCCTGTTCAATATCTTCATCAGTGATTTGGATGAGGGGGTGCAAAGCACCCTGTTCAAGTTTGCTGATGACACTAAGATGTGGGGGGATGTGGGCACAATAGAGGGGAGCAACAGGCTACAGTTAGACCTAGATAGGTTACAAGGATGGGCGGAGGAGAACAGGATGGGGTTTAACACAGACAAGTGTAAGGTGATGCACCTGGGGAGGAACAATCGGCACCATACATACAGGCTGGGGAACTCCCCTCTTGTCAGCACGGAGGTGGAAAAGGATCTGGGAGTCATTATTGACTCCAAGATGAACATGAGTCGGCAATGTGGGGAGGCGGCTAGGAAGGCCAACTGCACCTTGTCGTGCATCCACAGATGCATCTCGAGCAGGTCCAAGGAGGTGATCCTCCCCCTCTATGCGGCACTGGTCAGGCCGCAGCTGGAGTACTGCGTCCAGTTCTGGGCGCCGCACTTTAAGAGGGATGTGGACAGCATCGAGAGGGTCCAGAGGAGGGCCACTCGTATGATCAAGGGACAGCAGGGTAGGTCCTATGAGGAAAGGTTGCGGGACCTGAACCTGTTCAGCCTTCAAAAGAGAAGGCTGAGGGGGGGATCTTGTGGCCTGTTATAAACTGGTTAGGGGGGATCAGCAGGCGCTGGGGGAGTCCCTGTTCCCCCTGAGCACCGCAAGGAGTGACCAGGAACAATGGTCACAAGCTGGCAGAGGGAAGGTTTAAGTTGGACATCAGGAAGCACTACTTCATGGTCAGGGCGGCTAGGGTCTGGAACCAGCTTCCATGTGAGGTGGTGCAGGCTCCCACCCTGGGGGTTTTTAAGAGGAGGTTGGATGACCACTTTACTGGGGTCATTTGACCCCAGTGCTCTTCCTGCCATGGCAGGGGGTCGGACTAGATGATCTGCTCAGGTCCCTTCCGACCCTAGAAACTATGAAACTATGATTTATCCTTGGGCTTTTTGACAGCCTAATACTTAATCCTAGTTGATATTATACTTCTCATGCACCTATATATCTATTTCTGGACATTCAGAGCTGGCACTGTATTCTGCCCCAGCTTTTCATGGCACTGATTTGCTTGGTGCTTATCTCACACTTACTCATTTTCAGTCTTCACAAAGTGCTTCTCTGCTTATCTTGCATGTTGGTTGATATTCACAGTGCACATTTGATAGAAACATCTCCATACCTGAATGAATGGGTGGTGGAGATGTCCCTCTTTTATCCAGAAACTCCAGTGCCAGAACAGTCACTAAGAATGTGAGAGACCTAAGTTTCAGTCCTTCTTCTGTTTGATCCCCTATCTCTCACCTCTAAGGTACAGTTGTTCAGAGGTAGAACACTTTCCATTGATGTTGTTTCACTTTGCATAGGTCTGAAAGAAAGAGCAATAAAAGAACAGGTGATCCTACACCTCTTCTGCTGATCTGTCTCTAGTCCCTAGCATGTCTTGTTCTGATTTTCCTCTGAGACCCCAAAAGGTGGTATTGAATTGATTGGTCCAAGGGTTCTTATATGGTTCATAGGTCTTTGTTTTGTGATATTCACTGCTGCTCAGTATGTCTGTGATTCCAATAAAGGTGATTGTGAGATGTTTTGAGCTGCTAGCTCATATCATATCCAGGTCTTTTTGTAGACTGCAAGCTGTTTATATCCTTACTTAGCCCGAGATGTCTAAAGGTATTTAGTGTTATTTTGCTAGCTAAGTCTTTCACTGAAACTCAATAAATTCATAAAGTCTTAAGTAACCTTTGAAAATAGGATTTATCCATCTAAGTCTCATGGGGGGATTTTTAATAGTTAATTTCCACTTTAATTTAAAAATCTGTCCTGTTGTTCATTCTATGCTGAGCAGAGCATCACCTTAATACCTGTAAAGATCTGTGCCTTAGTTTTTAACAGAAACTGGTTTTTGGAAAGATTTAGATGATTAAGACTGAATCCAGAGAAGATGGAAGAGATACTGGAGCATAAGAGAAAAAAAAGAATTATTATCTTCCCTGTAGTTGAAAGAAGAGTCATATATTGTGATGTTTCTGGATCCTTGCCTACACCAGTGGAACCAGTGACCAAAAATACTTTTCATTTTGTTTAATCCAGTACTTCGTTGTGGAAACCTCAATACAGACATTTCACATTTGCCACCTCTCAGTTGGATTAATGCAAAACAACATTTAAGCATATGCAGCTAATGAAAAATGTTGTGTTGCCTAGCTGTGTCAGCTGTAGGAGATATATACATTCTGTTCTGTGGCAATTGGCAGAATGATTATATTCTCTGGCAGTATATAAACTCTGGCAGTTTTTTTTTTTTGAGAGATCGTTATATGGGCTTTCATGATAAGGGTGGTCTTCCAAGACACCCTACTTAAGGTTTTTTTTTTAATGTATTTTATTGAAATGTTGGGAATTGCTAGCAAGGTATTTTTAGTGGAGCTAACTAGGCTTTAGAGCTTGTTTAACCTGGTGAAACAGAAACATCCCACTAATTAACATTTTTGCTTGCAGTCTTGTAAGAGACCTGTACCCTGAATGACACCAAGACTGAGGCAGGCTATGAGCTCTACAAGTGGTTCTTTGGAGTGTTTTTTTTTTTCAGGGGAGTTTCCAAGGGGGCAGGAGGGTGGTTGGTGAAAACAGAGTTTAAGTCAAATGCGAAAGCTAGAATTGCTGCTGCTTGTCCTGTGGCTAAAGCGAGAAATTCATGGCCCTGTGGCACCCATCTAGTGCTTTTGCAAGGACTAAATCTAGCAAAAAAGATTTACTATTTTTTTTCCTTTTACTGTATAAAATTGGATTAGATCCAGTTTCTATTAAAAGCTGCCTGACATAGAGCACACGTTCTCCAAACTAGGCACTGAGCCAAAATAGATGGCTCATCTCTTTCTCGCTTTCATTACTCATGGGAGGAAAATGTACTATAGCCATCCAAATGGAAAGAAAAGACTAACATAAGCAAAAGAAGGGGAGGCTGCAGCAAATTATTGTATATTGGATACAAATGCAACAAATGTATAAATTATTAGTTGTTTTTACTGAATATTACTTTAATGTTGTTTTTAAGTAATTTTGATCATTGTTGCACTGTAAATTTGAAACTGTAGTGATTTATGTGTTTTCATAAGAAGCACAAATGGGACTTTTTTAGGTTTTTCACAAGTAGAAACCTACATAGTTTTAGCCATTTAATTACCAAGGATTAAATAGGGGATTATCTAAAGGTCATCAAAGTAAATGGGAATCTCCCTCGATTAATAGAAGCACTAGCAAAGTCATTCAGATATTAGTAACTTGTTACCTGTCCCTGGGAGCATCTACACATTGCTCTGTAGCAATGTAGTGATGTGCTACATCGCCATACGGTGTTCTATGGTGACGTAGTGTTCCCATGTGTCTACACATGCCAGGTATATAGCCATAGCAGCACACTCCCCAGGTATAGCATGGCATTACAATGACTTAGTGGCAAAATCTACCTGTGTGCCACACACAATGCAGCAACCATCCCTAGTCTACTATGCTTTAATACAAAAGGAAGTATTAAAACACAGTACTGGAGCAACATTGCCATACAGCAACATGCAGACACATCCCCTACATCCTTGCTATTAAGTACCATAATGTTTCTGAGTCAAAACTTTTAACATATTTTGAGTCAAAACATATAACATATTTTGCAATGCTTTTCAAAGTTACTCCATCGAATTGTATTTTTATTCTTTATAAGCATGGCTTTTGTGGGGTATAGCTGATAACCTCTGTACAGACTGATTATATTGTGAGATTAGGCAGATATAACTTGGATTCAGTAACTTCCTCTCTCTTGTGTTTTGCTAGCATTAATACAAATTTGAGGCCTCTTGAGGAACCCAGATTTCACTTTTATTATATCTATAGATTCTCAACTATATTTTGACAGTTATTCAGGTACCTCTGAATGTCTAGTTTCACATAGTATTAATATTTTTGCCTGTTCTCAGGTGAACTGGGTGTACAATTAGCATGTAGCTATAAATTCCAGCTCAATTCATACTGGAGTTTATTGCTGCCAGGCACAGTGTTTACATGTGTACCTAGAACAGTAGCATGCTGAGCTGGGGGAGAGCAGCTGGGGCTGGCAGCAGGCCTGGAGTGTCAGCCTGCCAGCCCAGAGCTGCTTTGCTCCAGCTCAACATGCTATAGAGGGACTGGCTGCGGCATAAGGGTGCTACAGTGTCAGGCTAACTGGCAAGGGCACAAGGGTGCATAATAAAACCCTCATGCCCCAGCCAGCCCTGGTCACATTCATCTACACATGCATTTTGGTGCACGTAACTACTCCACTGTAGGATAGTAATTGTCCCAGACAGTATTATCCTACAACGGAGTTAATTAATTTACTAATTAGTCATTAATGTCAACAGTAATGCTTTACTGTGGAGCTAACTAGTCAGTTCTGCAGTAAAGTACAAGTGTAGATGTGCTCTATTTGGACAATTATTTTGCTTATATACCAGAGTGGTACCTGTGCTTCTTATGGTTGAGGCCAAATGCCCTCTCACTTTTATGTGACAAAACAGTACTTACATAGCTGTTTAAGTGAATTTTTTTGGTAAATGTGTGACTCTTCGATTCTATGGCTGCTGGCTATGGAATAGAATCATCCAGGATAAACTTATCTGCCAAGAGTAAAACTAGTGATGTTCCCTCACACTAGCCTACTGGATAAAGAACTTACCCAAGGAGTGAAAGACATGGATTCTATCTCCCCTCATCAAGATGGGGGTTGAAGTGATCGCTCCCACTTCACACCAAAAGGCTCTAATGCTTGGACTTCTTGAAAATGTACAACTAGAGAACCAAGACGGGAGGATACGTAAGGCCAAGTGCAGAGGCAGCCAGAGGGAACATGGTTCAGTGAGATGGGCACTGCCTTGGAAGAAAAGGAGCCTTGGATGTTGGCACCTCATCTCAGTAGCTTTTCTGTACCTTGCATTTAATATTGATTATATCAAAACAGTAAAAAGCAGTTAAATAGTCTTTGCCACATTGGGGTGGAGGATTGTCCTCTCATCAAACAGTTGTCAGTTGTAGCTTTATTCTGACTAAAGTTTTGAGTACTTCAAACTTTCCTGGCAATTTTATTCTCCTCTGGAGCTTACCAACCATAATGGGGCTTCCTGAGCATAATTAGAATGGCAGGCAAGAGCAAGAGTAGCTACACAAATGGCAATGGAATCTAAAAAACTGCATTTAGTAATTAGTTTTGAGTGAGCAATAGGTTTTACATTAAGTCAATGCCTTTGTTCACCCACAAGTTGGCATCTGTGCTTTGCCTTCTATTCCACATTTTATAAACCAGACATCAGTCCTGCTGAGGCAGAATTTAGGCAGCTAAGTCATGAAGACTATTCCAGTGTCTGGGATCATTAAATGCCTGCAATTTGGATTGCAAACTTCCCTAAGCATCTTCACTAGAGTACAAGCTCAGTAGTGATCCAGATCAAACATTTAGGTACCGGATTTCCATTGTAACTCCTGTGCAATCTTCATAACGGAATGCGCTAAATGCTCTCCAAGTCCCTCATCCTTTAAGTGCTCTTAGAGCATGTCTAACCATTAACTGATACTGATGTAAGGAAAACATTTCCTAGTCACTCTCAAAAACAAGGGTGATCCCACTTTTTTCCAAACTATAGTTGTTGTTGGAGTGCTCACAAAGAATAAGAGACTGGATTCTAGGCCATCCTTAATCTGAAGGAACTCAAACCCAGATCTTCCACTTCCCAGGAGAACTTCCTAGCTATACAGCCCTGGAATAGGGTGAGTGCATTCCACTCTTAATGTTGAACCTAGGACCAAGAAAAACAAGAAGTGCAAGAGTCATTGAGGCAGAAGAACAATCAAGATGGAACACGTCTTTTTAATCAACTAGGGAGGGTTACTTTATAGGGAGAGTGCTCCCTTGTAAGACAAAGGCTGTTTCCAGACCCATTTTATTGATTTTATGTTAGACAGCCATTGATTAAAGGAACAAAAATATTTCTCTCAGTAAAACTAGAACCCAATTTTACCCTTTCCAGGGAAGCACACATCTCACTGAGTTACAGAGTGAGCTCCTTCCTGCTTGTTCTTATGGCATCATGAGTTTTGTACTTGTCAAGGGGAAGGGAGCATACTGCATCCAGTTAAGTATATAACCTGATGCTTAAGATGCTCCTGTGACAAGTGGGAGATGTGATTTTGACTCCAGTCAGAAAAAGAAGGACCTGGAAGGACCTGGTGCTTGGGAGCTCTTATCATTAGGATGGTGGGCAAACAATGTGACTCATCCCCATCACAATGAGGTTCAGAGAAAAAAAATGTTTTGAAAGTAGTGAACGGAAGGCTACTGTTGATTTAAATCTGATACCCCTTCCTTTGGCACTCTGTACCCTAAGATGATGATGGTCCTAAAACTGCTAGTTACTTTAAAACCCTAATGAGCAATTATTTAATGCCAAATGATGAAGGCAAACATTTTAGATTGCACTCCAACTGTTGAGAGCTTGGGACACTTGCTCAAGGAGTTGGATATTCAAGTTCTAACCCCCCCCCAAGGGGTTTGAATCTGCATCACTCCTATCAAAGTGTCCAAACTCTCAAGCTATAGATTAAGTGGGGCTAAAAGCCTTCTTCACCATCCCCCTCCCCCTGTTTCTCCATTGAAAATGACCCATTGACAGTGAAATGGGGAAGATATTTAGACAGAAAAAGAACGAGGTAAACAAAGTCTGGCTCCATGGTTACATGAGATGGCCACTATCTTGAAAGAAAAAGGAATCTAGTTTCAGGACCCACCCCGTTGCCTCCAAGTGCTATCCGTCCATATTATCTAATAACTGCTAAATACAAAATGCAGAAACATTGCTGGGGTTGAGAGAAGAGGCCAGATTTCAGAATTGAGGGTTTTGTTTTTTCTTCTGCAGCATTCAGGGATTTACATGCCTTCCCAGGTGGAACAGAATTACAAAGGAAGGTAAGTGAATTACAAAGGCCATGGATGCAGGTGTCGCGGTGGATGTAGTCTTTCTGGACTTCAGCAAGGCCTTTGACACCGTCTCTCACCCCATCCTAGTTAAAAAACTAGG
>NW_017729032.1:106430217-106431403 GCF_001723915.1 Gavialis gangeticus
AACTACTTCACAGTTAGGGCGGCTAGGAGCTGGAACCAACTTCCAAGGGAAGTGGTGCTGGCCCCTACCCTGGGGGTCTTTAAGAAGAGGCTGGATGCCTACCTGGCTGGACTCATTTGAGTCCTGTTTCTTGTTTTGGGGTTTTGTTGTTCTCCCGCCCTGGCGGGGGGTCGGGCTAGAAGATCTACTAGGTCCCTTCCGACCCTAAATCTATGAAACTATGAAACTAAAAGTGTTCAGAAGAGATCCCTTCTGAGCATGCCCTGAAGGTCAAGGAATATTTACAGAGGGAGAAAGATCTAAAATCTGCTTATGTTGCAAAGCACACATGCAATGGAAGTATATGACTAAAGTTAGATGTGAAGTACTATTTATTAGCCAAAATGTGACCTGGGTTTTAGCCTTAAGCTCCAAGTTGGGGAAGGAAAGACAGAGCAATCATAGTATTATTACCACATTTAAGGCATCTACCTACACCCAGGGGTTTTGCAGTGCCCTTTGGAACTGCCTAACTATTCAGTAAACTCTGTAGTCTCTGTTCATAGCCCCTGATGAACCAGGTTATTACCTACAAAAGTACTCCAAACCAATTAGTCTCTAATGCCACACTGATGTATTTTCTACCAGTGAATTCTGTACGGATTCTAGGTGCCAAACCAAATAAATCATGGGAATGGTGCCTATGTTTTAGATGCTATGGGTGCATCTATGCATGGTCATTTACTGTACAGTAACTGACATTACTACACAATACAGGTGCACATCTACACTTGCATACCTGTACTGCACAGTAAATATGGTGACTTACACTGACTTGAACATAAATTTGATACCTACATCATGAAAGTATCAAATTTACTCTCGATCAGTTACTGTGCAGTAACTCGTGTAGACTCATTACTGTGCAGTAACCGAGGGGGCCTCCCTGTTGGGTCTGCCAAGCCATTAGAAAGCAGGCCTGAGCCCAGCCCCAGGGCTCCTGGCTGACCACCTCTCCTGGCTTCAACTTGGGACTAAAGTTAGTCCCAAGTGCTGGCAGCTGGCTATGGCTTCAACTTGGGACTAAAGTTTGTCCCAAGTGCTGACACCCATGGGCATGCATAGATAAAACAGAGGCTTTAAAAACTTCACTTGAATTTAGGGCCCTTTATAGTTTCATAGTTTCATAGATTTAGGGTCAGAAGGG
>NW_017729032.1:106431414-106431868 GCF_001723915.1 Gavialis gangeticus
GAACTTGGAGGCCCCTTACCAGGTCATCGCCTGCGGCCAGGCTCTTTAAACTCCTGTGTTGTGCATACACCCAAACTTACCTGACTCTCCGGTGGCAGGGAGGGGAGGGCAAGCTGCCAGCAGGCAGAGTGTTCCCTGTACTGGGGGAGGAGAGTGCAGTCCTTCCCTCCATGGCAGTTTCCCCCACCCCCCAGGTAGCACACGGACACACGCACCCGGCTTGGGTGGTCCTGGGGGGCACTGTAGCCAATAAGGGAAACACCAGGCCCCCACACAGCTCAGGCAGGCAGCCAAGCTCCAAGGGGAAAAAAAAAAGATCAGGCTCACCACTTTTTTTGTTTTTTCTTGGATGCAGCCTGCCTTCCCAGGCTACTGCCAGGCAACCTGCATGGGCTTCCTGCAGAGCCCCTGAGCTGCATGGAGCCTGGTGCTTTGCTCCACAGCTGTAGGGCAT
>NW_017729032.1:106436868-106482093 GCF_001723915.1 Gavialis gangeticus
CCTGCCTTCCCAGGCTACTGCCAGGCAACCTGCATGGGCTTCCTGCAGAGCCCCTGAGCTGCATGGAGCCTGGTGCTTTGCTCCACAGCTGTAGGGCATCAAACTAAAACTCCTCAGAGGAGTTTTAGTTTCCTGTGCCCCAAGTCATTTAAGGCACATTACACTGTGGAATTTGCTACAGCAGCTGGAATTACTATGCAATACACCACTGATGCATGCAAACACCAACACCATTAAAATGGTGCAAAAGCATTTGACCCTCTTTACGGTGTCATACACAGATGCCTCTCATTTTGTCTATACACAGCCTGTGTGGCCAAAGGCTGGGGCTCCCCCTGGTGGTAACAGAGGCACATGGCAGGACGAGGCCAGCATCTACATGTGCATGACCAGGGACTAAATTTAGTGCCAGGTCAGCTCTGACCTGGTACTAAATTTAGTCCCTGGTCATGCACATGTAGATGCCGGCCTCTTCCCACTTACCGAGTTTGTCTACACATGCGTTTATGTCAACTTAAATTTACTGTATGGTAAGCAGGAATAGGCCAACATCTACATGTGCAGGCATTAAAGCACATTGACGCTGTGTGTGAATTGACTTGGGACTAGTGTTACTATGCAGTAAGGTGTCTACATGGACACACACCCATACTGCTCAGTAATTTCAGTTACTGCACAGTAAATGTGCGTGTGTAGATGCACCCACTGCACAGTAATTTCCAGTAATTGAAGCCAGAGTAAATGCATGTGTAGACTTGCCCAGTAGCGCCTAAGTAGATGAGCCCACAACAATCATTTAGGTCTTGATCCATGTTTGTATATAAATACACAAATCTGGGTAGCATGACAGGGTGCAAAATGGCTGTGGGTGTTGTGAATTTTGGTTATCTCTAATATAAAGTGATGACAGCTATGCTGTAGAGGGTATATGTCCTTATGGCAATAATCTGTTGACATCGATCTTGAGAATATAAGTATCACCTGGTGATACAAAATGAAGTAAGTAAATTGATAAGTAATTTAATTTTATATTGATGATGATGACACATTCTTTTCCATTATTTTCTAGTAAAATCCTTTTATAAAAAGCATGTATTTTGTTGTTAAATGATATATGAGCTTTCCTTAGTTTTTCCTACTTTCCAAGAGGTTAGAATATTCTTTATGTGATCCATATAATATGCAAATCTTCTTTCATGAAGAAAGAAATAAAAATCACAGCAGGATAACACAGTATAGAGTGACTTTATTTTAAAACATTACTTTAAATTACTGAATGTTTCTAAAGGATCAAAGGGCTGAAATATACCATACTGAGGCATAGCATAAAAGATATTTCATAGTTATCATAGGGGAAGACAGAATAGTCTTCCTTTACATCAAAGCTTTATGATGAGAGTTTTATATTAAAGGTATGTGTTCCGATCATAAATGTTATAATTTTTGAAAGAGTAGGTTAAATGAATCTCAATTATTTCATATAAAATATTGCAATTTTTTCAGTGTCTTTATCATGTCCATGAAGATCCAGGAATACTGACACCCAGAAAATTCTGAACAATGTCAGTAATTTCAATTAGTCCTCAGAGATTGATTCCTAAAATGAGAGCTGAAAAAGACCACTGGGGACATGACCTAAGGTGATGCCTCTTAAATCTGCGGTATGTGCCGTGGAGAATGTACATTCCCACTGTCAACCAGAATTGCAGTGATGGTAGTAAGGAGTCAGGGGATAATATAAACTGACAGAAAGATGTAAACATCAACAAAATATGTGTGAGAACAGGTTATAAAAATTGTCTTCAGAAACCAATTTAACTCCTTTAGAGAAACTGAAATAATGAGGTTAGTCAAGCCATGGTAGTTTGTGTGTTATGTTACTAGAAGCTTTGGGCTAAATTGCACTTTCCCTACTAGATGTCTGCTGCATAGCTGTTGGCAAAGTCATGGTTTACACAGCTAGGGCCAGGAAGGCATTCTGTTTTGCCTATGTAGATGCATAATTCTCCTGTACTTCCACTGGGGATCTAGCATGCTTAGATAGTGTGCTCCCACGCATGAATTTTACTTCATCCTGCAGAATCACAAATGATTTCCCCATTCACATCAATAGGAAGTACTTACATGGCTCCAGAATGCACAGGGTGCATAGTTTTCCATTCATGTCAGTGAGTAATTTTAACCTGTGCTAAAATAGGTCAGTTTGGTTGCAATTAACGTAATTTTTTACATTGACCAGATAGACATCTGGGAGGACAACTGCCGTTCCCTATCCACAAGCAAAAGCAATATTTTTTTTCTTCCCTAAATAACTAGTGATATGTTCACTGACCAAATCATGGGAGACTTGGCTATTAAGCCCCTCAACCTCAGGGAGTTTGAATCCACACCTTTTTGAATACCTACACCGCTTTTTAGGGATGTATGCTTATGAGCACGTCTTAATTTCCCTAGGAACCCAAAGGAGAAAGAGTCATGGGTACAAAAGAAGTAATAAAAAAAAAAATCCTATCTTTTGGCCAGTGGAGGAGACTGCTGCTCAGAAATGGGCTTCTGGCCCCTGTCCCCAAGGCTGTTTATACATTTTACCCAATGACTCTTTAATAATACTAAATGCATGATATATCTGACATAGATCTAGAGTAGCACTATTTTAAGTGCTGGCGGTATTCTGGATTGCATTTCCATATCAGAAGTAGGATTGGGTTTAACAAGCTTGTATTAATGCAAGTGGGATGGCATTGCCAAGGATGATCTGAAAACAAATGGATCACCATTTCTTTGGATGTTCACTCCACTGTTCTGTGTGGATGTGTCATGACAGGTGATACAGAGAGTATACAATTTCCAGAAGTGTTTGAAAGTGTAGTGTGTCATTTGGTGTCCCAGTGAGAGAGAGCTCATGAAATTTCAGTGTTGTATGAACCTTATTTTCTGAATGGAAAGTCAGAGACCTTAAGATTTGCTCCTACCTCTCTAGTGGATTTTCTTTCTTCTCTCCAAACATAGGCACAAAATCCTTCCCATTCCTCTGTGATGTGGGAAATCAATTTAAAGTCTTCTTAGAGAGAGGTAGGCTTATTAAAGGGCTCTTAAAATGGTGCCCCTTGGGTTGCAGAAGGTTCATGATGGGTTAATTTGTGGTGCCTACATTTCCTCTCAGCTGCTGCTCCTCCCACTGCTTCAGCTGCACTAGCAGCTGGAGTCTCTGACCTCTCCATCCAGTGGTGTGGGGGGTACCTGGGCAGATGTGCAGAGAAGTAGAGGCAGGGGGACAGCAGTACGAAGTGCAGCATGGAGTCTTCTTTGTGGTATGTGGCCCAGGGAACCTGCAGTCCCTGCTATGCAGCCTGTAGGGCATGCAGCCTTTGATGGTGTAAGCCCTCAGGGTGTACAACCCTTTAGCCACTTTGGGCCTGTAAAGAAGTTACTTATATCATGCATTAAGTACAGAGAAAGTACGCTAAAGCCGTAACTGAATAGATGTTCACGGCACATAGAGTGCTTAAAAAAATGATGGATCCCACTCTAAGTTAACCCTAGATGGATGTGGTTTCAGACTAAAGTGGTTTAGATTAGAGTGTTTTATCAAATGTCTGTACCACATCCTACCCCGAGTCAAAATCGATCATTCTGCTGGCATCCCAGGGGCCCCTCTTCTGCTCCAGGAAAGCATCAGTCTAGCCCTGCCTCTAAGCTGTTCCAGAGAGGACATAGAAAAGCCTCTGTCCCTTCCCTGTGGGGTGAGGAGGGAATGGACCCTCTCTGACATATGGATCTGCCCCCCAAGCATGCAGGCTTGAGTCTTCATGGAGGGGAATCAGTACGGCACAGAAGCTCCATACACCCAGCTGCAGCCAGGAGCTGTGTTGTTTCTTGCAGCACCAGGAACTACGGTGGGGGGAAAGAGGGAGAAATGAAGCCTTTTGGCTGGACAGACCTGGCCCAGCCCCCACCAAGACCTGTGCCCACTAGCTCAGGGGAGAGTGGATCTGTGTGGCAAAGAGGCTTTATTTCTCCAGCTGCAGCCAGGAGCCAGAAGCTGCAGCTTGCGGCTGCATCACTTTTCACTGTGCCAGGAATTATGCTGGAAGTGGGGTGGGGGGCAGAGATGGAGCCTCTCTGACATGCTGATCACTCCCATACTTGTGGGCTCAGGTCTTCGTGGGGGCTGGGCTGGGTCAGTTTTCCCCCTCCACCCATTACAGGTGTGGCAAAAATGTTGCACGGACCTGAAATATAGCTTCTGGCTACAGTTGGGGAAACAGAAACTCTCTGCCATATGGATTCTCCCCAAGCTTGTGGACATGGTCTGGGTGGGAGCCAGGCCTGGCCCACACAGCAGAGGCTCCATTCCTCCAGCTGCAGCCAGGAACTGCAGCTTAGGGCTGCACCACTTTTTGTGGTGCTGGGAATTGTTGAGAAGAGGGGGTGGAGCCTCTCTATCACTCAAACTTGGCCTTGAACTCAACAAGACCTGAGCCCACAAGCTGAGGGTTTCTGTGTGGCAGAGGGGCTTCACACCCCCTGCCCCCTATCTCAACCTCCAGCTACCAGTACTGAGAGTGGCAGGGTAGGGCTGAGGATAGGGACTCATTGGCCAACTGGGGTCACTGGCTGCTCAGCTGCTTGGCTGAAGTCAGCTGGGGTCAGCATTTGCCCACAGCCTCCTGCCAGTGTTCAGGAGTGCCCCGAGCCTGCAGGCCTCAGCCACTACAGGCAGGCTCTGATTTCTCCCATCGAGCAGTGCACTTGTGTTGTGTTCACTTCCAACCTAACCTAGAGCACTTTGAGTAAAGTGTTATACTCAGAGTGCTTTTACCTTGGGCTTTTTAAACATCTGCACTCAGCCTTAGAAGTCAGATGGTCCTGGCTTAGAACGTTCATCTTCTCTTTCCAGGGTAGGTGCTTTAAATACTACGCTATTGAGAAAAAGGTGGGCACCACTGCATGCAATGAGTGCAGTATCTAAGCCAGTTTTTTTTTGTTGTTTTTTTTTGGCCAGCTATGTTTTCGGGGAGGGGAAGCATTTCTGTGTATTTCTGGTGACACTGAATTGAACATAAAAATAAATGCTTCTGTGGAAGTATTGAATGACTTCTATGCATGCATGGTAGAACATGTTTTCCATATTAGGCATAGTTGTAGTCATGTAAAGCTATAGATACCTTTACATAAATTTGGCCATTACATGATGCAAAATAAAAAGTAACTGAAGGATGTAGGCATCTATGCATGTGTCTTAGCAGCTGAGAACCATTCTACCCCTTGTGCGGCTCTACACATGCCCGGGACTGTTACTGTTCAGTAAATTTGGTACTTTCTTTAGCAGTCCCAGTCGCACATGGTTATTTTTAGACACTGTTCCTGTAGCACCAAGCTACAGTGAAATAGCTCATCACTATGGTGACATAACTTCGGTGTCATGGTTTGTGCCTGCCGATGCTACATTGCTGTTGTGACAATCTATGTTGCTGTGGCTCATTGATACAGCAACATATCATCTCATGTAGACACACCCCTTGCATCTTAAATTACAAATATAATGGTAATAGTTAACTAGTTAGTCTACAGTAGTTCAGTGGACTAGTAGTATATGCTTGCTGTTACCCAGGGTTTAATTGGTTGGTACTTAAGGGTACAAATTCTGTAATTTTCTAGTATTAGAAAAAATCTCCAGTGAAATTCTAGCTCCAACAGTGTAGGGACAGAGCTTGACCCAAGACCAGAGGGGCAGCAACAACTTGCAGTTGCATTGTGATCCCGTTGCTGTCTACTTTACCCTTCCCTAGTTATGCTTCTGTGTGGATGCAATGAAGCTAAGCATCTGTTGCCTACAATGTGGCCAGAATTTCATTCCATATTATTTTGGCTACAGTCCTTCAAACCTTTAAGTACATGAATATCTTTTCTTGTGAGAATAGACTTGATTAATCCACTGATTCTAGTCGCTTAAATAGTTACATGCATGGTTTCATTTTTGCAAGGTTCTGGCCTAATATGAGAAGAGTTGTAGATTCCCCCCCCACCCCACATCAAAATGTTGTTCATTTATTCATTAAATGAGTTTCATCACAGTTCCATGCAACCAGTTTAAATCTTAACTCTATCTTTAAGTGAAAATTATGTTCCTGTCCTATGGTTGATATAATAACACTTTTAAATGTTTTATATTTCAAGAACTGATTATAAAGAGGGATTTTTCCCCCTTATGTTCAGCCTCTAGGAATGTATGTCTTTTTTCTAGCATTTGATGACCTACCATGGAAACAGGGAAGCAGTCTGTCTTTATGTATAGTCACATTTCTTCCGTTACTCAGCTAATATTTTGGCAATCCAGTATTTACAAAATGTAATACTGTAGACTGAAGAGCTGTACTGTCGTAGTCCTGAACAAGCAAAATTCCCCTTACCAATAATGGAAGTTTTGTTTGAGCAAGGAGTACTGGGTTTGGACCATATAAAAATGTTGTGTTGTAAATATTGATAAATATTACCATAGCTCTTTACACAGTCAAACGCTTCTAAAAGTCCCTAGACAAGCACAAGATAAATAGCTTGCCTTTTGTTTTTGGAATGGAATATGTTAATTTACCTAGATATCAAAATGTTCTATTTATTGTTTATTGCACTGAAATGTGGGCAGGATTTGAAAGCTTATGTCACTTCTGTTCAAATGTTCAGTCAGTTGTTTTGGTTTTTTTACAAGCAAGAAGTGTGTTTGCACAGTACATTTTTACAAATGACCACTTTGTCTGACACTTTTTGTTAGGTTGGCTATTTGTAATTTCTTTCTTTCATGGTAGCTGCATTTCTTCTACATTCAATTTATTTTCCCATAGCATTTGTATAAAGTATTAACTATTTCAAGCTGAGTCTTTTTTGTGTGCTAGCAAAAGTTTACAAAAGGACAAATATACACATTCCATAAATAACAATGAAGTGTGATGTGAAATGCATGAAAATCATGACCATATGGGATAAATCAGGAGCAACTCACTAAAGTCAGAGAAGGAACAGAAGTGTAAAGTTGGGATGAGTGAAATTGGAATCAAGCCCATTATTTTGTTATTAAAAGCATTCACTTTAAAAGGTTATTCCAGAAATAGCCCTGCAGCCTAAACACAAGCACCATGTTTTGAAGAAAATTAAGCAGTAGATTAAGGACTATGGTTTTAAACTCCACCTCATAGAGTTTTAAAGATATCATACATTATGTTCAACATCTAGAAATGTTGCTTAAATTATCATGCTATTGCAGTGCCACAAATTATTCATTATCGTTCATCTGCACAAAAAGTAATAGCAACTGCAAAAGACAAAGAGGAGCCATAAAAGGAAGAAGAGAGGGGTAACAGACCAATTCTGTGTCATGGACAGTGGTGGTACAGGACCAGTAGCCAGAGGTTTGATGTTGTGTGGGGGAGATGTCCCTTCTCTTTTTTACTGCTGACATGTGTAGCCATTTAAACACTGATTTCTGACAGCAACAAATACAGGTGACCTTTGCCCCTCCTGCAGCAACACCGTTGTGGTGCCCACCACTCTTCCTTAGGATATGCCTAGAGCTTGTGTCCCATTTCCCCATCCACTATTACACTACAGAGGAAGAGGAATTTTTTGCTATTTGACATGATATTGATAGTACTATAAGAATCATAATGGATTTTGCTTAACAGACTGTTAGTTTCTGTTTGAAATACCTTTTAAATTCAAATATGATCTGCATTTCTGCAAGCCCAATTCACACTTGGGAAATTTGACTTCTCAAAATAACTTAAATAACTTAAAATTATGAAACCAATTCCAGTAGTAAAGCCAGGAAAATATGTTGGAACTGGGAAGAGAGAAAAAATAATAATATTAGTTAGAAATGCAACAGAAATATGTTGCTTTCAAAATTAAAACAACATTAGTTAATATGATTTATATGTGCCTTTGTAGCTGGCTGAGAAATTAAATTTGATATTTGAGTGGCAGGCCTCCCAACTTCATATTTTAAAATACGAAGGTAGCCTCAAAGTGCCTATAAAAATAAAATAAAAGTTTAAGTCCAGGAAATGGAAGTTATATTACTGGATCAACTTGAACTTTGAAAATGAAAAGATAGAGCAATATTTTACATTTATTTGTCCTTCACTTCAGTGCATCAGCAACCTGGGGATAATAAAGTTTTCTGATGACATATAACATCACAGCAATAAATAAATAAACCACATCTATCTAATGGTGAATAATGTCAGCCACTCACACTAGTAAGGTGATAGAGAAAGAAAATAGTTTCAATCTAATGAGCCTTTATGTACTGATTCTGTCCGAGTATATTCCTATATAGATATGGGAAATAATATAGGAAATTCTGTTTTTCATTCGTGAGCCTAGACATCCTCTCTACAATTACAAGCACCCTCTTCCTCTGTCAGCATGTCTATATGCTGCCATATGATGATGTTGCTCTGGTGTTGTGCTTTTGGAAGTACTAAAGTATGGCAGAGTAACCACCTGTACTTTGCTATGTAAATAGCATACGGTTAGATTTCACCACTACTTTGCTGTGACGGCATGCTAAAATGAGGGAGCACACCACCACAGCAAAATAGCTGCCGATCACATGTAGACTCACATGATCACTAGACCCCTTAGTAAGGTTGGATCAAAATGGCAGTCCTAATACTTAACTAACTTTGTAGCAACATGGCCTACCTACCTGATAGAAGTCAGATAAAATTAATTAAAACTTCCAGTGGCTGCACCTTGGAGAAGGACTTGATGAATCAGCTCTGTAAAAACTTAACCAGATCAATAGAGAGCAAAACTCTGACTTGAAGGGTAGCATTCAATTTTTTTGTGTAATTTAAATGGCCATTTTTGGTCATCTACATGGTATTTTTTAAACTTCCACGATGAAGGGAATTCTATTTCTGTACTCATAGTCCTATGCACATGGATGACTGTGCACAACTACATTGTCACTCAGATTGTGCATGTGCAGAAGAATCATAGAACATGCACAGATCACTTATGGATGTAGTGTAGTGACCCACCATAATGACCTGGGATGATTGAAATGGACTTGTCCAAAATTCATGACTAATAGATTTAGACCAAGTGAATGGATGACAATAGATGACTAAGTTGCATAGACTGGGCATGCATATTGCCAGCTAAAACACAAAGGGCACAGACAGAAGTTACATTTGTCATATGACTGGTCCCCTGATAGTGCTCTACAGCCATGCCATGACACATGTGCACAGCTGCAGAGAACTTTTAAAGTGGCTGGTTAGACAACAAATTTACTCTCATCAAATAAGGGATCAGATGAAGGTGCTCCTATTTGGAGCATCTTAAGGAAATTTTATTCCCAAGAGTTAAACTGTCATGTGATCAGGGCTGGGCTGATGCAGGCCAGCCCCACCTCCAGGGCTGTCTGCTGGAAGGGAACAGAGACAGGGGAGGGGAGGGGGAGCAAGCTGCAGGCTGGGGTTTGCCTGGCCTGAGCTGGGGGCTGGATTGAAAGCCCCCTACCTCAGCTGTCCTAGTCCCTCCATCCAGCTCAGGTCAGGCAAGCCCCTGCAGATTGTTCTCCCTCCACTCTCCCCCCTCACTTTCTATAGACAGAACCAGAGCTGGGACGGGGAGGTGGGGAAGGAGGGGCAGCTCCTCTACTGCAGGTAGGTTTCTGCAGGATGGCTCACTTCCACCCCGCTCCCCAACCCAGCAGGCAAACATATATTGGGTTGTGGGGGGTGGGAGGGGAATGCTCTAATTCATGGCAGTTTATGGAAAGTTCCATGAGCTATAGTGGGGCCTGCACATCTGTCAGCACCCCTACTTACACCCCTAGAGTATATGTAGTGGCCTTAGACACCCAAAGCTAAAGCCAACCAAAGTCCATAACTACCAAATTTTGACTAAGGGATAGAGAATAATTAAAAAAAAAGAAGCACCACTTTCCCAGTAGATGAGTGGCTAGACCACTCACCTGAAAATTCAGAGGATTGGGGTTCAAAGCCTTTCCTCACCCAGACAGTGTTTGAATCTGAGTGTCCCTGACTTTTCAGCAGTGTATCACATTACACTGCATATATTGATTTGACCTGTGAGTGGTGTTTCTAGTAGTTGGCATTTGTCTAGAGACTCCAGAATTTTATTAATCAGATATTTGTTTAAGATTGGGTGTGGCTGACAGTTTAACCCAAATCCAGTACCCTTGAAGGTGCACAAGGGCATCCTTCTCCCTCCTGCCCAACTTTATTCTTCTGAGCATACTCAGAAGGCACCTGGTTTAGCCACTTATGCCTCCATTCTGCCTATGACAAACTCTTGTAAGTCCCTAGAACAATGATTCTTAACAGGGATTCCAACATGCTGGGATGCCATGAGATCCTTTCAGGGATGACCCACAATATTATCACTATTAGATAGGAAAAACACCTATGCATGAGTCATATGAATCAGAAAATTCTGATGCTGAATCATGATTCACAAGACTTGCAGATGATCCAGAGATTTTCAGTGGTAATCCCCAGTGTCATTGTGGTCTTTCTGAGCTCTTTGCAACAGAATTGTATTTATATTCATTTTATGCACCGCAATAAATGAAATAAGTATTGAAATGGGTTGCTACTAAATTCATAAAAGTTATGGAGAGGTGCCTTAAACCTAAGAAGGGTGAGAATGTCTGCAGTAGAATGTGGTTTCTTTTTCTTTTTCCCCCCAAGAAAGACTATTTGGCAATGAACTACTGCTGCTGTCACTGACATTGACAGAAGGTTTACATAATTAGACAGCTAATGAGAAAAAAATGGGCAGACCTGGAAATCCTTAGGTTTATATTAAAGACAGCTTTCATACGGTCCAGAATAGGGATTAAATTCTGTATCAGTGCCATAGTTTAGCAAAACAATATCCAAAACTTCTTAGCAAACTTGTGTGTCTAATAAATATTTAGACCTCCTTTATGTCTTTTCTGAACCAAATTTATGCAGAATGAGAGGAAAAAATAAGGAATGAGGCTAGAGCCTCATCTGACTAAGCCTTCTGGAAGACATTGTAAAAATCCTTAGAATATGTAAGGACACAAATTATGAAGAATATTACTTTTGCTTTATCTGTTTATCTGTTGGGATTAAACTTTTATTTAAAAGTTTGCTGAACTAGAACTATGTAAGAAACAAGTAGAAGGAATCATACTACATTATCATCTTTTCATCTAGATGTTGTTAAGTGTTTGGAAAGATGCCTGGCACGAGTTTATAAAGATTGACTGTACTTGTTAGAATGTGGTATCATTATATGACTGCACCCTTAATTCTTTTGTACTCTGGGACAAACTTCATAGAAAGAATTGTTCCTCTTTCTCTTTGAGCTGGGTAATAGAATGCAGAATTAATCATCATGCTCTTCAATTGTCTGTTATGACGTGCAGAATAACGGTTATGTATCAGACATGAAAACTGAATGTCATAAATTAATTGGCTCTGTTGTTCCTGCATAATCTTCAGTCTATCTTCTTGCTGAGACAGATGTCCAATCACAATGTTCCCACTGAAGTTTTTTCCTGCTCTTATCTCTTTTGCTAGATACAATTGATCCATCAATTTTGCATGGCAGAAGAGTAGCATAAGAGGTAAGTGCTCTCCTCGTACCTCTTCCAAAATATGAATGTTGTGGCTGAGTAGAACAGACTGGAACAAAGAAAGCTAGTATTTGTCTTGAGGGCCTTCCACTTACTAGATGTTCTCAAAACTTGTTTCCCGTAACTCACTATTTTTATATTGCATATTTTTATTTTTGGATCACTTCTTATTGAACTTGTCAATCTGCATCTGAGAAATGTAGGTGTAGATGAACTTTGGACTCAGTAGCTTGTAAAAATAGACATTATATTCCAAACACTTTTCTGTACAGTATATTCTACTATGCTCACATTCTTCTTTCTAAGTTTAAAAAATGCAAAGCAAAATTGACCATATATAATTCTTCTTAGCATTTTGGTTGTTAGTGTTCCTAGTGAAACTTGTTCAAGCACCATCTTCTCAGACAACCTTGGAGATCATTTCATTATTGTTAATGTCAGCAACAGAAAATGGTTAGTATCCTTGAGTACCTTTTTCTCAATATACTCAAGAACTATTAAGAAAAAAAAGAACTCATATCTAGCTTGAGTTTGTATAATCTTCTATGTGAAAATTGCTCAGCACTCATTACATAGGTTACGTAATAATGATTCTACAGTAATGATTATGTAGAATTTTC
Source organism: Gavialis gangeticus (assembly GCF_001723915.1). NCBI lineage: Eukaryota > Metazoa > Chordata > Crocodylia > Gavialidae > Gavialis > Gavialis gangeticus. The sequence goes on from NW_017729032.1 coordinate 106,449,130, forward strand.
TGCATCATTATTTGTTTCAGGTGTGAGTTTTCCTTCTTTTAACCAAAATACATTACACCTAACATGTCATCTCTGGATTTAAACTATTATCAATGAAAAATAAATAAATTATTAATCTGATTGTGAAAAGGGACACAGTTCAGGAATCAGACATATGGTGAAAGCAAACTTTGTTTAGGTGCAATAATCAACATACAAACAGGACAAAACTCCATATATGAACTAACACATGTTAAAATGCAAGGCACTTGAACTAAATCTGAAAAAGGTGCCTAAAACCTTGGGTGACTTAGATTGAATTGGGGCTCTTAAGTTCAAAATTGGTATTAAAGAAAAAAAAAAGATGATGCTGTGAAAACACATTATATGTTTCTGTGTTTGTCTTGAAGTTCTCCAGGCTATGAACATTCTGCTTGTGTATATACCCAGAACTGCCCCACAATGATCAGTTCAGTACCTATGCTCCATTCAATCCAAACAGCATCCAAAACCTAGATGAAAGGAGGCATAACATCCTTGAGGGGCTCCATCTTATAGATATGCTCAAAACAGATGTAACAACTGCTGATAAGTCCAAGTCACAACCTGCAATTATGATCACTTTGTTTTAAAATGGTGGTGGACTACTATATAATGACTACCCCGTAGCTTAGGGTGGGTGCAGCCATTTGCCATAACCAGCCTATACTCATGTGGTTTGTTTTAAGCCACCTAAACATAGACTGGAAGTGGCATGGGAAACCATTTGCCGCTGTCAAGAGGCATGTTGGGAACCTGATATAAGTAACTTGGAGCGGAGGGGGTTGTAACAGGGATCAGGGGATCCTGGCTAGTCTTCAAGGGGGCTGTTTATGGATGCATGGAGGTGGGGGTTTGCCTAGTGGGGGAGAGGGGGTCAGGAGGCTAAAAATTACCTAGTTGGGAGGTGGGCGGAGGGTAGCATAGCCCATGGGCTGGGGTGAATGGCTAGTCTTTCCCAGTGTTAGGGATGTGGTGCAAACATACACAGGCATTTAGAACATCAGGTTAACCCCTTTCCAGATCAAGTTAATCAGATCTTAATATAAGTTAGTGCACCTCTGGATGTGATTTAACTTAGGTCAAGGGTACTATTCTTTGGGCTATTTAAGCCTTCTGAATATCTGCACAGTTGGGCACTTAGATTGACTTAACCCTGGTTAGGTGGATTTAAATGTAATGCCTGTACCTGCCCTTGGTGATTAAAGCCCTCTCCTTATCCTGATGAGATTCACTCTCATTGGAATATCCTAACCATCAGGCAGTAGGCCAGGGTACCCTTTTTGCTTTCAGTTGAAAGAGGCATTTCTGACTAGCTCAGTCCCATGCACCAGATGTAACTGTGCCCTTGCCCAGTCCCAGGTGCAGTATTATTCCACATGGTGGCTCAACTCTGTGCATTCTTCCCATAATGACGTGGTGATCTTGCATGCAGGGCTTTATCTTCCAACCCAAAGGACTCTTCAAAGATCCAGAAACTTGGCAGCAGGGGAATGACACTCAACACTGTCACCATTCTCCCTAGACCTGTGGGGAGCCCCCTGGTCTGGATGACCACTCTATGGGCAGGATCAAGTTCATGGGCCAGAGGTAGAACATCACTGCTGTAGAAAATGGTTCTACCACTTGGAAGGTGGAAGGCTTAATTCAGTTCCTTGCTCCCAGGACTGTTTATGCATTATATATTAAACCATGTTTGAATAAAACACAGAAGCAGTCCAGACATTAGTGCTGCAGTGCCATATCCACTAGATTAGAGTTACACTTCTTCTAACGTTCTTTGACTGACAAAGACTGAATCTTGTGTTTTGGACATGTCAGTGGTCCAGCTTCAAAAGCTTAGTTGGAAATCAATCTGCATACAGTAACATATATCTTAGTCAATAAGGCACGCTCCTTGGGATGGGACAATATGGGTTTGAATCTCTAACTGAAGAGGAAAATAAGTCTGAGAGTAATACTTCCTCAGTGAGTGCTGTGACCACAAACCATTATGTAAAAACTGGGAACCATGTCACCATTGACACAATTTTGGTCTTGAGTAGTTTGCCTAAACCCTGATTTAGGTGCCCAAGTCTGTTATTGGATCTAGATGTTTGGGGTTAACATGACTTAGAAATTTTGGGGGACAGCAGGGAGAGAAAAGTTGGGACAGGGGGCCTTTTACTTTTGTGTAGAAACAGGTAAGTCTACAAGTATCAGTCTCTTTTTTGACTGATTGCCAACAATTTCACAGTAAGTGGGTAGAGATTTTTAAAAAGTTAATGTAGGTATTCTATATATCCCTATTTCAGGGCATAAATGTTTTCTGGATTTCTCTTGGTTCACAACAAATAAATGTCCCTAGAAAAAGCATGGAAGCATTAGACAGAATAAAAAGAAATTTATCCAAAATTCCCTACAGCATTTGTGCTATATTACTCCATGTACTAACTCTGAGCCTTCAGAGTTTGAAGACCTGTAGTAAATAACTTTATGCAGAACTACTGTGAACATTTGCAGTGTTTTACTAGCTCTCAGAAGACCTCCTTTGTTCCTGTTAAGAGTTTGCTATAAAAGGACATCTGTAAAAGTCATCCTTTAATGGTTAATGTAGGTTTAAAATGACAAGATTTTCATGCTAAACAGTGGCTCTTTGATCTTAAAAGGCTTGCTGGGGTGTGGTATCATGCAATCACTCAAACGTGTAGAAGTCAGCTGAATGGAATCTCAGTGACACAGGATTTTGCATAAGTAATTCATGTTTCAAATGACTCAGAGAAAATAATCCATTTGGACTGTCTGCAGTGTTGTCAGACACAAGTGAAGATTTGCAATGAGTTTGGTTAATTGCCAGCCAGTAGAGAGATCCTTGAAAATACCTTAAAAAGACCGTCAAAACATTTGCGGAAGGAGAGAAGCTGTTAGTTTTTATTCTATTTGAATAAATATATGCTCTTGTAACATCTGACCACTGATTTAACAGTAGCTTGTTTGGGTTTTTTGGTGTTTTTTTTTTTAAATCCTGCTGTTAAGGATTGCTATAAGCAAATTACCTGGAACTAGAATCAACATAATATTTCTGCATGACTCTAGGAAATACGGATCTAATGAGTTGTCATTTTATTGACATATTTGTGAATAAACCCACACTTACTTAGTTTAGGAAAAAAATTGTAATACTTTCTGGTTGCAAAAATGTAAGTGTTTAAATAAAGTTGCTTTATTGTCACCTGTAGACCTATTTAAATTGGGGAAAATATTCAATTAGTGATGGGAAAAGTTCATTAAATCTATTGTGTGCATATTCCTCTGAGCATTAGTTCAGAGAAGTAGTTGAAATAGAGGTTCATTGTGGAGAATACTAAAGAATGAGAAACTAAGCAGCCAATAGATAAGAGAATGGAAATGCACTTCACCTTAATTCAAGGAGATACAAAACTGCATTAATGAGGGCAATTTCAGTACACCATATGTACAAAAATAATGAAGGGTCGGTAGACTCCAGCTCTGACTCCAATTCTCCATCCACCTGCTAACTCATACATTTTGTCTCATTACATCATTTCTGATCCCCCAAATAAAATGGATTAATCATCTTACCACTTTGCAGCTTGTCTCTTTCCCCCAGTGAATACATACTACCTCTTTAATTTAGTTTTTATCCGTAAGTCCTTGCATCACTACTTTACTGCACCTGAAATGAGCATGATAGTTCTGCAATAAAAGTACATTTCAAGAAATAAAAGACTGCACAATAAAAGGACATGATAAAGGAGTGATGGGAAAAGAGGTGAGAAATCTTACAGTAATCTTGTCTGTAAGAAAGATTTAAAGATTATGAGCAAGAAGGGAGGGAGGACAAAGGACAATAGGAAGTGTCTTTGAAGTACATATTAAAAGTAAAAAAAAACCCCCAAAAAACCAGGGATTGGACACACACAAACTGATAAGGGAGGAGAAAGCCAAATCTTTAAGAAGCAAAGTACGGTTGAAATAAGAAAGGACTAAAACCAATGTAGATATGGGACTTCTGCAGAGAGGTTGGGTGGAGAAACTGAGCTAAAGAAGAAAAGAGCAGCAGCAATTCAAGTTTGAGGGTGGTAAGCTCTTCCTTGGAAAAGAAATCATGAATTGAAGGAGAACTTCTCCCATCAAGCCAATGTAACACAGCTGTGGTCATAATAACTGAAGTTGGTGGCCTCATGGGAACAGCGGCCACATCTCCATGACACGCTAACTGTGCAGTAGCTCTTTACTACTGCACAGTAGCATCATATAGCATGAAGTGTGATGCGATACTACTGCACCATAGTAATAAGCTACTGCACAATCAGCATCACTAAAAAGCCATTTCAGGATGCTACTGCACAGTAATGCTGGTTACTACGCAGTCATTTAGTACTTGTGTGTGCAAATACTAAATGACTGCACAATAACAACTGTACAGGTAGCATCTTGTGTAGACATGGCCAGTGTAAAACATGTTGACTTACAGGGGTTAAGAGAAGATTGACTTTAAGCTTTGCAATGAAGGGGTGGAAGAGAACATCTTTGTAGATAGTTGGTTGGCAGGGTTATTTTCTATATAATTTTAATATTGCTATAGTTTTATTGTAATCTTAACCATTGGTCTGGGATTTTATAGGTATCTTTTTTTTTATTTTCTGAAATGCAGTTCAATTTTCTACTATGGCCACTATGTGTCAAAGCACATATAACACCAAGAACTGGTCATTGTGTTAACCATGTGGAGCAAAGAGGAGAAGACACTGACACTAGGAAACAAAGGTGGAACATTCCCATTATTTGCACATCTAGAATAGTAAATCTTGTTCTGGTGGAACTGATACCTGACAAATCATTAGTCAATTAATGGTTAGTTAATTTCTTTTTAACTAATGAGATGGTGTGTAGTATTAAATAGTGGCCTGTACTGTTAGTTCCACTGAAGCAAAAGTGAAAAAAGTAAAAGTAGCCTCATACTATTCTGTCTACTATAAAGTACAGAAGAAGATACTTTGATATACATATTTCACATTTATTTTTAATAAACATTTATACAAATTATCCAAATATTCAGAAGATGGGATTCTGATGTTATTCATATTATTCCATCAACCAATGTTACTTAAAATGAGGAAAATTTTAAATATCTTTAGTTATCAATGCCTTTTCTTCTTTTTTTCCATGTTCAGGTTCATGTCTTTCTCTTATCTTCTCTGAGCACAGGGAATGTATTCACTTCTGTGTTTTGATGGTCAGAGGGTGTTAATGTTCCTATTACATACCTACTACCATCAAAACATTTCTTGTATCCTAAAAGAGGCCCTTTATATTTCTAATGTCTTGTTAGTACCTTATCTTTTAAAGCTACAACTTTGGTTTCTTCAAAATTGCCTGTGACATAATTTTATTACAATTGCTGGATTTTTCCTCTGAAAAATATTCATTTGAACCCCAAATGATTTATTTCTATCTGACTTATTTTGCTCACTTTACCAAGTATCTTGCCCCCCCCCACAATTGTGACTTGTACCCATCCCATAGCTGTCATGAGTTCAAATTTCAGAACTATTTTTGCTTCTTTAATTAAAATAGCATGTGTCACATTGTTCTTTGTTTTAATTATTTTGGTTTTGTTAATGAGGTGGTAACCTACAGAACTGACTGTATAATGGTGTGACCTGTCAGTCTTCTCTTTAGCAATCCCTTGAGATCAAGGATGATTATCTTCCATGATTATCTTATCTGTGTGTTCAAAGATGGTTGATGAGACCTATCCAGAATCAAGGGATTATACTGCATCTCAGACATATGTTTCTGTATGGGGTGGGTGGCACTGGATTCGTGAATTGTTCCATGAACTACTGTTCCTGCCACTCCCACTTTTCCATTTTCTGTTGCTGTTGTGAGGTTTCAAAGTACTGAGATCCCTGCAGCAGACTCCTCATTTTGGACAGCCCTGTTTGTTTGTTTGGTGGTGGGTGTGCTCTGAGAAGCTGGGAGTGAGTGCTGACTGCTGAGTGAGAGTTGATTGTTGATTGCTGTGTAATTGCTGCCTGGGTCTGAGTAAAAGGAGACTCCCCACATGACCAGGGAGGCAGTGAACAGGATAGTTGTTTGCAGGCCAGTTTGTGGGCAGGAGTACACAGCATGTAGAAGGACATGGGAGCTTCTGACAGAGACTTTAGGTAAATGAATGAGGAGGTGGGGCTACTATGGGGGTGGGGCTACTATGGGGGTGGGGCTACTATGGGAGTGGTGACATGGGGTGCAGTCAGGGCCCCATCCCTGCTGCTGCCTCTGGCCCAGAGTTCCTGTGATGCCTCCACCCAGACAGGCCCCTTGGATAGGTCGGCAGTGCCTGGGTCCCCTGTCTGTGAGGGTTGCCTGGCAGGGTAGTGTGGGGGCTGGGGGTTCCCTTGCTTGTCCCACATGTGCCCAGATTGAGGCCCTGGTGGAGCAGGTGAGGGAACTCCAGGCAAAGGTGAGTGAGCTGTGGGGGATCAGGGATACAGAGGATGAGACTGACAGATACTTTCATTTTCTGCAGGACCAGACACCTGGTGCAGAGACATCACAGGAGAGTCCCAGGACAGATGAATGGAGGACGGTCACCTCCAGAGCTAAACAGCATGTGGCTGTGACTGCTTCCCCAATGCAGCTGGGGAAAAGATACAAAACCCTGGCAGCACTGGAGGATGATGCAGCAGAGGAAGCCACAGGGGAAGACACGTCTGCAACAAATACAAGGTAGGCTGAGCGACAATCAAGCAGCTGGAGGAAGAAACGCCAGGTCATCGTAGTGGGTGACTCCTTCCTGAGAGGCATGGCGGTGTCTATCTGTCAACCAGATCCCATGGCATAGAAGGTTTGCTGCCTACCCAGAGCCAGGATCTGGGACATCAGGGTGAGGATTCCTGACCTCATCTGGCCCTCTGTTTACTATCCCATGGTCCTCATCCATGTGGGCATGAATGATGTGGCCAGGAGTAGTCTGGACCATGTCATGAGCGACTACAGGGCTCTGGGGACCAGGCTTAGGAAGTCAAGGGCACAGATGGTCTTCTTATCCATCCATCTAGTCAGCAGTCACCACCAGCATCAGGATGTCTGTATCAGGAAAGTCAACCTGCGGCTTCAGAGTTGGTGCTATCATGTGGGTTTTGGCTTCTGCAGCCATGATCCGCACTTCCATGAGAGAGGTATTCTGGGATGAGATGGTCTTCATATCTCTTCTAAAGATAAGAGTCTGTTCTCTTACAGGTTGGCTGATCTCCTCTGAAGTACTTTAAACTAGGTTTGTCAGGGGACAGGGAAGCAGAGGAGAAGGAGATCCTAGGATCAGTGATCCACAAGCAATGCACTGGATCAGTCCAGGTAAGCACTAAGGGGCCTTATAAACATCAGAACAGGGGGGTACCAAGGGCACCCATTGGGGTCTTAAATGTCACTACACTAATGCTAGGAGCATGAGGAACAAGCAGGAGGAACCTTCACTCCTGCTTGCAAGTGACAACTTTAACCTGGTTGGACTAACTGAAACCTGGTAGGACCCTACTCATGATTTGGCAGTAGGCATTGAAGGTTACAAGTTGTACAGACAGGACAGAGTAGGGAAAAAGGGAGGGGAGGGCATTGCTGTCTATGTTAAGGAACAATATACATCCTCTATAATCAAGATGGGATCAGAGGAGGGCCAAACAGAGGTACTGTGGGTAAGGATACAAGCAGGTTGGGGGGAAAGGGACTTGGTAGTGTGGGTCTGCTATAGACCACCACACCAGGAGGTTGAGCTAGACATGAAATTCTCCAGACAGCTCTCAGAGGCGGTACGGTTGAGACATATAGTTGTCATGGTTGACCTAAACTACCCTAACATGTGCTGGGAGGTGCAGTCAGCTGAATCTAACTGCTCACGTAGGTTTTTAAACTGTATACAGGACCTCCACCTAACACAGGAGGTATATGAACCCACTAAGGGAAATGCCTTGTTGGACTTGGTGTTAGTTACAGGGGATGATCTAGTGGGGGATCTGCAGGTACAAGGTAACCTAGGGGATAGAGACCATCAATTGATTTTATTCACTATCCGGAGAAGGGTGGGTAAACTAACCAGCAGGGCTCAAGTACTAGACTTCAGAAAGGCTAACTTCAGTGTGCTCAGGAGGTTAGTTAGTGAGGCGTTAAAGCTCAAGAGCATTGGCGAAATGTGGGTCCAGGAAGGGTGGTTGTTCCTTAAGGTAGTGATCCTATGGGCACAGAGGAGACAATTCCATTGTACATAAAAGGGGGCAAGAAGCCCTCCTGGCTGAACAGGGAATTCTAGGAAAGCCTAAGGACAAAGAAAGAGGTATACCTTGTTTCTTTAAATAACCAGGCCACACAATGCTTAGATGCAGGAGTTGAGGCAGATGTCATCTACCTAGCTTTTAAGAGGGCTTTTGATATGGTATTGCATTCTGTTCTCGTAAATAAACTGACAGACTGTGATGTAGATGGTTACATAGTCAGCTGCGTGGCAAATTGGCTTAGGGGTTGCACCCAGAGATTTGTGGTGGATGAGTCAATAAAGACCTGGAAGGACATGAGCAGTGGAGTCCCACAAGTCTTGGTCCTTGGACCGGTACTATTTAATGTCTCCATCAGTGACTTGGATGAGGGTGTGGAGAGCACCCTGTCCAAGTTCGCAGATGATACCAATTTATGGGGCAAAGTTAACACATCAGAGGGTAGGGAATGGATCCAGGTGGATCTGGACAGGTTGGAAAAACAGGCAGAATGAAATAGGATGCAGTTGAAAAAGACAAGTTCAAAGTGTTGCACCTGGGCAAAAAGAACCACCAACACACTTCCAGGCTAGGGGAAGGCTTCTCAGCAACACAGCAGTAGAAAGTGATCTTGGAGTCATAGTTGACTCCAAGATGAACATGAGTCGCCAATGTAATGAAGTGACCAACAAGGATAACCACACTTTATCATGCATTAGCAGATGTATGAAGAACAAATCTAGAGAGGTGATGTTTCCCCTCTATACCACACTGGTCAGGCTGCAGCTGAAGTACTGCATCCAGTTTTGGGCACTGCACTTCAAGAGGGATGTGGAGAATCTTGAGAAGGTTCAGAGGAGAGCCACTTGTATGGTAAGAGGCCTGTAGGCAAGGCCCTACGAGCAGAGACTGAGGTACCTAGATCTCCTCAGCCTTCGCAAGAGAAGGCTGAGAGGTGATCTTGTGGCTGCCTATAAATTCAGCAGGGAAAAGGAAATGCTCTATTTACTAGGTCACCCCCTGGAGTAATTAGGAATAATGCCCACAGATTGATGGAGAGCATATTTAGGTTGGACATTAGAAAGAACTTATTCACAGTAAGGGTTGGCAGAATCTGGAATGAGTTTCCAAGGGAGGTGGTGCTTTCCCCTACCTTAGAGGTTTTCAGGAGAAGACTGGACAAGCACACTACAGCACCCACAGCATACTGGGACTCAGTGATTGAGGGAAGGTTGATCTTGGTCTTGGCTCGGAGTCAGCTGAGGTCAAACAGCTTGTATAATTCCTCCTTGGTTTTATCTGTGGTATTTAGGGAATATGAGCTGATGACAGAGGCATATTGACTCCCCACCAGTTTAAGATTGAGAGCCATGAGGTGCTCATTAATTCTGATGGGGAACTCACTGAGTTGGTTTATGAGTTCATTTTTAATGGCAAAACCAACTCTTTGAAGTCACCATTCTCTTTTGTGTTTACTCTTGCAGAAGAAGGTATAGCCACATCCATGTCTCGCAATTCTTCTCCCATCACCATTAGCTGGTCACCAAAGGGCTTGAGAAATGTGCTGGAAAAGCTGTTTTGATGGAAAACACCTGTGAATGACTTTTTATCATGGAGAAGCCGGGGTTCATCAGCTTCCGCATGGCTCTTGACAGAACAGTACCTTGATCCAACAGCAAGGAGACCAAGACAAGTAAAGATCTCATTCTGCAACAGCCTTCATCTGCCTTTGTAGCCATTGAGATTCTAACATCTTCCACCTGCTTCACTGTTAAGGACTTGTAGTAGACCCATGGCTGGGGGCTGGGCAGGCCTATTATAGTGGTAACGTGTACTTGATGTGTCACAGCACTGGTGGTGCTGCCACTGCTTAGTCCATGGCTGCTTATTCATCAGAGTTACCCCTGCTCACTTCACAGCTAACCTTCCCTGAAGGTTATCTGCCACCTGTGGACATGGTAGGTAACAGTACAGCTCTGCCCTTCAGGATCTTTAAGTATGAACTCAGTCAAGTTACACATTCTTTTTTTTCCCCATTCTTTTTGAGAATTGCTTCCATCTAGAAAACCTTGATTTTTTTTTTGTTTTTTGTTTTTTTTTACCAAATGTCTGCCTCCCTCTATGCAAGATTCCCCTACATGTGAAAGTGAGAGATGCCAATTCACCTGCTTCTTATATGCAAATATATATTTTAGGGTTGGCAGTAAATGAACAGCTATGGCTTGGTACTGTTCTTACTGTAATCAACAGTAAAACGTAAATGAACTGCCCCTTCTCAAGAGAATCAGATTGCCCTTAATGACCAGTTTTTGGTGTACACATATGTTTTTTATACTGACTGTGCACAAAGGGATTCCTCTAGAGAGATACTAACAACCCTCTACTCCCCTTGAACTCAGTAGGGAACATAGCACTTGGCACCTATTCAACAGGGCTTTGAATGAGTCTCACATTCTACACTTTCATGACTCAGAGATAGTTTGTTGGTTGGTTTCAAATGGTCTCAAAATTAGCAAATTCTCCTCTTCTTACCTGGTTCTTAACTTTAATTTTCAATTTTTTGCACCATTTTAAATTTGTCTTAATTATTTGATGTTTTTTAAAAAAACACCTCTTTTCCTAACTCTTAGGGAAAAGAGCTTTGTCTTAGGGACAGACAAATTGCTTTTTCATGGCTATAGTCACACAGTTATTTATCTCTTCCCTATTCATGTGCTTAATTCTCTTTGTTTGATCTGTGCAAGCCCTTTATTTGTGCAGTGATCCTTTCCTCTTCTCCAGTTTTTCTAAAGTTATGGGGCCATTCATTTCTTTTGTGAACAGGGAGTTGATTACGCCTCGTTTACTCTTTAACAATCTGAAATCCTACTATTCAAATTAAACTTTAGGATATCTACATGTTTCTATGGATTTGAATCCTTTCACTATTTTTTGACCTACTCACTCCCTACCTTCTTTCGTTTTTACTGCCTATCGGGTTTTTTTTTCCTCTTTTGCTTTTCACAAACAGAATTGCTACTGAATTGCCCATTAAATGGTCTCAGTTATTGAACTTCCTTAAAAAGTCTCCACTTGCTTAAGGCAACATAAAAGTAGAAGATTCTTCATGTGTTCAGTAGTTCCTCTTACATAACAAATGGGAATAAATAAAATCAAGGCACAGGAAACAACATATCAAACCTATGCTACAGCATGGCCTTTTGGGACAATATTTCTTCTGGCAGATTATGAAGAATGTTTCTAAATACAAGGAATAAAGCATTCATAGTCTTTTTTTATTTCCTGATGGATAAATCCTTTTACTGCCATACTGTGTGTATGTGTGTTTGTGTATGTGTTCACACACAGAAGTGCATATGTATATATGTGGATGTGCATTTAAGTATCAACATGAGTATGAGTGAGAGAGAATGAAGATAAAACTAATATTAAGGCATAATACATTTATCATTATGTTTCTTGGGCTCAGAAGATCAATGGCATCAAGTATGAAATAATAGATGAAATTTAGTATTCTCTTGAAATAGTAAATTCTGATCTAATGTGAATGCTGAGCAAAACCACAGAAGAAAAACACTTGGAACAAAATCAATGAGAGGATCATTTTAACCTCAGGTAAGGGCAATGCAATCAAACCTGTAGTGGCATCAACACTTTAAGAAAAAAAAGGAAAAAAAACAAACAAACCCAAGAATTCAATTGTTAAACTCATGGTATTTTTCCAAAGGAAGTCTAATAAATCACACAAGTAAAATGTGTAAATAGAGAAAGCTAGCCATGTTCTGCCAGTAGAAATAGGAAAAAAATACTCTATTTACTCTTAATTGTCTTTGTTAGTCATGAGTGTGTTAATGTTATTATGCAGAAGTTCTGATAGTAACCAACTGATTTTATTTTATTGCCCTAGTCACCAGATCATTTGAAAAAGAGGATCAATCAAGAAACATACATCACTAAACAGATTGGGACATAGAAAGAACAATTAAAATTCTTTAGTTTGTAACTGAAACTATTTTGAAGAACTCAAAAGATATAGAAAATATTAACCAAGAGTGAAGAAATATGATTTACACCCCCCACCCCCCGAAGGTGAAATGTGTAGTGTACATACAATGGAAAGCATTTACACTAAAGAAAATACCTTTCTCTAGAGTAATTACTTTTAAAAATTAATTCTCCAGAGTGATTACTTCTCCTTTTTTACTGTCAGCAGTAAATTTACACAAGAGAAACTTACACCATTTTCCATATTGTTTGTCCACTACTATTGCCATTCTGAACGAACTTTTTGCTCAATGCAAACTGACTCCCTCACTACTTAGTGGCTAGATAACCATTTGGGGAAATCTTGTAATGCATCTACTGCTTGCTTCAGAGCAAGTTTGCTGTAAGTTAAAATTCTGGGTAAATATCTCTAGTATTCATGCTATATATCTATAAAACAAATCTCATATCTCACTTCATTCTCTCAGGCAAAGAACAGGCGTTCAATAAGCCAGTGGCCGAAAGGCTCTAACTTTTGAGCTTTACCCTTAGCACCCCCATTTAGGTCAGCAGGAAGTGAACACATGTTATTCCTTTTTGGGGGTTGGGGCTTAAAGCCTGCTGCATAGCCCAAGAAAAGCAGATAGGGGAGACTCTTGCACATGTCCCATGGTCTTCCTGGACTGCTGAAGACTCCTAAGTGGAGCTGAATGGCTGAGCCACCCCTTATTGACTGACAGACACCACAGCTGCCCACCTATACCTGATGTCACAACAGCTCATCATGGCCTTGAACCATCAGATAGCCATCCTGCACATGCCAACCCAATGCATGCATGTGTGTGTGATGCCTGAATTCCTCCACCTGCTGATATTGGTGGCTGCAGCCTCACACTATGGCAGGCTGTCCAGATCTGCAAAGCCCCGGCTGAATAGCTCCTCACCTGAATGGACCTGAAGACTTTTCCAGATGAATAAGACTGGAGGGCTTCAAGTGCTCATGCCCTGGCACTGGGCCATGGGTCACCACTGCCCACAGCCCACACTTTCCCCCTTCGCCTCTCGGTCCCAAACCCCACCCAGAGGCACAAAGTGGAGTGCAGAGGAATGTGTCATGAGGAAGAGGTGTGCCTCATTTTAATACAATATCAAAGCTGCCAAACATTTAGTGTATTTATTAAACAAAAACTGTGGAACACTTGTCTGCTCCAGATCTTGAAACCTTCTATTCAATTAACACTGAAAGAGCAGGGAAAGACCCTGGCTTCACCAGGAAGCTATGTCATTGAAAGGCAGAGAGGGATAGGCAGCCACGGGGGCTCAACTTAACAAAGCACAAAATCTTGAGGAGGCAGGGGGAATGCTGCACATGAAACTGCTGCCCCTCAGTTTAATTAAATGTTTCAGCTGCCAATTTTTGTGTGTGCATAATAAAGAAAAGCTGTGGAATGTTGCCCACTCTGGAACTTGGACCAGAGCCCAGGAGGCTGCCTACCTTTTCAGAGGCTGCACTGATCTCCAGGGATCCTGGTTTTCTCTGATTTAAAAAAATCCCCAATTTTTGGCTTAAAAAAAGTAAAAAATCATGGATAAATGTGGGTCCATACTGCCACCAGCCCCAGCCCCACACTCCAGGGTCCCTCCCAGCTGCAGCCCCACCACTGCTTCCCTACTTGCTGCCCGGAGCCAGCAGTAGACTGAGGAAGCCAACAGATCCCAAGGGGTGTGGCAGCAGCGGTCCCACATGGAAGCTGCATGCTGGCTAGTTGGGCCCTTCCACACACGAGGGTGGGATCCAGGCAATAGGGTATGTGTTTGGGGCTGTGTATGCACATGGGTGTCTTGCTCCTAGCCTCATGGGTGGAAGAGTTGGGTGGGGCACAATTGGTTGGGGACCACGCAGCCCTGATGAAAGTGCCTGGTGGGCCGGATCTGGCACACAGGCCATATTTTGCCTGTCTATGGCCTACGCACAATTCATAGTGATGTAATGATGAAGGGCCATTCAGTAAATGCTTTGCTCAAGATTCAACGTTGCCTAGTGGCCAGTTATAGTACATCTAATAATGCTTGCTACATTGTTAAAATGCTAGGAAGTTTTCCAGGGAACTGTGAAAATGTTGGCTAAAGGGGCTCTGGTCCATTCCTCCCGGTCAGAGGTAGTGCAGGGGATGGTAGCTCACCCATGTCAAAAATCTCTATTACAGTCTACAAGACAAGACACCAAATAGAAACAATGGTCTGAAAGCTTCTGAAGTTGGAATGAGCAATGATACATAAAGAGAAGATGATGATGATGATGACAAAAGTTTATACAAAATTTAAAAAATCAAATGACTCTTCCACAGTGAAGCATGGGTTCAACTAATTATCCTGATTTATTTTCCCACTCATGTAGCACAGACTGCTAAGCCCCCACAACAGCAGGGAGTACTGAGCCTGGTGCCTCTACTTTGTTTCAGGCCAGTGACATGGGGCTTTGGTGGGGGTGGGTTGTTTGAAAGGCACAAAGTTAGTGAGGTGAATCAATTAATCAATATCATCAGTCTTCCACATGAACAATTGTTGAGCCAAGACCATGATGAATATCAGAGTATGCAACTACATCCTTCCCCAGAGCATACCCCAACTTAACAGAGTCACACTAAACCATTCTGTCACCTATAACTATCAGATTCAGGTCAGAAGCAGAGTCTCTGTATGGGTATCTGCTTTAAGACATTTAGCCAGCATGACATGGGATGCCAACTTCAAAGTGCTCAGAAGTACTGTACTTGCAGTGGTATATGTCCCTGCAGATTACTGGGCTCCTGCATGGTCCGCTACTTAACAATGCACAGAGGCTCATAACAAACTTCATATCTTGTGTGAGTGTGCGTGCACACATGTACACACATGCACGCACACACGTGCACACATGTATTCCCTGCACTCTCAGGATTTAGACCAAGTAACATAAGAAGACAGACCTAAACTGCTCCTCTGCTGCCAGGTTTCTGGGCCCATGTAGAGCCCAGCAGGCTGGGTACTGTGGCCTTGTGTGTTGTGCTGAATTTAGGTAAGTGGTGAAGTGAATGGAAATTAAATAATAATTCAAAGTAATCCAGTCTGAAATCTATTCCTACAGCATTTTATACTAATACCAGAGGAGTCCCACATTGTGCATGACCTTGACAGAGAAGCATGGGTCAAGCTGAAGACTGAGATCTGGATAGAGATGCTTCAAAACAACAGTGTAAAGATGAACATGTTGGATAGGTCCCTGTGTGAATGCACTGTTCAACAGAAAGCACAGCACTTAATCAAAGGTGCAGTCTTTACAAATGCCCAGATAGGATAGATTGAATACACACACTGAGTGATAATCAGGGATCCTGGTTTTCTCTGATTTAAAAAAAAAATCCCCAAGTTTCAGTTAAAAAAAAAAAGCTACATCCACATTTTTCCAGTATTAAAATAAAACACCACTGCATATACATCTATATATTAGTGATGTTTCATTTAAATCATGGAAAAATGTGGATTTGGGGTAACCTTTTTTTACCCAAAAATTGTTTGTTTTTTTAAATCAGAGAAAACCAGGATACCTGGTGGTAATACCAGACAGTGACTCATAGCTGGCTGGAGCGAACAAGAAGGGGGTGGGAGGAGGGGGGCGGAGGGGCTGTGGGCTGGAAATATGGGCTTCACCATCTTGGATCAATGAGAGCCCAGGGGCAGGGCTGCTGGGTAGAGAAGATGAGCCCTGGCCTAGGCTAGACCACTGCCTCACAAATGGGGAGCAGTGGGAGCCTGCAATACTTCCTGGCATGTCAACAGAATATGACCTACCATGAGACATGATGGGATGTGGTGCAGATGTTTGTTAAAGTGCTTTAACCTACAATGATGAAGTCCAACACCACATCCATCCAGGGCTATCTTACAGTAGGATCATCCATTTTTACAGTGCTCTGTGTGCCCTGAACATCTGTTCAGTTATAGCTGTAGAGAGCTTTCTGTGTGCCTACCACACAATAAGTGTAATTTGTGTACCTGGCCTCCATGTCTAGGTATATAAGGACGTTATCGTTATACCTGTTTTATGGACTAAATACAGAGATACTTCATGCACAGAATTTAAGAGACTTGCTTAATGGTAAGTACTAAATGGGTAATAAAACTAGGAATCACAGTCTGTTGTTTTACTTTTGGTTTTCCAGTGTAACACTTCAATTTTTGTGATGCATCAGTAGAATGGTAGATAATCACCTGGATACCTTAGCATATTTCTTCAAATCAGTTTTGAAGTTGGGCTGACAATATGATGGATATTTTTTTATCTGACTGATATTTTTCTAATGTTACTTTGTTTTTAAATTTAATAAACCATTAAACAGTTAATCTTTTGGTCAAAACTCATAGTGGGCACAGTGAGCCCAGGGCTTTTCCAGCCTAGGAAGATTCTGTTAAGTGAAAGATGATTTATGGCCTTATTACACAGTAAATTTAGGTGGCTTCTGGAGCTCTTAATCCCTGGACTGGCTGCACATTAACACCTTCTAACACACTCATTATTCCGCTCAGCATTACACTACTGCAGGGGAGGTTTTCCTCTAATCTGCTTAACTTTGCTCCTGTTTTATTAACTTGTGGCCACTCTCAACAGTATTTATGACCAAGTTGAAGTCCTCCAGCATCCCAGAAGGCAGTGGGTGAGCGGGGAAGCCAGGGCACAGCACCTCACCAGGAGCTTATCAAGCCAGTCTGAGCAGAGGGGAGGGGAACAGAGCAAGCTAATCCAAGTGGGGAGGGGGAACATCACCTACCCAACACTGCTCACACCAGCTCTGCTCCCAGGAGTAGAACCAGTATAACTGGTGGTTTGGAGGTGGTGCCACTCTCCCCTGCTTAGATTGGCTCACTCTGCTTCCAGGGCAGAACTGGGATCAGAGCTGGTATGAGTGACAGTGGGGAGGCAGTCCCTGCACCCTTTGAGCTGGCTTGCTAGAGCTGGGAGCACAGCCAATCTGAGGGGTAGTGGGAAGCACTGGGGCTGCAGCACTCACTCTGCCCCATAGGAGCAGCAGGACTGTCCTTTCCTTAGCTCCTAGTCCTGCCCCTGCTCACCAAGCTCTAATGGCAAGTCCTAACTGTGCAAGGCAGGGACAGTGAAAGCAGATTTTTTGCCTCACTGTGTGATACTGCTCCACTAAGCTGAACAGCACTAAGCAATTTAACATTTGTTCAGCTTACAGGGTAATCTGGTTATATCCAGACTTGCAGAAGAGTCTGCAGTGTAGATGAATTTTAGCAGAGCTGGCCAAATAAGGAAGACAATTAACTGAATAATTGGGCAGTTTTTCCTGTTTAGCAGAGTTAAAAATAAACAATCTTTGACATTTTTCATGAGATATATATATACTTTTAAATAGTGTTTGGAAATACCGTATTTTCTTGCATATAACACATCCCCAAATAAAACACATACCTTGTTTTTGGAAGGCAAAATTTAGGTAAAAATATCCAAAGTCCCAGCCAACTCTGGGTTTTGTCATGGCCAATTCTGGAGGGATGTCCTCCTGGGAACACTTTAGACTTTGGCTGAAGACTTTTGAACAGCCAAATAGCTGAGCTACCTCTGACTGACTGCCATGAACATCAAGGATGCCCCACCTGGACCTGATGTGACAGCAGCTCATTATGGCCATGAGCCATCAGAATATTTAAGAAATGTGACACCTACCTGCAAATTCCTCTGCCAGCTGCCTCACCCAGACTGTCTCATGGGATGCCACACTTCCTAGACACTGTTTTTCCAGGAGAATTACCATGTCCAACTTAGGTCCTTGCAAGGACAGTAGTAAGACTGTTATCTGTTTACTGTAAGTAGTTTTTTTTATAAGTTCCTGTAAATAAAATGTTGCCTCAACCTCATAAGACTCTTCAGGATACTACCAACAGTTTACTTCCTGATTCAGGCACATGTTGCAATATTCAGACAACAGTTATTGCTGTGAGAGGGTTAACACAGGACTTCGTCATCTTTGCAAATATCTTGGCTGCTCCATGGTATGCATAGTGTATCCAGATTTACATTACCAGTGAAGAAAACACCTTTCCTGCTTCAAACATGTACCCCAATTTCGGGGCCTGATTTTGGAGGGAAAGGTGCATGTTATATATGATAAAATATTGTATCTCCATTTCCTCATGCCTCATCTATCACTTGTTTTGGCAACAAATCACACGTATACCACAGATTTTTCTGCCACAGATTGCAGGAAAATGATCCATGTCAAGAGCTGCTCTCTTCCCCAACACATCCTTTATCCAAATATATTTTATTTTTATCTATTCTATAAAGCTTTTTCAAACTGAAGTGGTTATGAAGTGGGAAAAAACAAAAAGTCAAATGAAAAAGGAAAGAAACATTAAGCTAACAAACATAGACATTCATTATTTTGCAATTCTGTAGCAAAAAGGAAAAGGGGAAACCAAAGAGGCCAAATTTTTAAATTTTACTGCCTAGGAAAATTGTGTGTATTGCAGTTTGAGAAACTGCAGTTTAATTAAAACTTGCTTTTAACTGAAAAATGTTGATGAGATCTTCTTCACAAAACTTCTTGTGAATCAGTATATCTTTGCCTCTGTATGTGTGTGTGTGTGTGTGTGTGTGTGTGTGTATATATATATAGTTATATACACATATGTGTGTGTAATACACACACACATATACATAAATATATACATACACATATACACACAGACTATATATATACATACATATATACATATATACACACATACACATATACATATATATGTATACACACACTCACACTTAATAAGCTTGTATAGGCAGGTGAAGAGGGCGAACAAAAAATAGAGTTAAGAATAGGTGAAAAGAGTGAAAGGAATCAAGGTGACAAGTAGAGAAGAATGAGGGGACAAATTTCGAGCTGGAAAGGGAAAGGAATGGCATGGCAATAGTATATAGGAGTGTATCACAATGATGTGGGAACTGTTAATAGAAACCAAAAGGCAGATCCATAAATTTAGCAAAGTCCAAGTTGATAGCTGTCAATATTGTTTGTATAGGTCCATACAATGAAAGATAAATTAATATTAGGTGTCATAAACCTGGTGCTGCTTTTTATTAGAAGTGAAAGAGGACTGTATTGTTAACATGATCAATAGAACAAGGCTACCTGCAGGAAAAGTCTGAAGGCAAATAATATTGACCAGTTCATATTCCTTAAAAATGCTAAAGAAGATGAAAGTCCTTGCTGCTTTCCCCCTATTGTTATAGTGGCTGGAAATGGATCCTGCTTTTTAGCAGTCAGAAAAAAATAAATGGTAGAAGAATGAATAGTGAAGGACGTCTTATTTATAAGATGACAGTCCTATAAACAATATTGATGTTTTGTGTTTAAAAGTGGATTAGTTGTACACTTAAAGGCAGGCCCACCATGCTACCCAACCCCAGTAGGGTGTAGTTTCAGGTCATGCCCCAGAACCAGGAACCTCCTCCATCCTCACAGTTCCTACCCTTAAACTTCAGATGTTCTGGGAGCAGCAGATCTCGAGCTGGGTGATGTTTATTCTTTGGCTCCCTGCAGCAACTGCCAGCTCAGCTTCTGGGGCCTGAGCTTATACTGAGGTTGCTTAGCCCTTCTTCAATCCATGGACCCTCTTGCATGTGACCACCTAGCTGAACCTAACCATACCTGCCAGCTGCTCCACAGTCTGCTCAAGCTCCTTAATGTGACAGGCACAACCTGTGCTCTGCCACATTATGGAACTTCTTATAAGAAGCACAATACTAGAGTCAGATGGAGGATTTAAGTAAGGTGATTCCCCGTTTTTGTTGTTGTTCTTTTACTATTTCTCCTTTTTTTCCCCTTGTGACAACACTGGATTTTGAGAACATCTCATCATCCAGCCATAACAATTTGCGTAGGGCAAATTATTATTTTTTTCAGTAATACTTGAGAAAATTCAGTAACAACAAAATCAAACAAAGTAGCTGGGACCACAAGTTAGGTGGAGATTCTCCAGAACCCCCTGACAAAAATAGCTTATTGCCAAATTTTCCCATCTACAAGGCTGTTTGCTGGAATATGTATATTTATCTGCTGCATCCTAATGGTTCTGATGATGTGCTATTTTGGTACTGTTTTTAGGATTCCTACAATTTCCTTTTTTGTGTGTGCATGCATGTGTGCACTTCCTACTGTGACTAATTAGCTGGGTTTCATGTGCTTTTCTTCTGACTGTGTTATTGTTTAGCTTCTCACATAATCCTCCCTAGTGTCTGTCATGTTCAGAGACATGTCCCTGGGTGTTTATTTGATTTTTGAAGTTGTTCAGTTCATTTACTAAGGCTTTTCTTGTTACCCTTTTTTTTTTTTTTTGTAGAGAGAAACAAGTTAATACATGACCTTGATGCCAGCTTTGAGTGCTGGGAGTCAGCTCAGTTCAGTTGATTTCTATTTCAGTTGCTTGAAAACTGTTTGCTTGTTCTTCCCTATTAGAAATTGGGAAAAGTGATACTAGAACAACAATCATTTGCCAGGTGGAACGTTTAACCATTCTCAGAATAAACTTAAAAAAAAATCACCAAAGCTTTCTTAAGGTTCTGACACATTTGGGTAGTATCATCCTGCATTTCTCCCTATTTTTTTCTACTTTTAGAGGAGGAAGCCTCAAAATACCAAGGAAGAGGGCATTCTTGTAGGATTTCTGACCAGGTTCTGACATAAAACTTGCTAGAAATCTTAAAGAACAGAGTCTGGTCTTTCAGCATATACAACACAGTTTGTCCCCCATATTTTTTGAACTTCTCCAGAAAAGTTGGCATAGGTTACTTGTGCTTTATGGACTGGAAGAAATAGAAATGATATAATTGCTCTATGTCATCCCCTGATACTAAACAAGAAATCTGAAGCATAACGGGAAATGAAATCCAGGTTGCCTAATATAAAGGAGTCCTTAAACCCTTTACTTAGTTGAGGGGTTGCAGAGCTCCTGACACCTGAGCTATATGACTACTGCTTTGTAGGCCACACCACTAGAAGGACCACCTGCAAGCAGCAGGTGACAAGCTAAGGGCAACTGAGACAAGCCTGCAGACTACTATTGGTAAACTCTTATAGGATCGTAGGAAGGTAGGACTGGAAGGAACCTCACAAGGTCATTTAGTTCAGCCCCCTGCTCAAGGCAGGATGATCTCTGACTAAAGTCTGTACAACCTGCTCTTGAAAAAAATCCAGGTATAGAGATCCACAACATCTTCAAATATCTTGTCTACCATTACAGTCAGATGGTCTGCAATCAACCAGATAAAATTTAACAAGGACAAGTGGGAAGTTCTTTACTTGGGGTGGAATAATTGCTTGCACAAATACATGAACTTTGAGGATAGGTTGATAATTCCTTTTAGAATTGTTGATGTCTTACTTGTGATTGGGACAATATATGGGGCATAGGGGTGGCTTTAAGGGCAGTAAGGGGCTACTGTGGGTGTCTAGAAAGGGTGCTGTGTGTTTCATAGTTTCATAGTTGATAGGATCGGAAGGGACCTGAGCAGATCATCAAGTCCGACCCTCTGGCATGAGAGGAAAGAGTACTGGGGTCAAAAACCCCAGCAAGCTGTTCATCCAGCCTCCTGTTAAAGATCCCCAGGGTAGGAGCCAACATCACTCTCGTGGAAGTTGGTTCCAGATCCTAGCCACCCTGACAGTGAAGTAGCGCCTCCTGATGTCTAGTTTGAATCTAACTTCTGCCAGCTTGTGACCGTTATTTCTAGTCACTCCTGGTAGTGCTCGGAGGAACAGGGACTCCCCCAGTGCCTGCTGTTCCCCTCTGACTAGTTTGTAACAGGCCACTAGATCCCCCCTCAGCCTTCTCTTGTGGAGGCTGAATAGGTTCAGGTCCTGTAGCCTCTCCTCATAGGGCCTACCCTGCTGCCCCCTGATCATGTGAGCGGCCCTCCTCTGGACCCTCTCAATGTTGTCCACATCCCTCTTGAAGTGCAGTGCCCAGAACTGGATGCAGTACTCCAACAGCGGCCTGACCAGTGTTGCATAGAGGGGGAGGATCACCTCCTTGGACCTGCTTGAGATGCATCTGTGGATGCATGACAAGGTATGGTTGGCTTTCCTGACTGCGTCCCCACGCTGTCGGCCCGCGTTCATTTTGGCATCAATAGTGATTCTAAGATTCTTTTCTGCCTCTGTACTAAAGAGAAAGGAGTTCCCCAGCCTGTAGGTATGCTGCTGCTTCTTCCTCCCCAGACGCATCACCTTGCACTTGTCAGTGTTGAAACCCATCCTGTTCTCATGCACCCACCCCGTAACCTGTCTAGGTCTGATTGCAGCCTATTCCTCCCTTCTGGCATGCCCACTTCCCCCCACATCTTAGTGTCATCTGAGAATTTAAACAGGATGCTTTTTACCCCCTTGTCCAAATAGCTGATGAATATGGTGAACAGTGCGGGCCCGAGGACCAAGCCCTGGGGGACCCCACTGCCCACATCCCTCCAGGTCGAAAATGACCCGTCCACCACTACTTTCTGGGTGCGGTCCTCCAGCCAGTTGGTGATGCATCTGACTGTGTAGGTGTCAACACCACAGTCTCCTAGTTTTTTAATGAGAATGGGGTGAGAGATAGTGTCGAAGGCCTTCCTAAAGTCCAGAAAAACTACGTGCACTGCTACCCCTGCATCTAAGGATTTTGTGACCTGGTCATAGAAGGCCACCAGGTTGGTCTGACAGGACCTGCCTCTAATGAACCTGTGTTGGTTGCCCCTAAGCATAATTTCCCCTGCTGGCCCCTTGTGGACATGCACCAGGATAATTCTCTCAAAAAGCTTGCCCGGGATCGAGGTAAGACCAACTGGTCTATAGTTTCCTGGGTCCTCCTTCCTCCCCTTTTTGAAAATGGGAACCACATTGGCCCTTTTCCAACGTTTGTTTGATCTGGGACAGGCCAGGGCTTTTGGAGCAGAGAACGGGCATGTTAAGACCCAGGAGCTGAGAGCTTGAGGGCCAAGTCTCTTGAGATGAAAGTGGGCTTACCAAAATAAATAATGGATTAAATAGATATAACTGGATTCAAATGGAACATTTCATTTGAGTCGAAACTAATATTTAGTTGTTAGGCACTTATAAAAAATATTAGATAAATAAAGGACTATATTCAAAATAGTGGAAGAGAATGTGGAGGTTGAGGTCCTCTTTTACCAACTGGCTGAGTAACTACTTAGCCACACCTAGGATGCAGGACACCCAAGGCTGAAATCTGTCCTCTGCCTCAATTAGAACCATGGATCCTGGTTTTCTCTGGTAAAAAAAAAAAAAAAACCTCCCAATTTTCAGTTTAAAGAAATAACCCAAAATCCACATTTTTCTGTGATTAAAATGAAACACCACTATATATATAAAGGGACTATCACTACCAGCAACACCGACACCAGTACCATTTTCCTTAGTTTTATTGTAAGTGCGTGGAAACAAAATATTTCCAAAATAGCCATTTTCTTTTTTTGCTGAAAATATTCGGTAATTTTAATCTGAATTCTCAGATTGTTTGGGCCACCCTGAAGCTTCTGAACTGGCACATAGCTGGCTTTGTGAGTGAGAACTGGAAAGGTAAGTAAAAGTCATTTTTACCCACTTGTACTGACAAATGAGTTTTACTATTACATCTAAGGTTCTGAACCAGAGATGAACATTAGGGCTATGCAAAACAGCAGTGTTCTGCTTCGACATCCATTCTGATGTTTCAATGGAACAGTGTTTCATTTCAAAAGCACTCTTCCTTTCCATTTCATTGAAATGGTTTCGTTGTTTTGATTCTGCGATCGAGCAGCAATCAGGCTGGGGAAGCAAACTCAGCCTGGCTGCGATTGGTCTGTGGTATTCAGCAAGGCTCAGGTCCCCTCCTGAACACTACAATCAGGTTGGGTAACTCAGCCTAGCTGAGTTCCTCTCCCCAGCCTGATCGCCGCACTGGGGCAGGGAACTCAACCCGGCTGAATTCCCTTCCCCAGCCCGATCAATGTACTGGGGCGGAGAACTCAGCCTAGATGAGTTCCCTTCCCCGGGCCAGTTGCAGTGCTAGGGTGGGGAACTCAGCTTGGGTGAGCTCCCCAGCACTGCGATCGGCTTCTTGCAGCCCTGTGGAACTCAGCCTGGTGGTGGGAGGTGGAGTGCAGTGGCAGTTTTGCCTGCCTTCCTCCACCAGGCTGAGCTCCATAGGGCTGGTGGAGGTAATTGAAGTGCAGCCCAGCAACAGGAGGTTGGCAGAGCCAGTGTTGCACTCCCATTGGCTCTGCCAGCCCCACTGAGCACAGCGGAGAGAACAGGGCTGTAATCCCCACTAGGATGAGCCACATGGGGCTGCAGAGCCCCTAGGAGTGCAGCCCTGGTTCTCCCCTGTCTCCCACCGCCTTGCTGGCTGCTTCAAAACTCAAAAGGTTTCGAAACTTTTGAAACATTTTGACCGCCTTCATTTTGTTTTGAGGCTATTTTGAAGCCCTTCATTTCATTTTGATTTCACTGTTTCAAGCTCAAAATGAATCAAAACAGTGTTGAAATGAAACAGCCAGTGAAATTTCACACAGCCCTAATTAATATTACTTGGTGCCTAATGATACATGTAAATAGATAGCGTGCTTTCCAAAATGGTCTTTATAGATCAGACAATTAACTTATTTTAAGAAATTCTAATTTTAGTAAAATCTGTGGGTCAAGGGAGGAAGGGCATTCACTATTATATGTAAAAATCAAATCTAAATAAGATTTTCTAAGTGTTTCTAAGTGTTTAATATCAGGTAGTCAATCACACATAGGAATTGCATTTTGTTTAGTGAAATCCTAATCCAGGTGTATAACTGGACAGTACCCTTGGATATCTTATTTTGGAATATATAAGAATGATTCATTAATTTAATTATCTGATAGATTTGTGATTGTCTGATTGTTTGCTTTACCCTGACAGTGTTGATAAATTTCTTGCTTTGGTCATACAATTTGCTTTTAGTCTGACAAATTGTAGTATTTAATCTGCAAATAGTTTTAAAAATTTGTACATTTAATTTTCATGATATGTCTTCTGGACTTTTATTTTTAATTTTAGTTTTTAATAAAATTATGCAGATATTTTTTCAAAAAACAATTTGAACTATTGAAAATCTGAGTAGCCAACATGCTTAGGAACCTAATAAGTTAATTTAACCTTTTGAGTCTCATAGTGCTGAGTACTATAATAACAAAAATAATAGATTTTAACAACTATTAGACAACTAGATGTAATAATCACAATTTGTCATGTGTAATCACTCAACCAAATAGCAAGCCAGTTTTCACTTCCGTTTAAGACATTCTAATAAAACTGGAGAAAAGGTTGCCATATTTCAGTCAGAAAAACATAATGAAATTTGAAACAATGATCACTTCTGGGATAAGACTTTCTTGGATTTTGAAACCTTTGCTTTTCACAAGTATTGGAAGCAGATGTTTTTTTTTTTTTTTCTGATGAAGACATTTACTAAAAATTCTCCCTTTCACGGTTCTAAGTTTGTGTGTATCTTGTCCTATGGTACTGACCTTTAATGAGCAATACTGAATATGATTCTTTTTTCTTTAGGTCTTTTCTGATATTTAAAATGAAAATATTTGTTTTTTTGGAACTATTTCTGTGACATTCCCAGAGAAATAGGACAGATAATGTATACCTCTAACTAGAGACATAGCAAGCAGGTTCTCTTTTTCAGTTTCTAAGGGCAAGATTCTGTACTGGCATAAATTACAGTGGAGTCTGAATCCCACTATAGACTCAGCCTCTACTGCTAAATGACTAAAGCTAAGGGCTACAGAAGGACTTGATGTAATGCTGGTGAGCATTTTAGGGACTGAGAACGATTAAAAAACCTTAGGAATGTGATTCACAGCCTGGACATAGGTGTCTCTTTGGGTTTGGGTTACTAGCTTGCTCTTTCTTTTAGGTCATGACTGGAGGAGGAGGTAATGTAAATGCCACATAAACTTACATACCTTCCTACACAATTGCCCAGTTTCAGCACAGAGAGTGGAGCCTGGTGGATAGGGAACTTTCCTGGAATAGTAGGAGTTTTGCATTTGTTAACTACCTCAGACTGAGAAGAGCTTTGAACCCTGCACTCTCATCTTCTGAGCAAGTGCTCTAACCACTATGATAGTATGTAAAGGTTAGATTGTTGCTCTAAATTGCAAATCCTAAACTGTTTTAGACAGGAGATTAATATGGAAATGGTCAGGTTAGCCAAAATTATGGAAATTTTTGGCATGAATTTTAGATATGTAAATTACTTTATTCCCAATAATTTAGCACAGATTTTGGATGCTAAACTAATTAGAGGAGAGCTTGTAGATCTTTCACCTAGATTTAGATCTTTATAATTTCAGTTTGAATTGTACTTTAGGCACCTGATTCCTTGTTTTGAATCTGGCCCTAACACTTCAGTTGGTGAAGTGGTCAAGAAACCCAAAGAGACAGACATGGAAGGATATTTATGACTTGGAATCCCAACCTCCATCTAGTTTCCTGAATATTTTGGAGAGTGTATAGCTATGCAGGGTCTGAACACCAGCATAACTACAGTACCAGGTGTACTGGGGACAGAGTTCAGGTTCCATATGCTTTGAATCCCTTTCTATCATGCATTCATGAGTGCAAATTATATGGTTTTGTGAAGCTCCCTTCACTCTCTGTATGGGAAGTAGAGGTACTATGCACTAACACATGGCAAGTACATGACAATAAATGGATTATCTCTAGTCCTTTGCAATAATAAGCAAGAAACCCATGTTCAGCCAACTTTCTATCTTTTCCAGGGTCTTATTTCAACCATGATGATTTAACTCCACACATCCTAGTTGCTGAACAGAAACTGTATAGTTGTGTTTGCATGGCACTGCATCTGGGCCAAGTAGCTCACCTGCAGTACAGCACTAAAAGAGACATACTGGTCATTGAGCTAAAGCTAGTATATGCAGAGCAGCCAAGGAGTGGGAATGTTGGGAAGGAGGGATTGACTTCATCTCCCCTCTGTATCTGCCCTTGCAAGTCAATAGAGCTCCTCTGGGGTCCACTGCTTGAGAACTGCTGTTCTAGACTATATATTCTTTCAAACCTTCAAAAGTATTTTAAAATACATGGAAAATGATACTCTAGGTTGGGAAATAGAAAAAAGAAGGCCCAGTTCTGTCATTCATATGCTTTTCAAAGTTTATGATGGCCCATTTCTAGCATAGAAAAAAGAAATGGTGCTCTTGTCTATCAGAAACTTTTTGGAGAGTTACATATCTACATATCTATAACAAGGGCTTATTAAAATTCATTCTTACCATCCCCAGCAGATACAAAATCTTCAGCTCAAACCTTCATCACATCAAGTATTTACTATTGTAATCCTTTGTCCATCAGATTTTTTATCAGCCTTCCAAGACTTCAAACTATACAGAAATACTGCTACTTGATATTAGACTAGGACAAAATTAAATCACAGAAAGATTAAATCTCAGTAGTATGACTTTGATCTCCATGACTATCCATCAAATGCTGTGCTGACATTAAGCTCTTCCTACAAAAATGTAAAGCTTTCTGTGGACCATGCTATTAATTATATTAGGTAAGAAAACATGAGAAATATGTAAAGATGTCTAAATTCAGTTTAAGTGGTTGTATATGCATGTGGATGTGTATAGCAGATCATCATGACCAGGGATACTGGTTTTCTTTGTAAGAAAAAATCCCCAATTTTCAGATAAAAAAAAGTAACCCAAAATCCAGTTTTCCATGATCAAAATGAAACACCACTAATATGTAGATATAGTGGTATTTTATTTTGATCATGGAAAACTGGATTTGGGGCTACATTTTTTAATCCAAAAATTGGGGATTTTTTTTTTTAACAGACAAAGCCAGGATCCCTGATCATGACTGATGCAGAAGTAGTCAAGCCAACTATGCCACATTAAGCATTTCTGAAGTTAACTATTTTTCAAAGTTGTTGCCTTATTCAATCAGTTTTGAAATTAAATGCACCTTCATTGAAATAAGACTGCAACTATATTATCTGTTGGGAGGGAAATTATCACAGTAACACAGACAACGCGGATATACTTTTTCTTCCTTAATTTGTTTCATAGAATAGGGCAAATCTGCTTCAACCTTTACCAAAATAGTCCTAACACCATTTCCTCTTACAAAAGTTGAAGGAAGGGAAAATGTGGGCCACCTCTGTGATGTAGTAGATAATAGTAGCCACATAAGATCATAGAAACTGGGGTTGGAAGGGGCTTCAGAAAGTCATCCAGTCCTATCACCTTTTCAAGACAGGATTATCCCTGACTAAACCATCCCATCCAAGTGTTTTTCTAGCCTGCCCTTGAAAATATCCAGGGATGGATATTGTACAGTTTATCTGGAGGAGCCTAGTCCATTGCATGGCCATCTGCATAGTCAGACAATTCCTTTTAATCATGAACCTAAATTTCCTCTGCTTCAGCTTGAGGCCATTGCTCTCAGGCCTGTTTCCTATGACCACAGAGAAAAGCCCATCTTCATTCAACAAGAGCACACTTTTGGCTCATATTCAATTTATGGACTACAGTAACTCCAGAGTTCTGATCTCTGCAATAGTAAAGCCTAGCCAGTCATTCCCCAGTCGGTAATTGTATAAGAAATTATTCCCTCCCAAGTTCAAGACTTTGTACTAGTCCTTATTGAATTTCACTTGGTTGATTGCAGACCATTTCTTCAGTCTACCCAGGTAATTCTGGATCTTAGGCCTACCCACCAGAATGTCTGTAAATCCATCCAATTTAGTATCATAGTCAATTCTATTTTCTTTAGGTAAAACCTTCTTCTAATCTCTCAATCCCATTTCATCTGGGAAAAATCTCCTACCCTACCAAGTATTTAC
This sequence comes from Gavialis gangeticus, assembly GCF_001723915.1. Taxonomy (NCBI): domain Eukaryota; kingdom Metazoa; phylum Chordata; order Crocodylia; family Gavialidae; genus Gavialis; species Gavialis gangeticus. The sequence continues at coordinate 106,478,335 of NW_017729032.1, forward strand.
ACTGAGAACTGGTGACATCTCTCCAATATGAGAGTATTATGAGGTATCATTATGAGAAATGGACCATTCGAATAGAGCCCCATGTACACTCTATAAGCTGTTGAGTGCAATAATCAGCTTTGCTATGTTGTCTTAATATTTATAACCTGAATATTCAGGTGATATGAGGAGGCAGCACTACCATAAATACAACCATGATACTGATGGTCAAGGTAAAAAACAAGGTTATCACAATTTCTGGTTGGTCCTTTGGTAATGCAGTCCAGCAGATTAAAGTATTATTTCAGAGAGGTTTCTGAACCATCAAAAAAGTATAGGTCTGTGAATGAGGAGGAATGAAATCAATCCTGGACCAAACAGAGCATGGACATATTCTGAACTTATGTCAAAGAAGATATGATCACAAAGGGCCTGTAAACACCTACCATGTCCCCATCCCTACTTTCAGTCCTTGAACACTTCTAACAGGGCCTATCACAGTACCCATTACTTCGTAAGGAATTTTCATATTGATGACACAGCACAGCAGTTGAGCTATAATGCAGTAATCAGGACATTACCAATGTTTGTCTGTTCCTATTTTGTTTGCACAAGCTAATGAGAAAAAACATCTGCACCATCATAGAAGCAATGAAGAATGATGTGCCAAAAGGAAGCATGGGACAAGAGGACAATATACATGTGCAAGGGAAAACCATGGGGCTGTCATAATCAGAACCTTATTGGTGTGTAGCCAGCAGGTCAAAACAGTTTGGCCTCCTTGGTTTCAAATGTAAATAGAACATTGGATTAAATCTGTGCCCTTTCTAAGGTCAGGGACATTTTTTCATATAATCTTTGCAGGGAAAAAATAGTTTGTACTGAAACTATGTTGAGTCAAAAGCGATTATGACACTGAGTTATTGAGGAATAATAATGAGGAGTAATTGAGGTCAATGCTATATTGTTAACTATTAGATTAAATCAATGTAATTTATGCAGCTATATAAGCATATATAACAGATTTATAGGAAGAAAGTTTGAAACTAATCAGAAACAAATGTGATTACTTATCCTGGAAGAAGAATTAGAGGCTACTTGCAGGAGGCATAAACATTATGAAAAGGATAATGGAAGAAAGAAAAACCTGAACAACCCAAAACAAAACTAAACTAAATGATCATTCATTGTCATACTTTCCCATGGCATAAAACAAAGTCTGAATGAAATTAAAGGAGAATCACTTATATAACCATTAAATAAATTAGGTATCTTTTGAAAGAACATAACACAGTACAGAACTTTGTGAACTCTGCATTTTAGCTTTCAAAATTTGCTCCCACAAAAGTTCAACAGGTCTAATATTGTGGCTAAATTATAAGGAGCAGTGGGTAACTAAAATCTCAGTAAAATCAATTATGGTCTTTCTAGTGACTTAACTGGGCTTTACCTAAAATAGTTAAAAAAGTATTACAACCTCATATTTCATATATAAGATGATTGCCTGTGGCAAATAAGCAAATAACTTCCTCTTATGCATCTTTATACAGTTGGATAGACAATATAATATTTTTGTGTGCTTATCTGTCTAGGTGAGAGGTATAGAGACCATCTTCTACAGGAACATTAATTATTGGTCCAAAGCAGAAAATAGTAAATGGATCTACTGTCTGAGTCTATGTAACTAATCACGTATTCCCAGGTGATATTGAACAACTATGAATACTTTGGTAACCTGTGGCCAGGGGCAGATCCAAAGAGGATGCAATGGCATGGCTACACCCTCCCTTTTAGACTTGACCATGTTATGCTGCTGGAGCCAAAGGGGACTTCAAACATTAGGTTTGAAATTTGATATAGAAAGAGTTGGTTTGCTTTAGTCACATTAAACTTTTCTATAATGACATTCCATATGCCTTCTGGCTCAAGCTACTTGTGCATTACTTATTTTAGCAGTAAAACAAGATCATTAGGGGACTTATCCAGCAAAAAGTAAAACCAGTGGTAGCATTTTCATTGACTTCCATAAGTTCTAGATCAGACTCTGGGTGATTCGTTTGTCCCACCTACCTGATGCAGAGGATCTTGGTTTTCTCTGATTAAAAAAAAAAATCCCAATTTTAGGTTAAAAAAAAAGTAAACCCATATCCACATTTTCCCATGATTAAAATTAAACACCACTATATATAGATATTTCATTTAAATCATGGAAAAATGTGGATTTGGGGTTTCTTTCTTTAACCAAAAATTGGGATTTTTTTTAATCAGAGAAAACCAGGATCCTGCCGATGTATAGTTATTAAAGAGTTATTCTTTAATATAATTTGGACTGAAATAAATTTCCCATTGGTGTGTGCTGAGCCTGCAAATTACATTGTTGTAAGGAGCTTTCATGGTTTTTGTCAAGACATTCAATTTATTATTTTTACACAATTTGAAGTGTCCTTTAAAATTATTGTAGAAATATGTTATTATGTCATTATGATCTAAAGATGAGATAGTCTAAACAATGATGCGGTAACTTAACTGGTCCTGATGACACATTCATTTATTGAAGAGTGATTAGTTCTGCTCAGCTTACTACAGAAACCTTTTTAAATATTTCTCTTTAACTTGACACTTAATTGAAGTATGTTTTTCCCCTATCTAAAATGCCAGATTTTGGCTAATACCATTACTTCTAAGTACTCCTGTTAGGGAGCTCAGAGGACTGTCCAAGTTTAACATGGTTGCAGCAGGGAGCGTATCCAAAGAGGATGCAATGGCTTGGCTGCACCCCCTTTTCAGGGGTCTGTGCTGCTAGAACTTCCATCGATTTTAAAAATGTCCCTGAAACAGAAGCCAATCCTTCCTTTCCCTCTCTTCTCAGAGGCATATACCCTCCCCTTCCCTCCTGCTCCTCAATCCCTTATCTGCTGTGTCTGTTTCCCCACTGACCTGGGATGGGGAAATCTTAAGAACTGCTCCTGTCTTTTTCAGCTGAGCTGCAAGGGCTGGGTTCAACTAGGGTAGCAACAGTGGCAGGAGTTTCCTGTGTGCCCCTGGTTGTGGTGCACCCATTTCTGTAACTGACAGCACAAAAAGGAGCTATGTGAGATGACCTTCATGTTCAGCTGCCTCTCAGTTCCTAGCCTCAGTAATTAGGCATTCTTCTACTGCTGGGCTGGCTGGAGGAATTCTCTACTGCAACTCTGGCTTGAACTTGTGCCTCTGGAAAAATAACAAGGGGCTATAACTGGTCTGCTACCAGATGCTTTCTTTTTCAGTAAAAAGTAGAAAGAAAATCCCTTGAAGATTAAAGTCTAAGTACTATTTTTTTTTCAAAGTACCTTGTTTACCATTCCTATTGTCAGGATCCTGGTTTTCTCTGATTTAAAAAAAAAACCCCAATTTTCAGATATAAAAATGTAACCCAAACTTCACATTTTTCTGTGATTACAATGAAATATCACTATATATGGGTCTTTCACAATTTCTCCTTCAGGGGATCCTGTACTTTACACAAATAAGTTACAGGAGGATGGACTTAAACTCCATCTCACGGGAATGAGCTAATTACCAGAATACAGAGTTAGTTTCTCTTCTGTGCACTTCAGTCTACATTTTAGTGAATGCTGATCACCAGGGATCCTGGTTTTCTATGATTAAAAAAATCCCCAATTTTTAGAGAAAAAAGTAATCCAAAATCTACATTTTTCCCTACATTTAAAATGAATTATATATATATATATTAGTATTTTATATATATATATATATATATATATATATTAGTGGTGTTTC
>NW_017729032.1:106482224-106483025 GCF_001723915.1 Gavialis gangeticus
TTTTTTTTTTTATCAGAGAAAACCAGGATCCCTGCTCATTATTTTAAAACAAAAGCAAAAATCTTTGAAATATTTTTGGCCTCATTGCCCTCTTTTCCCAAACACTCTTTTGAATTCATTTGTACCTGTCTCAAAACAGAGCAAGGAAAAGATCTTGTTGATGAATGATCCTAATATAAAACTGATTCTAGCAAGGTTTTTATTAGTATCATTCACCAACAAGATATCTAATAGATCTACTAGCTTCAGTTTTACTAATATAAAACTGATTCTAACAAGTCCAAAGTCCCCAATTTTTGGATTAAAAAAAAAACAAAACATTTCTGGAACTGACAGCACAAAAGGGAGCTATGTGTGCATTTTGGGTTACTTTTTTATCCAAAAATTGGGGATTTTTTTAATCATAGAAAACCAGGATCTCTAGTGATCAGCATTCACTAAGATGTAGGCTGAAGTGCACAGATGAGAAACTAACCCTGTATTCTGGTAATTAGCTCATTCACATGAGATGGTTTTTAAGTCCATCCTCCTATAACTTATTTGTATAAAGCAGAGTAACCCCTAAAGGAGAAATTGTGAAAGACCTTGTGACTGGCAATTACATTGTTTTGTAATGCTTCTGTGTAAAATGTGTGGGTGTCTGTGTATTTTAACAAATAATGTAGCATGACTCAGTTTCCCTGTTTCTTGTGCACTGTTATACCCTGGGAAAGAATGGGTTAAAATTTATCTGAATTAGATCTGAGTGAAGGTGGGGTTCTGCACTTAGTGTCTCAGCAACTAGAACAATAGTTGATCAAA
>NW_017729032.1:106488025-106490733 GCF_001723915.1 Gavialis gangeticus
CTTGTGCACTGTTATACCCTGGGAAAGAATGGGTTAAAATTTATCTGAATTAGATCTGAGTGAAGGTGGGGTTCTGCACTTAGTGTCTCAGCAACTAGAACAATAGTTGATCAAAAAGACAATGAAGACAGATTACTGCACCAATAAACTCAGGTTTTAGAGCACTGATATAGCTCTGCTATCTCTGGCACAGAGGAGGGACATCAAAGAAGCCCCAGAGTCTGGCTTGAAAAAGAAAAAAAACAATTCCCAGAGGCACAAAGTGGGAAAGAAAACCAGGGTGAAGAACAACTGAGAGTCTTAAGAGAAGACAGACTCAGATTCTGACTTATTTGACCTTTGCTTAAGATTTGATTTAGACTTTGGAACAAAGGACTCTGCCAACTGTCCTGCAGTTAACTCATAACTGTTGTTATCTTTCACAAAGACTGCCTGCTTCCCTGCAGGTGACTCCAGGAGCTGTCTGTCTCCTTAGAGAGGCATAGTTCCCCTTCAGGAGCTGAGACAGAAGGTAATTGGCTGAGGGACCATCAATAGCCAGAGGTTACAGGGGTCAAGAGACCTGGGCCAGTATTGTAACTAGACTTGGATGAGTGGGCACTAGTCCTGTGTATTGATTTAGAAGAGAAACCAGAATGGCATCCCTTGCAGAGCCTCTGCAGCAGCGGCAGCAGCTGGTGTTCAAGGAGCCCATGCCATGGTAGCAGTGCAGTGAGGCTGCAGTATGGCTGCAGAAGCCAGGGTCAGGTAAGCTTCTGGTACCCTTCCTCAGAGTCTCTGAGCCTGCAGGGCTGGGTAAGACTTGGTGCTTTCCTGAAGAGGTGTAGAGTGTGAATAATTCACGCAGGGCAAACTTCTCTCACCCTTCCCGACTAGGCAGTCCACAAGAGCCACAGCAATCAGGCACGGGTATTGTGAGGCATAGAGTGCAAGGCATTCTAGGAATTGCACTGTCTTATGATCCTATGTGTGAATAATGCACCTGTCCCTTTAGACCAAGGGTGGGGAAAATATGGCCCACAGACTGTATCTGGCCTGCCAGTTGATTCTATCCGGACCACAGTACCAGCAGAGGCTGGGACTGCTGCCTGCAGCTGGAGAGAATCAGTTGACAGGCCTGCAGGCAAAAGCTATAGCTCTGGGCTCTGCTGACATGGTGGGGGATGTTGGGCAGAAGCAGCCCCGCCTACCCACCTAGCACCATGTGGAAGCCTGGAAGATGGAGTCCAGCTCCTTGGTGCTGGGTAGGTGGAGCTAATTCTGCCCAACATCAACACAGGCAGAGGCTGGAGCTCTGCCCACTCAGCACTGTACTGCAAGAAGGTCAGGGGCAGACAAGGGGGGATACTAATCCCTAACCCTGGCCTCCACCAACTGGGGTTTGCACATCAGATGGAAAGGGAGAGGCCAAGAGGTGAGGGCATTCCCTCCCTCTGCAGCACAGCTCCATGAGGTTGTGAATACTATGGCCCCACCCCAGCCCAGCATGGCTGTCAGCCCCATCCTGCCTGCCAGGGTCAGCCAAGCCCAATGGCTCACCAAAATGTGTTACGTGGTCCTCCAGCCCAAATAATTGCCCAACCTTGCTTTAGGTGCTCTCCATGGCATATGCCACACTTGCCTACCCCATGTTATACTACTGTGTTCCCTCTCCATTCTCTAGTCCTCACTACAAACCCCACACCCTCCTTCTCCCTGCCATCTCTTGGTAAGACACCAACATTCCTTGTTACACCTCTGTCTTGGTCCTGAAGTCAAAGGAGCTATAAGAAGTTATGCTTGGGCTGGCTTCAAGGGTTACTCACAGACACTGATACTAAAAGACATTGAGGCTGAAGGTTGCAAACAAGAGCCCCTTTTGGTAATCCATGACAATCCCCAAATCCCAGATATCTGGTGTTTGCCATAACCCAGGATAGACAGTGACTTCTTAATGACCAGACATCTTTTGTCATAAGCAAGGAACCAGGTTTTCTGTGATAAAACAAAATCCACAATTTTTGGATTAAAAAAAGTAATTCCAAATCCACATTTTTCCTTGATTAAAATGAAACACCACTCTCATCTATCTATCTATCTATCTATCTATCTATCTATCTATCTATCTATATGTGGTGGTTCATTTTAATCATGGAAACGTGTGTATTTTGGGTTAGGCAAGGTTCTTTGGGTAGATGTGATGTATTTTATTAGACCAACTGAGTAGTTGGAAAAAAGTTCTTTGCAAGCTTTTGGGCACAATCACCTTTCTTCAGGCATAGGGAGTCTGCTGTTCTGAGACTCCAAGGAATGAAAGAAGCTGAAAGTGTGACAGGATGTCAGTGAGAATGTAAATAGGTGAAAATTAGGAAAACAATGGGTAGAGAAGGGGTGTGGGTGGAAGCCCTGGGAGGGGGAGGGAGGAAAAGGTAAGTTAGGGAGACTACTGTAATAGTTTTCCAAGGTAAAAAAGAGGTTGTCTGTGAAAAGTAAATAGCTGGAAATATGAAGACTAAGGATAGAAAAGCAGGAGATGGGAGTGGTGGAAGGGAGCCAGGGTGGGGGGAAGAAAAGTGTAAAGGGTCACATCTGGCAGGTACCTGGTGAACCAGATGTCAGGAAGGTTGTAATGTGTCATAAATCCAATGTCTATACTGAGTCTATGATTTTTTGTATCTAGTAGATTTATAAAGGAAAGTTCATAGGCTTGTGTATGAAAGGTGTTTTGT
>NW_017729032.1:106495733-106524363 GCF_001723915.1 Gavialis gangeticus
TTTTGTATCTAGTAGATTTATAAAGGAAAGTTCATAGGCTTGTGTATGAAAGGGGTTTTGTAAGATCCCTTTCAGGACTAGAACTGAGAGATCAGAGAGGGAGTGATTGTCTTGTAAGAAGTGTGCCCCCACAGGTAATACGGTTTTCTTGTCTGATAGATTTTAGGTGTGCATTCATTCTGGTGCACAATTGCTGTTTGGTTTCTCCTACATATTTTCCATCAGGGCATTTGGTGCACTTTTTTTGGTTACTTTTTTGGGGTATTTTTTTTAATCTGAAAATTGGGGAGGTTTTTATGATAGATACCCAGGTTCCCTGGTCATAAGCATGCTCCTAACATACCTAAAGGATCAGGTTCTTTGGAAAGATAGACATTCCCCCTCTGTTTTGAAAATCCTGCTATGTTTCCTCAAGATCTTTAGCTTCAGGTAGTGTTTTGACAGCTTGTTGGCTATAGGATATTCCTATTCAGGCATTCCAACTACAACTTATTTAGGTATTCCAACTACAACAATTCACATAGTTGGGTGGCAATTTTGAGGATTACAGTGAAACTTAAATGGTGAAAAAGTCAACTAGAGACACAAATATGGGTCTGAGTTATTTAGAAGATACAAGATTCAGTACTCTGTGTTCTTATATTTGTGTAGAATTAATATAACATAGACAGCACTGAAATCCTCATCAACTGAATTACTTATAGAATTCCAGGAAGTAATACAATTGAAGCCTGCTTAAAACATGGTTAATCTTGTGTAACTGAGGGCCTAGTTTGGCCTGCAAAGGCTTCATAACTAATGATGATATGCTCTATGGCAGCATTTCTCAATGTGATTACCCAAAAGTGGGTTGCAAGAATATTTCAAAGGGTTGCGGGCTGCAGCAGGGAGGAGGGGTAGCAGGAAGGTGTCTGCCCCTTACAGCAGGGGAAAGTGGCAGGGGAGAGCTGTGTGGTTGGGTTGGTGGCACCAGGGCCAGTGCCCATGCTCTCAGTATGGCTGTCCCAGCCCAAGGCAGGGGAGGTGCCACAGGCCTCTCCTCCTCCTCCCCCCAGCCCATGCTGGGACTTGCTCCTTTGCTGCCTGCATGAGCCAGAGCTACTGCAGCCACCATGCTCCAGCCTGACTGAGATGGGGGCAGCTTGGGGCCTCTCCTGGGAAGAAGGGGAGCTGCGGATCAGGAGTGGCTCATGGAAGCAGGAGCCTGGAGGGAGGGTACTGGCAGAGCCAGGAGGGTGTGGGTCGGGACAGGCCATGAGTCCCAGTAGGAAAAAGGTTGAGAACCACTGCTCTATGGAAAGGATCCACTGTGATTCTTAGATACAAACTGACTTTTCAAGGCTATTAATTAGAAATCAAAATATTGACTTAGAAATTAGAGGCATTTGGTCCTTAAGTCTGAAAGAAACACTAAATATAAGGCCCAAAATATCATTTTTATTGTACTATTTTTCAGAATAGACATGCACTTTTATTTTCAACTCTTTCCACCAGCCTTTTGCATTTCTATTATTTTTGTAATGTAAGTTTATTTTTTCATTACATTATTGATACATACTTACAACTTTAACAACAGCTTAGAGTTTAGGGGTTTTTAAAACTACACACACACACACACACACAAGCACGCACGCACGCACGCACGCACACACACACACACACAGAGTCTTCTTTGCTTTTCTCTAATTTTTACCAGCCTAGAAAGGGCATCTGGCTAATGATCTCTGAGTTTTGTATCAGTGCTCAGAACAGTTTCCTAATTTTATTGTGTAACCATATAAAAAAAAACCAAGTTGAATTTGCTGAGAGCCAAACAGAGACTCATTCAATTATAGACAAGTTCTCTACAAGTTGGAATGGGAAACAGAAGGAAAAAATGCTCATGCAATGCAGCCAGGTGTGCAGATAGGAGATGCATATTATGGCATTGACTGCATCAATATTTTGTTAGTAAAAGTAAAATAGAAAAGCTAAAATAGAAATGAAACAAAGAAGGGGATACAGCCTAGGCACTTTTAGATAATAAGTAGCCAGAGACACACACATCTGTTAACCAGGGTGGTATATTCCTCTGTTTACTATCATGAGTAGGGATTCTGGTTTTCTCTGATTTAAAACAAAAATCCGCAATTTTTGGTTTACAAAAAGTAACCCCAAATCCACATTTTCCCATGATTTAAATGAAACAGAACTTATCTATATCTATAAGTGGTGTTTCATCGTGCGTGTCTGTGTGTGTGTGGGTATTAGTGATGTTTCATTTTAATCACGGAAAAATGTGAATTGGGGTTACTTTATTTTAACCAAATATTGGGGATTTTTTAAGATCAGAGAAAACCAGGATCCCTGTTAATGAGATGGGTGCTGCCTTCAAAGGGAGTTTGTCCTCAGTTCTGCCTTGAGCCCATGTTTCTAAAAGCCCACCAGGAGAAGAGTAGAAGTTTGATTGTGTCCTACCTAAGTGCTCCTTCAGCTATTCAGCTAAAAGGTGGGAGCACTCTCCACCCCTGCTTTACTTTGGGTAAACCTATTCCCCTCACAGTGGAAATAGAATCCCAAACTTTCTGTAAGTGCCAAAAACTGCAGGTACAAAGCTATATGTATATAGTACTTAGTCATGTGTAGGTAAATAGGATCTGGTTGCAAACAGTATGTCAGGAATACTTTCAATTGTAACTGGTAGTCAGCAACATCACAAAAATATCAGAATATGTATAGGAAATTAGCTTTTTGGCTAAAGAGAAAATGATCAACCTGAATCAAGGCAAGTTAAAGAAGATGATGATTAAAAAAGAGAAATACTTTGTAGAAGTGGCTAAGATTTTATTTCTATTCTATTTCACTGCTAAGACATGTAAGTTTTAAGCATTATTTAGGCAACTGTCACCCAACCACATGATGTCTTGCATAATGTCCTGAATTGTGATTGTATGCCTAAATTACTTGTTTGCCTTCCACAGCACTCTCCTTCTCCTCCTCCCTCCTTCCCCCATCCCCACCACCATCTCTCCCTTCTCTGTCTTTGTAGTCAAAGCACATTTTCTATTTGGTAAACTCCTCTGTCTATATCTTCTCACAATATTTGACAAAGTGACCTTGGACTCATGTAAGCTTATAAGCTTATGCATCACTAGTTTTACCTAAAGAGTTTATAAAGGGGTAGTCACAGATTCACTTGCAACATTTGCTAATAATTGCAATATTGTGACATATTTAAGATCATATGTGTCAATAGACGTATTAGCTGATACAATTAGGAGATATTCCTTGCCTGAAGGAGAGCAACTTTGCAATGGCAGCAACTTTGCAATGCTATGATGTCACTTAACACATTATCAGGACTTGGCCCAGTGAAAGCTATGGGCACCTTCCTGACCTTGACCGTCAGCCTCACAATTACTTGCCTGTATTCTTTTGCAGTGGTCGCTATTCTTGCCTGCCACATCTTGATGTTTTAGGATGATAACAATTGGGAGGTGATAATTCTCACCACCACTGGATGACAAATATTTGAGGTAGGTCTCTTCTAGAGCTCCAACCTCCCCTACAGCCCGGTCTAGCACCACCCAGATATTACTCCACCCTTCGTTTACATCAATCTTAATTGGTGACTTTTCTCTTTCAGGCTCATGTGAATCTCAACAGTCATCTCAACAGGGACTACTGGACTTATTCCCCAGTCTCAGTTGAATCTTGTTATTGGTTATGAGAGGGCTTTTTGCCTGCCCACTTCCCCGAGGCTTACACCCTCTAGTAACCCTACAAAAATAAACAAAGCAAAAAAATAAATAAAAAGAACTGAAGCCCATCTGGGTTGATATCCCCTATCCCATGGGTATATTGATTTTTCTGAGGATTTTCTCCTTTTATGTTGATCAGGTTGGTGTCCTCCCAACCAAGTTCAGTATGCTGCCAGTATGTTGTAGAAAGGACATGACAGAATGCCCCAAAAAAACCCAAAAGTAAGAATAAAGTAATACAAAATTCAGTACCCTAGTGCTGGGGCTCAGCCACTTTTCTCCCAGCTGGCCCTTTCATGGCCCTACTCTGCCACCACAAACACCTCTCTGACTGGAATCTTCCTGGCTTAATTAAGCTCCTCACTTCTGATTCTCTGGGGCTGCTCTAGTCACACAGAGAAGCTGCTCCAGAACTGCAGCCCCAGGGCTCTTGTCTCGCTTTTGCTGGCTCTTTCTGGCTCTCAGTAAGTATTTTGCTTCTTTGCTCTTCTTCACACATCCTCCTCCTTAAGACACCACTAGGCACCTTTTTTTCAGTTCCTCATGGTGGGAAGGGCTCACCCCATTTAGAGCTGGGATTTGGCAGAGAAGTTTCTTCCGTATAGCATCGAGACAGGAAGTTCGTCACCACATTGGCACTGCTGTGCCTATATTCAATATGAAAATGAAATGAGAAGGGTTATAGAGCTAAGGCCCAATGAGTTATTTGAGCATTATCAGTCTGTGAGGTTTTAAGCCATTTTAGAGGGGTGTGGTTGGTGATCAGTGTATATTTCCAGCCAAGTAAGTAGTAACAAAAATACTATATCCCGTATCTTATTGCTAGACATTCTTGCTTTATAGTTGTGTACCTTTATTCATGAAGATTTAACTTGCTGCTGGCATAGGATATGGGCCAGTCCACCCTGTCCATTTCTTGGGACAACATAGGTCCCACAGCATGATTAGAAGCATCCATCTGAAGAATGAAAGGACGGGTGAAATTGGGAGGTCTTTAGGACCAAATGAAAGCATAGTGCTGTTTTTGTTCTCTGGAACACTTTGAGATGCAACTCATCCCACTTTATTGGGTTGGATTTTTTTCCTTTCAAGATGTCTGTTAACAGTGTGGTCACTTCTGCAAAATGGGGAATGAAACACCAGTAGTACCTGGCTAGTTTGAGAAAGGCCCTCATCTGTTTAGGGTGGGGGGTAGTTTCTTATGGCCCCTATCTTATCAGTTAGCGGTTGTATACATCCCTGTCCCACTGAGAGCCAGAGATATTTGGTCTCAGCCTTTCCTAGCATGCATTTTCTGGGGTTGGTGGTTAAACTGGCTAACCAGAGTTCCTAGAGAACCACCCAAAGGGCTTTTAGATGTTGTTCCCACTCATTTAAGTAGATAATAATGTCATCTCACTATCTCAAAGGGCCCTTGCCAGCAGGTCAGGAACTGACTAGTAGCACTGTGAAGGCGCACTAACACCATCTGTCCCCCATAGAACTCTCTCATGTGTGCTCCCTTGTCATAATACTCTTTTTGTCTATACTGTGCTTGACAGAGAGAGATGGACCTGGGTGATCTCTCCAGCCCTCTGTAGCCTGTGCCTCAGTTCTTGTAGGTATTCTGAGGGTTGTGGGACCATAGGTTCTTCTCTCTCCCAACCCTCCTGTACCATATCTAAGAGTCCTCAAGGTTGATGTCTATACAAGTTCGAATGAGGCAAACCCCAGGGAAGACTGAGGGGCTTCCCTGACTGCAAACAAGAGTGGAGGCATTAACAGGTCCCATTTATGGGGCTCGTCTTGGGCACATGGGTGTAACATATTTTTCAATATGCTGTTAAACCTCTCCACTAACCCATTTGTCTGGGGGTGGTATACTGTCATCTGCAAGAGCCATATTTTAAGCACTGTGCAAAGGCTGTGGATGATGTGTGGTATAAAACTAGTCCCCTGGTCTCTTTGGGTATGCAAACTCTCAATATCCACTACAGGAATTCCTCTGCTACCCTATGTCCCATAGCCAAACATAGAGGGATGGCATCTAGGAACCATGTTGCATAATCAGTTAGGACTAGGATAAACTGAGGTCCTGCTGAACTCTTCAATAGTGGCCCAACTATGTCTAAGGCTATTCTCTTAAAAAGTGTCTGACACCATTGGCATAGAATGTAGTGGGGCACATAGGGGTTTCCTTAGCCTGATACATTGGTAATCTGGACACATTCAGCAGAAGTCCTCAACTTGCTCATACAGGTGTGGCCAAAAGCACCATTTGGCCAAATGGGCCTCTGCTTTTGCCCTCCCCATATGTCCTCCCAGAGGGTTTGAAAGGGCCAAGCTCAATACGGGGGTATGGTAGGGTAGAGGGATCAATAGCTGGGGTATCTCTTGCCCTTCTTGCCTTAATTCTATAAAGTAGGTCCTTTGTAAGTTTGTACCAGGCTAACATACAACACCACTCCAGGCAGATTACCTGTTTGTCATTCTTGGCCAGCTCTATCTAGATAATGGAATGGAATGCATCCTCTCCTGTTCGCACCTTCTGAATGTGCATGTAGCTGGACAAACTTTTCCAGGTCAAATCACTCTATGTCCTCTGATGCTTCTCCTATGAAACCTCATCAGCCCAGACCTTAGGTTCTCACCACATCCAACATCTGGTAAATTTCTTCCCAGTCATGGCCCAGTACCATCTGGTAAGGTAGGTCCTACATTGGGCTGACTGGAATCTTTCTGGCCACATTGAGGATTTCCACCCAATACCTGTTTTGTGGATATGTGAAGTGTTGCCCATGCATCCATATGTTCTGTACCGCTGCTGCATCCTGTTCCTTGCTGGAGGGAGTTAGATCCACCCAAATCAATGTCTGGGCACAAACAGTATTGATGAAGGCTTGGATCCTTTCCCCACCATGGTTGCCCAAACAGTGGGTTTCTCTTTCTTCTCTTCCCATCTGCTTTTTCATAGGCTACAGTTCATCATCTCTACTGGGCCATTATCCTTTGTATCATTCCAGTATGCCCACACTTTGAAATGCAGGTCTCCTGAATTCAGGCACAGTCAAGGCATACTGGTACACTCTCTGGCTATATGTCCCGGTTTGCCACAATGAAAACATATCATGCTGCTTCCATGTGCCCAACGAGTTTCCCATGGGCCTTTTTTCATTCAGCCTCTCATTGACTGGTACTCATTCCACCTTTTGAAGTCCTCTCCCAGATGATTTCTCCTTAGGCACTGTCAAATTTTTTGCCAGTCACAGAGCTTTGGCCAACAATTTCGGATGGTGACTTCTCACCCACCTTTGTGTGTTCTCATCCAAGTTCTGGAGAAACTTCTCTAACAGGATCTGGTCACAGATATCAACCTTGGGCATCTCTTGGGGCCTCAGCCACTTTTCCAGCAGATCTGGAAAATCCTAAAAGACTTTTCTTCTTTCTTCTTCTTGGCTCTGAACATCTGTCAGTATCTTTCTGTGTTAATGTCCAACTGGTACAGGATTTCATTATTTCTTTGTCATGGTCTAGTGCTTCTCCCCATGCCATTGCCCAGTAGGTGGTTTGCACTTTCCCGATCAAGAATACACCCAAGTGCCCCACCAGTGGCTCCGATCTAACGTAGAGGCTAAAGCTTCTGGAATGCTTCTAGATTGCTTTGGCGCATCATCTGAGGACTTTCAGCTCAACTTGGTTTCTCTGCATCCAGGCCTGTTGCTGCCATCAATTTTCCTCTAGGACAATCTGTCTAGCTGTCTGCTGTTGTTGCTGCTGCAGCAGCTGGCCTACCAAAAATAAAGTCTGTTGGAGTGGTTCAGGACTACTATCACACCCCCTGAGAGATCTATGTTGCTGGATCACTTAGGCTGCTGTTGAATTCCTGTCCAATGCATCACTTTATTAGGGCTTGGTCTGGTTAAAGTTATGGGCACTGCCACTGGATACCTTCTTGACCTTGACCATTGGCCTCATGATTACTTGCCTGTATTCTGTAGTGGTGATTCCAACTCTCACCTGCCACATCTTGATGTTTTAGGACGATAACAATCTGGAAGTAGTAATTCTTACCGCCACTGGATAACAATTATTCAATGTAGATCTCTTCTGGGGTGCTGACCTCCCCTACACCCCAGCCTGGTGCCACCCAGTTGTTATGCTGACTTTTGTTTACATTGATTTTAATTTCGACTCTTTTTTTCTTTCAGCCTGGTGTGTATCTCAATAGTTGTCTCAATGGCAGTAAATCAACAGGGACTACTGGACTTCTTCCACATTCTCAGGTGAGTCTCCTTGTTGGTTACGAGAGGCCTTCTTACCTCCCCTCTTCCATGAGGGTTACACCCTCTACTAACCCCACAAAAAATAAACAAAGCAAAAAAAAAAAAAGAAAGAAAGAAAGAACTGAAGCCCTTCTGGACTGATATCCCTTGTCCCAGGGGTATATTGATTTTTTTCTGGATATTTTCCCCTTTTTCTGCAGCTCCTAGGACTCTTGTCCCTCTTTTGTTTGCTCTCTCCAGCTCTCAGTAAGTATTTCACTTCTATCTTCTTCTTCACAAACAGACTAAACTATTTGAACATAGTTTCATAGTTAGGGTCAGAAGGGACCAGAGCAAATCATCAAGTCCGACCCCCATGCTCATGTTTTAACTGCATTTAAAATGAAAGTGTTATACCCTGCATCTCTACCCTGGTTTCTCCATAAATGCCTTAGACAGCTACATGACTATATTTGTTTCTACTGTACATGAACACAAATGATTTAATGCCATTCCAGATGTGACTCTATCCATTTACTTTTTATTGCAATTCAACTTTATATCAGAGATGCAGAAGTTATGCATGGACCCTCAACATTGTAGCTGACCAAAATTTACAGCTAGTGAATGTTTAACATTGAATTAAGCCATGGCTGAGGAAACATTACAAAACTTTCATCTTTGAGAAAAAGACCAGAAACAAAGGAGGAAAGTTATTGCTACATCAAAGGTGCCTCAATGTTTGGTGTGACCTCAGGTCTGACTGACATCTTCCAGAAATAGTTTGCACTATTAATGATATTTACCATTTGAACCTCCCTTTCATTTGCACACTTCTACAAATTTTCCCTTAAGTAAATTTTCCTGTTAAAGAAGACTGTCTGAAGTCCAGTAGGGACTTGACTGTTGTTAATATATGTGGGATGTACACAAATACTGCCTGACAAAGCCTAAAATCCTAAAGTACATAATACTCATTGGCTTAAAGTAGTGAAGCTGCAGTTTATTTACTTGCAAACAGAAACCCTCCATTTTTTAAAGTTTGTCAAGCCTTAAAGCAGACAAGGTTCTTTGGCTAACCTGGTTCTTTGACGAACTAAACCACTGGAAAAATTGTTCTTTGCAAGCTTTTGGGCACAGGCCCCTTCTTCAGGCATAGGAAGAGTTTGGCAAAGAACAGTTTTTCCAGAGATTTAGTTGATCTAATAAAATATATCAGATGTACCGAAAGAATCTTGTCTGCCTATGTCCTTAAACCAACATGACTACAACCGACAACCTCAAAGACTTAAAGATATTTGGTGGCACTCAAAGAATATTTAACAGAAATTTTGTTAAAAGAATATGTACCTAATGACCTTTCTTGTAAAATATAATCATATTTTATTTCTGTAGTATTTAGGCATTTTGAGAGACCTGTTCACTATGTCACTAATACGGAAAGTAATTTACTTTATAGACCTATCACAAGTAGAAATCCAGTTAAAATGAATTACTATATAATTTTTAATGCACCTAAGAGAGATTGGGGAAGGAAATACATTGTTGCTGTGCAGCAGAATGTTTAATAGTTTAATTGGTTTGCAGAGAATTTTTTTCTGTATGTTTTTCTTGTCTTTCAGTATGCGTGAATCTGTTTTTTCCAGTTGTGTTTGTAGTAGTGTCGGGGCGATGTTGCAGTCATAAAGGTCAAGGAAAAATGGGTAATATGCAAGCCTATTTTATGGATGATATGTTTTATTGGATCAACTGAATAGTTGGGAGGGACATAGACAAGATTCCTGGTACAACAGTATATACTTCCTCAGGTCTGTGGGAGAGTTTCTGCCTGCAGAGTTAGCCTGAGCAGTAATTTTAAGGACTTTTTGCTTAGATACCCCATTAGCAAAATACTTTTTTTGTGTCTCAAGACACAATTCCTTTGTATTAGGGCTCATTCTACCTGTTTTGCTTACTGAACTTGTATGCAAAAATGTATTGTTCCCCTTAAACATTGTTTGTTAAGTGAAGTATAGCCTTAAAGAGCCCAATTAAAGATATTATTTACTATGAGGAAAGTTACTTTGCACAGAATTACATAATCAGCATGGAACCAATATACAAAGTATAGCATCTGGAGTATCTTAAAGGGACATTTTTCCCAGCTATTTCATTAGTAAATCCCATAGTAAGAAATGGTGCTCAAGTAAATATCTGTACAACGAAGACAAAAAAATATAAATGTATTGTATCTTAACTCAACACATAAAATTGATGGCTGACTTAAAACCTCTTAAATCAGATACAATTTCATTATTTTTTATGGTAATCAATATTTTTCAGGAAAACTCAGGTGTCAATGCATAAAAATATTGCCCAATTTTAATTTTAAAAGAAATTAGCTTTCCTCTTAGTGTAGATTTCACCCAGTGAAAGAAAACACCATTAGCATAATATCTATATAAATTAAATCTTTTATTCTGGAGGCTAGATCTGTTGGTCTACTCCAGGGGTGGGCAATGATTTTGGGTGGAGGGCTGCTTAATGAGTTTTGGTGAGCTGTTGAGGGCCACATAGGTAGTCCCACCCTTTGTCAATTGTCCTGCTGCCTTGTTGCTATCTTGGAACCGGAAGTCCCCCCCCAGCCTCTGACCTTTGCCATTGGAAGTCCTTCCCTTTGCCCCCCAAAAGTTCTCCTCTTGGGAGGGGGGTTGCCATCTTAGAACCAAAAAAAAACCCAATTCATACACTAAAAGTTAAACATGTACTGCAGCATATTTTAATTTTATAACAAAAAAATTTTTGTCATGATTTGTGTTTGCATAGTATATATAGAGGTGATTGCATAATAACTCACAAATAAGTTTTTATTTTTGTATATTGTGGAGGGAGGGTGTGTGCGTGTGGTGTGTGCATGGTGTGTGGGGGTTCATGGCTTGTCTATGGTATGTGTGTGGTATGTGTGGTGTGTGTGGTGTATGGGTGGGTATGTGGGGTGTGTGTGGTGTTTGCTATGTATGGTATGTGTCTGGTGTGTGTGGTTTGTATGTGGTGTGTTTGTATAGGGGTATGTGTGTGGTATATGTGATGCGTGTATGGTGTGTTTGTGTGTATGGTGGGCTGTGGGACTGTGGGTGTGTGTTAGGGTATGGAGGTGTGTGGGGGGATTGTGAGTAGGTGAGGCTGTGTGTAGTGGAGCATAGAGTATATTGGAGAGTTTTGTATATGTGGGGGGTTGTGGGGGCATGGTGTGGGTATAAGGGAGATTGGGGGGTGTCAGGACCCCCCCCACACACCCCCTGTCATGGTGCATCAGCAGGTGGGATGCTCAGGGCACAGGCGCCCAGCAGGGCGTGGCTCCACCCTGCACTGAACATCACAATGAGGGCTTCACCCTCTATGCAGCTGTCTGTATTGCCAGTGATCCCTGCTACTCACATGCAGCCCCTGCACTGGCACAGCAGGGAGGGAAGCCAGGTGCCTTCCCTGCTGGGGCTGCACAACACCAGAGAGCGGCCTCAGGTGCTGGAGCTGGCTGCCTTCTCCACAGGGGCTGTGCTGTAGGGGAGGGAAGACTCAGCAGGGAAGACACCTGGCTCCAGCATGTGGAGCTTCCCTCCTTGCTGCGTGAGTGTAGGAGTTGCATGTGAGTGGCAGGGAGCACCATCAATACAAGGAGATACACAGAGGCTTTACCCCTCACTGTGATGGGTAGTGCTGGCTGGAGCTGTGCCCCTCTGGGCACCTGTCCTCTGAGTGCCCCACCTGTGGTTGCTACCACCACCTGCCTGTATTTCGTGCCATGGAGGACGTGTGGGGGTCCCCCCACCCCCCCCACTCTCCCTCACATCCACATGCTGCTCACCCCAGCTCCACACTGCCACCACCCCTTCTCCCCCTGGATGTGGGCTCTGTGTTGCCACCAGCCCCATGCTCCAGGCTCCTTCCCAGCTGCAGCCCCACCCTTGCTGCTTCCCTATCTGCTGTCCAGAACCAACCTGAGACCAGGGAAGCAAGCAGGTCCCAGGGGCTATGGAAGCAGTAGGTCCACATAGAAACTGCAAACTGGCCGGCTGGGCCCTTCTGCCCATAAGGGTGTGAGTCAGAAAATAGGGTACGTTTTTGAGGCTGTCTGTATATGTGGGTGCCTCACTCCCACCCTCATGGGTAGAAGGGCTCGGTGCGGTACAATTTGCTGGGGGCCCCAATGGGCTGGATGAAAGTGTTTGGTGGGCCAGACTAACCCCTGGACCATATTTTGCCTGTCCCTGGCCTATACGGAATTCGTAGTGATATAGCAATTTAGGGCCATTCAGTAAATGCTTCATTCAGGATTCAGTGTTGCCTAGATACCAGTTATCGTGCATCTAATAGTGTTTGCTATGTTGTTAAAGTGTAATTAAGGTCTCCAGGGAATGGTGAAAAGGTCAGGTAAAGGGGCTCTGCTCTGGTTCTCCAGGTTAGGGGTAGTGCAGGGGGTTGGTAGCTCACCCATTTCAATTATAGTCTGCAAGAGGAGAAGAAACCAGATGGAAACAATGGTCTGAAAGCTTTTGAAGTTGGAACAGGCAATGATGCATAAACCATAAAGTGAAGATGATGATAATTATAACAAAAAAGTTATTAAAAATCATAATTAATTATTTAATTTTCTGCAGCGAAGTTCAGGTTCAACTACTATTGATATAATTATAGTAATATTATAAAGAAAGAATATGCTGATCCTAGGAGACAGAGGTAGTCAGCTATATTAGACTGAAGTGAAGCAGGTACCTTATCTCTTTACACACACACACACACACACACACACACACACCCCCTATAAGCTTCTGTTAGCTCAAGCCCACTTCATCACATTCTGTGAAAGGACATGCATGGAGCAGCATATATAATAGAAAAAGTGATTTAAGTCCAAGAGACAGGGAGAGGGGTGGACAGGGGACGGAATTTGAATGGGAATCTGCAGAACAAGAAATTATACACAGACTGGGTTGTTAAATATGGTTTAAACAGGGACTATGGATTCTTATCCTGTTACTTGGCTTAGCATTTCTGACTTCTTGGTTCCTATGACTGCATCCACATGTATTGTGGACATTTGGTTCCCAGGGGACAACTAGCAGTGGCGCCACCACTAATTGTCCTTTGGGAATGCTTGTGCCACATGCGCTGTAGTGTGTGGCAAGTTACCCTGGGGTAGAGGCTGGCCTCAGCAGCCTTACCTGGGGGCCTGAGGGATGCCCATGGCTGCAGCAGTGGTGAATCTGCCATGTGGAGCCTAGCCAGCAGCCTCAGTGCAACTCTGGGCAGCCCGGCTCCATTTTTGTTAGGTTCATACTGCCCATGCGTGTGCTACTCCACCTTTTTTCTCTGCAGTTTTTTTCTACCTCTGGATATCTAGGGATCAGAAAAACCCTCTGCTCTCCTCCCTTGCAGCATGGAGAACAGCATGTCTGTGGCACAATATACCGTGCGGCCACACTCATCTGGCCGCAGCCTATGGGTTTATTGTTAGCTTGCTTCTCCCAGCACTTTTCCCCCTTCCCTTCCTTCCTGCCTTTTTTATTAAAAATTATATATTCACATCTAATTTAGTTAGTCTATAAGGTATACATTTACCCTGCATTCATCCTAGGAGATGGTCAGACTAATTGAGTACACTGGAATGAACTCAACTAATTAAGTGAATAACTTTTTTGGTGGCTAAATAACTGTGTGCATTCTGTAACTCATTTCAAAACAAAAGGTCTGATCACTTAAATAATAATGATACGAATAAAGTTATGTGGAAGGGTCAGGGTTAAATAACAATTATAATTGTTAATTATACCAGACCTTCTGCTCTAATATATTCATATATGCACATGCATATATTACATACAATTCACATTTAATGGCTAATGCAATTTGATATGCATATATTGTATACTGTATACATTTTCTGAGACTTCTTTCCATGTATTTTTTTCATGACTATTACACTACAAGTATCTGTTCACAAATTATATTAAGTATTCTTTGAAAACTACAACTTTTTATGTAATATTCTAGGACTGATTTATCTATCATTTCAACTTTGGGACAAGGTAAAAGTATCTCATCATTGTCGTCTGCTTAAAAGCATCAGATTCACATTAGGATCTATTTTCTATTTCTCCTGGGTCTTTGTAGGCGGTGTTCTTGGAGAAAAGCAATGAATTACCTGCCAAAGGATTCACCTGTACTGTCAAACTTCCTACTGAAGATAAAAGAATTGCAAGCTTCCCATTTTTTTATGCAACTCATAACAGAAGCTGGCAGGCGACCCTTACAGGCTGACTTTGGCCATCACCTTTATATTGGAGAATACAAAAGAACTAGTGAACCCAGGCAAAGGTTTTCAGTGAATCAGAAGACTTCTAGGTCACTCCATTTATAGCTGACTCAAAGACTTACTGGTATATATGGGTTTTTTATTCAACTTCTAAATGTTCCTGCAGGGTTGAGAGATTTCTAGGGAGTCAACACAAGTGAGAGGAGGAAGATGAGGGCAGCTGAAGAAAAAAGTTATTGGCAAATGATGTTCTACAACATTAAGCAGCTGAGTGCATAAAAGGGACTTGCCTTTTGAGCTAAAGAAAGTAGTAAGAGCTTCAAAATCCTAACAGGTCTTTGGAACATGTTGACTAAAGAACAGATAAGTTTTATATAAATGTGAATTTCAAAAGATGCCTTTCAATCCATTAGTGCCACAGGAAGTCTGAAAGAGCCAATTTCAGCAGTCTCTGTGCATTAAACTATTTAAAAATAATATATGTTGGAGAGTGGGTCGTGACATTAAGTTTAGTCCATTTAGTTCCCCTTTCTTTCAGATGCATTAGCTGAAAACTTGGGTTAAGTAATACTATTAAGGTTTGCAAAGTCAAGCTCTCAAATGTTAGGAAATGACAGAATTAAAGGCTTCTGTGCATCCTTAATTTGGCTTTTTTCAAGATTCATTATGATATGCTCCTTAGTTATATGATCACATACAATTCTGTCCATTGGACATCTGTGTCACTCAGTACACAGAATAGGCAATGCTCATTCAGTAGTGAGCAGTTACTCATTAATTTTTTATCTCCTCATTGTTCAATTTGTGACTCTACCTTATTTACTGTGCACTGTTCAAAACCAGTTCTGACTGCAGAATTATTCATTTCCTTATAACTTTTTTTACATGGTGCTCTTCATTATAACATCTGAGTACATTCATGCCTTGCATTCAAAATCTTTTCTAACTTTATCCCAACCATGTAGTTAGTCTTATAAAAGGTATCACTTACCAAAAAATCTTTCCCTCTTACATAATCCCTAGACCATCACAGCTATAACATCACACCACAATTTCACACATGAATTTATGTTCATAATACCTTTCTAAAGTAAGTGGGAATGATTCTTCTCAAGTTACAAAAGGAAAACTGAAAAACAGAGAAATTATGGAAAAATTATCCAATAATTTTAGGTGTTTGTATGATGACATTTATGACTTAATTTAAAAAAAAACCTGGTATTTTATATATTCTGAGTGCTGTTTCCATTTACTTAAGTCACAGAGGGTGCATCTACATGTGCGTCTGTAGTCCACAGTAACTGAAATTACTGCACAATACAGGTGTATGTCTACACGTGTACACCCATACTGCACAGTAAATATGGTGACTTATGCCTGCTTAAGGGTAAATTTGATACCTGCATCATGACTTAAAGTTAAGTACCGATAGGTAAAAAGCCCAAGGCTGAATCAATTCAATTTTTGCAAGCTGCATAGACTGAACCAATAAGCAAGTGAACATACATTCACTTTTGATTCTGGAAATGCAGCCACATTCCTGCAGTGGTCCAGGCCAGAATCTGGGGGGCACTAGAGAACACCTCCCAGTTCAGCTGGAGCAGACAGCTTGGGCCAAGGCTAGCTTCCCATCATGTGTAGGGGATCTTTGGAGGGAAGTAAAAGGCATCATGGGATGCTGGGGCATTGTGAGTTAATGTGAATCTGGCAGGGATCTGGGACAGAAGTTCAATAAACCAATTTAACTTAAATCGGTTAAGTCTGATACTACTACATCCATCTAGATTTTCTTAAAACAGTTTTGGCCATTATAAAAGCAGATTATGTGCACTGAACTTCTGTTGTGTTACAGATTTTAACTAGATTCCAGTCACTTATTCTGGTTTATTTGTAATTCCTGTCCCTAGTCCAAGGGCCTACTGAAGCATGGATTATTTTGGGCAGTTCTTTGCCTTCCTGCCTGCTTTACCAGGCAACCCTCAATTGAGTTAACATATTCATGCATTATGCAATAACCAGACCCACATGCCAAATCCATTAATTATTAAAAAGCAGCTCCAAACACATCACATATAGTACATTGCTTTATAAACATCTGATGATACACTATGGCACATTCAGACTCTGCATTATTAACTTTAAGTAAGAAATAGAAAGCCACAAGGAGATACCCTTCTTTATTGCCTGACAAAATGATGAAATAACCCACTGAAATGCAGTGTTGTGTTAAAATGTGTTCACTTGAGGTATTTCCACAAGGTTCCCTGAAGTAAATCATTGTCCTTCATGGATCAAACTAGGGGGTAAGAAAGGAGGAACTGGAGCTACACCTTATTTAAATGAAATCCTTCAGATGAGCAAGGAGCATCGCATAAAGAAGGACTGAAGCATAAGGCTTTACGAAAGGAGGCAATATCTGTAAAGGAATTTAGGTACATAAATGCCATTTCGTATTTCAATAAGTGCTAGGAGCCTAAACACCAGGCATTTGGTAACTACATGCAACAAAATACTAGAACTGTTCTGTATCTACACTTTTTAGTTGCAGCTCAAATATATTGTAGTTAATATACCAATATTATGAAGTATATTGTAAAGATATATTAAGATCACATCTGAATATGTGTATAGTTTCTTATGAAAATGATCTGTAAAATATGAGATAACTGGTAGTCTAACACAGAGAGAACTTTTGACATGGCAGTAGGGGTCTTGGTGGAAGATTTGGAGTTATCCTTTCTTGCTGGAGTTTTATTTTAACAATGCTTGATACATTGTGAAAGGCAGGAAAATTGCCTAAGTAGGTGTATGACTTACTTAAGTTCTCCATAAATATTTATTTATCAGGAAACATATTTTATTGGAAACAGGAGGCTTGCCTCTTTTTCAGTATGTTATTGGAATTTTAACAAGAAACTTTCAAAAGACCCATCCAGCATAAAACTAGAATCATGACAACATGGTCTCCAGGAAAACAGCACCAAAGAACCTTAATTCTAATAGGAGTAACCTTCTGCAGATGTTTGCAAATGGAGTGTAGTCATTTTTGCAGAATCAGAGCTAGTCAATATTAACTTGTAGGATACAGTAATAAAAGATTTATTGTTATCAGTTGAACATTGTTAATGGTTCTTTATGTGTAGGGATAGCCTACAAAACCAAATTAAAGAAAGAGGGAAACTGCTATATATTTTCTTTTATGGCTCTTATTTTCACTGTTTTACTTGAAATAAAATTAAAAGATGGGGATGTATCTGGGGGCCTAATGCCTGAAAGCATGTGGATACATACATCACATCATAGCATGGAACGCCAGCCGCATATTATATTATATGGTATTTTAGTTTATGGCTCATAAATGTCTCATGACACAGTAAAAGATACTCCTAGTCTGTAAAAGAGTTCCTAATAATACCAATAAGACCTTTTAAGGTATTTCTATTTACATCATTGTCTTACATCATCAAGATAAACTATGCCTCCACTGAGCACATTAACTCCACATGTGTTTCCCATCCAAATATACTCAATGGATTTATTTATGACAGTCATGTCTCTGCACCAAGAAAAATTATTGCTAGTTTCTCTTTTATATAAAAATCAGCAATGCATAGTACAGGAGCTATCTTTTTTCCTGCTGAAAATTATTTTAAAATGCTTTTCTAGCTGGTCATAAGCACATACAAGGTTAACCTTTGTGCATCACAGAGGATGTTTATTAAGCTTAATCCTGAATATGTAAACTACCTTCTTATCAAAAATTGGGATTTTTTTCACTCTAACAATATTCGAACAACTTACCAAGAAAAATATTTATTTAATTTTCTGTTTAGAAATATAAAAAAGTGTTATCTAAAGGTTATTATATAGAACTCTCTTGATGATATTCTAATATTTTATATTAATATTTTTTTCCTATAGCCCACTGTATCAGGGTTAATTCCAGGCTTAATTAAAGATCATTTGATCATTTAAAACATCTAGTTAAATAAAATTAGGTAAGCATAAAAGATTATGCGGCATTCTCAAAAAATTAATAATGTAAAGGTATGGCAAGTATATACTTTAATAATTCTAGCTAGTAAATGAAATTATTGAAAACTAGAACATTTTAAAGACTGAAAGTAATATTCCATAAACTTCTTTCAGGGGGCAAGTGTTGATTTTTAAAGAAGCTATTGAACATTTATCTATATATGAAAGAAAAAGCCAAAAGCTTAGGCTCATTAATCCAAAAAAGCACTCTTAAAGGATCTTAGTTCTCAGGAGTTCTCAGTACCAGTTAGCTAACTCTGGGTTCAGTGACAGGTGTAATTAACATATTCTGTTTTTATTTTGCTCCCACATTTACATTAAAATAAAAGTGTTAGAAAACACTTGATCTGGGATACTTTGCTATATTTCTTGGGACTTTCATTTTGTTTTCATGTTAGGTAATTGCATAATGTATGTGCCTAACTTATACCAATACCACAAATAGTCATATAACTTAGTCATATAACTACTAATGAGGAATACAGTCTGGTGAGATATGGTAATGAAAACTAAGGACACTCACTAATTAGTACAGGATAATCAGCACTTGCAGAATCAGACCCTAGTTACCTAGCTTAAAGAAACAAAGAATAAAATGATCCAGGGCAATAATTATTAGGCCTGTGTGAAGCAGCAAGTATTTGATTTGGATACATATTTAGTTGACTTTGAGGGACAGTGATTCGATTCAGTGATTCAGATCACTTCCCGATTCGATTTGGCTGATTCGGATTCAGAGATTTAGCACTGATTCAGAGATTCAGCTATAGACTATAATGGGGAATCACTAAAATACCTATAACTTTGTCATTGTTTTGCAGATTCAGGTGAAAACAGCAGGGATGGTAGCCCCTTCTGAGGGCATGACGACTGCCGTGTTTCATGGAGATAGATACAGGGGTTTCTGTGAAAGTTCACCTTATACTGTTGAAAGCAAAACATATCACTTGTGCGTGTTAAGGCAGAGCAGGATGAAAACAGCAGGAATGGTAGCCCCTCATGTGGGCATGAGGCCTCCCAGGTTTCAGGCAGAGTGGTGCAGGGACTTCTGTGAAAGTGTGCCTCAAACTGTTGAAAGCAGAACTCAAATCACTCATGTGTGTTAAGGCAGAGTGGGATGAATGTAACAGGGATGGTAGCTCCTCATGCGGGCATAGGGCCTGCCAGGTTTCAGTTAGATTGCTGCAGGGGTTTCTGTGAAAGTGCACCTCAAGGTTCTGAAAACAAATTTTAAAAATCAAATAGGTGCAAGTGAGGAGGGTGACATTCATGTCATCTACACTTGGAGAAATCCAGCAGCAAGAGGTTCACCTTCAGGAACACCAGCTCCTCCACTAAACCAGGATCCAAGGAGGTGTAGTGGGGTGTCACAACATCCCCAGCAATGCTGAACACCCTATCACTTGGAACACTGGTTGGTGGACACAACAGGACAGGACAGGTGTTCCCAGACAACCGTGGCCAGATCCTACCACAACTGGCTGTGGGTTGCCCAATAGGCCAAGGGGTTGCAGTGCAGCGGCTCCACATCCTCAGCGAGATAAGTAGCCACCAAGGCCTCTGTGCTACCTGTCTGATGGTGGTGTCAGGTGCCTCTGGACCCCAACATTAGGTCATGCCCTTGGCCCACATTGGCAGTGGCTGTGGTGGAGGAGAATGACACATGGTTTGGAGTGTTGGCACAGGAAAGTGAATCCCCCTCTTTCACATCCCCCTGCCTCTGCCCTTCTGTCTCCCTGATTCTGTTCACCAGCACCTCCATCCAGTGATCAAGGGTTTTGCTGCTGCAGATGCTCCCCTTCACCCTCAGTTTGCACATGCCCACCAACATGTGGACCATACTGGACTACAACAGATCCTGCCATTTTCTGATGCCCTCCTTCATCTGCTTCACCAGTGCTTGCACCTCTGGTGAAAGCAGCTTGCTCCAGACAGGAACAACAATCCCCTGGAACTTCTCCATTTCATTCACAAGCTCCTTCACTACAGGGATCACCTGGCTAAGGAAGGCATTTCCAGTGCTGAGGGTCTTGGTGGCCTCAGAGTACGGCTTGAGGACCACCAACATCTGGGAGATGGTATCCCACTCCATTTTGTTCAGGGGGCCACTGATCCCAATCTCCCTAACCAAGGCCATCTCATGGATGGCCCTCTGTTGCTCAACCAGGCTTTCTAGCATCAGGTATGTGAAATTCCACTGAGTCTCTGCATCCTGCATGATTTTGTGCTGCGTGATGCTCAGCTTTGCCTGTTTGTCTCACAGCATCTTGCCCCCCTTGATGCTTCAGTGGAAGTAGCCTGCCACCTTCCTGCATTTTGAAATAAGCTGGCTGGTAGAGATGGTGTCATCACCAGGAGCTCTGTCCCCCTCCAAGGCATCCCTGACTATGAGGCGGAACTTGTGTGCCACACAGCGGGTGCCAAAAAGATTGGCCAGTTGGCATCATGCACAGTCTGGACCATATTGGCCCCATTGTTGGTGATAATGAACCTGTGGGTGAGCTCACCCTGCCCAACAAGCCACCCCTGAACCATGTAGTTCACGGCCACCCTTGCCGTGTGGGCTCTCCATCACCTATGCTTGAAGGAGAGCCCACCAACAACCTGACTGATTGCACCAGTGCACAGTGAGGGAGAGGTAAGGGTAAATAGGAAAGGATTGGATACAACTTACAAGAAGAGAGACTAGCTACCAAGTGACTAGATAGCAAGCCAGAGCCTTTCAGGCACTGATGTTCCAAGAGAGAGACAGCTCACAAAAGACACAGATCACTTCAGACACAGCTTGATATATTGTTTCTATATCCCTTCCCCAGATCACTGTGGTTGGAAGGGAACTCAGAGAAAGATCACAGTCACTGGCCAGCTACAGATGTCAATATCAGAGCAGTCTTCCCTCCTTCTCAGCCTTCCCACCCCATCCCCCTCCCTCTTCTCAGTTTCTGTTTCCTGCAAGCATTCCAAATCTCCAAATATCTCTGAATTGATTTGGAGGCTTCTGATTCAATTCAAACCTTTTAATGGGTCTCCCAATTCAATTCAGATTCGGAGATTCAGCTGCTGAATTGGGCCGAATCTCCTCTGAATCAAATTGGCTACCAAAGCTTCTCACAGCCCTAATAATTATTGCTTTGAGCATTATCATAAACTCAGAGCTTCAGCCAGTGACTCCAGTAGGATTATATTGATTTATAATAGCTGTGGATCTGTCTCAAAATTCATATCATTTGTCCAGTTAGAAAGAAATGTTAAATCCCTCTGAATTTATTCTTGCCTTCCAAATTGGATATTACCAATATCAGATACATGCAGAGATATAATGGCTTAAATCCCATGTCACCTTGACGCAGGAAAATGCCACTTAAATAGCTGCACAATTGCAATTTTGGGGACACGGCCACAATTTTTTTCTATGTATCTACATTTGTCCTGTGCTTCCCTTCTGAGTATACTCAGTATATTTGCTCTACTCCCAGATTAATTGTGGTCTGAAATCTTTCAGTAGGCAGGAGAAATGCTACAAGTGCACATTGAAGGCATACGTCATGAAAATGGATGCTGACATCAAGAGCTGAGAGAAGTTGATTGCTAACTGGCTCCAGTGGTGCTGCAATCTTAACCAAATGATAGCCTGCTTTGAGGTAAGGTGTCTTTCCCTCAAAGCAGAGAAGAGAGAGTGGAAGAAAAAGGAGGGAAATCCCAGCTGGAAACTTTACTCTCAAGAAAAGCATGACTAGCAGGTGTTTGATACAGGAAGAAAATATCACTCCTACCTTTTAGCCCAGTAGATAGATCAGATACCCAAATAGTAGGAGACTAGTCTCTTGTCCCACCTCATTAAGAAGACATTTTAACTTGCATCTCCTGTTTCCTAGCAAAGTGCACTAATCATTATGCCATAAAGTAGGCAATGCCTTGAATCTAGTTTTCTCACTTACTAGGCACTCTAACCTAGTAAAAAAAATGTTTCTAACCATTAGGCTATTGGGTTGAAAGACAGGAGGGCCATCCACTTATGTTACTTCTGTCATGTATGTGCAAACATATTCCAGCCTTAGGTAGAAGTGCCAAATTATGAAAAGTTTCAAAAATTGAAGTTACATGACTACTTAACTGCCACTTATACATGTAAAGGAGAAATAGGTTTTATTCCAACATACAGCTTATGCTCTTCAGTTGTGTCCAACAATATGTGCCAATGAGGATGGGGTATCTGGCCTAGATTTCAGAAAAATTATAGCAGCCTGCACAGTTTTAGTTCCAGATAGCTGCAGAAAATCAGTTCTATTGCTGAAAAGAGAACTCAGCAAGCAGTTAAATGCTTTATTATTCCTTCTTATATTCATCTTGGGTTTATTTCTAATAAACTTTTTTTATATCCTTGAAAGTCAGTAACTTTCTAATTTTTTCCCCTTAGAATAGAAATCACTCAGTGTTTAAATGATGTTCTCATAATCATGATCTCCCATAGAACTCCTTTATTGCACTGAATGAAAGTTTCCTTTCAAAATTTCAGAAACAGTACTACTTGTTCAAGTCAGAAACATTTATTAACATAGACAATCATTTCCTCTGCGCATATCTTCCTTTCAGATTTTGTACGCACATTTTTAGACAATCAGTACAAACATTCCAATCACCATCAGCAGTGACTATGTCATAGAATAGCATTCCTCCCTTTCTCCTTCATTGATGCTTAATTCCTAACACAGCATTGCAGCAAAAATTTCCCACCCCCAACCTCCGACTCTAGCTTTCCAGCCTTAGTAAAACCACTGTTCAACATAGTTCTCATCAGAGTATTATTATACATTTTACTTAGTGTCTGTTCTCCATTAGAAATTTCATATGTGCAGAAATGGGACATTTCCTCTGAAACATGCAGACTACTCTAATTATTTCTCGTATATTTCAAATTTGCTATGTCATATTCAAATCTTAAAAACAAAAATGGCACATCACTATCTACATGGAAAAAATGTACACTGCACAGAGAACCTCTTTTTCCCTATATTTATTTGTTAAAATAATTACTACCAACATTACATTTGAAATTCCAACACAGCAGGATACTCATTGATATAAAACCCTGACAAAAGAGTGTGTTCATTGGGGAGAAATGTTTTAGCTGAAAAGCCTTCAAGGGCTCTCTCTTGGCCAGTTCAGTTTTAGTTTCCAGTAAAAATGAATGAATCATAAAAACCAGAAATACTATGCAAAATAAAGAGCTGTAAATAGGGACCAACTAGAATGTATCAGTTTAGATTAATAAGATCCATGAACACCTAAATCATTGAATTGTTCATAGTATGAGAAAGAATTAAACAGAATCTACAAAAAGAGAACAGAAGAGAAAAGAGTAATATAAATATAGAATGAAATAAAATAAAATTTATGGACAGGAAAGACCGAGATACTGTATAACACAAGTGTGTCCTTATGCTAATTAAATGGATATTTTTAATTGTGCTTGTCTAGATATGATCTATAACTTAAGGAATAAAAAGGTGCATGGGAGGTACTTGTGTGTACAGTTAGTGATAAGAAGAAGTGAGGATGGAAAAAGGAACTCAAAAATTGGAAAGTATACAGAAACAATGAAAAAAAGGCAAAACAAAACATAGGACTTGCCCTGTAAGGTGGGTGAGTATGTTCTGAACTAATGCACAATAAAGCTGGATGAGTCTCCTGGTTTTGGTCACCCGGGAAAAATTGAGAATATTTAATAGCTGTTTTCTAAGCTACTTACATGAGATGTGGGTGAAGACAATTTAAACATCTTCTGCCAAACGAGAAAATCAAATCTTGATATCCAGTATCCAGTGTCCAGCAATAGGGGATGGGAGCCAAATTAACATAAATGACTAACCCTAGGAGAGAGTTTACAATTGTTAATGCCAATCAGATATAGCAGTCTTCCCTTAACACAAACTAAGGAACCTGTACCCCTATGATGATATTTAAAATGCACTCCTTTCCTCAGCATTTCCTCTATTTCTAACTGCCACTACAACAATGACCTGAAAAGATCTTAGAGCAAGATCAAGAGATGCAATTAACCATCTCCAGTTTAGGTATAAAAATGACTAAAAGTTAAAAACAAAGTTAATTAATTGCCTAGGTTCCTTTTACAGTCAATGGGAAGTTCTGGGTATAGCAAAGGTGTGATTCAGAGAACTCAGATGTTGGGCAAGGAGTTGCCTATACCTAGCCATTACAAAGCTCTTAATTCAATGAATTGTCAAGACTCCCTGCCTCTTTGTAGCTTAAGGCTAGTGTCAGGGGTAGACCCAGTTAAAATTACAAAAATGGGCCCTGGATATCCACACAAAATTAACTCTTGCTTATATGATCACTTGCCTGGTTCTCTGTAGCAGTGGTCCCAACTCTCTTCTGCCACATCTTGATGTTTTAAAAAGGATATCTATCAGGAGGTGGCATTTTTCACTGCTGATTGATGACGATCGCTCGAGGTTATCTTCTGGGGCTCCAACATCCCCTACACCCCAGCCTAGTGCCACCCAGATGTTACATCGATGATTCTATTCTTTTTTTCAATATTAACTGCTGTCTCTTCTTTTTTTTACAGACTTACATGTGTCCCAACAATTGTCTTGACAGAATAGAATTGGCCAGGACCACTGGACTTCCTTTTCAATCTCAGATGGATCTCACGGTTGCTCTGAGGACAGCGTGTTCGCTGCTGTCTCTCACAGTTACTTAAAGTGTCTAATAATAATAAACAGTCAAAGTAAATAAACAAAGGAACAGAATCTCATCTTGGCTGGTATTCCCGGTCCCAAGGATATTAGTCTGTCTGAGGCTTTTCCCCTTTAAGATAATTTAAGTGTGTTTCCACTCACCTGATGTCCCACTCTGTCAACCTGTATAAATGAGGCCACAACAGACAAACCAGTTCTTAACCAAAGAATGAGAGAGAGAGAGAGAGAGAGAGAGAGAGAGAAAGGAGAATAAAAAACAATATACTGACTTTCAAGGCTCAGCCACTTTTCCTCCAGCTGGCCTTCTCTCAGCAGTGTCACTTTCTCACCAGGAACACCACTCCATTCTACAGCACCACTCAGGCTGGTATTTCCTGACCTAATTAAGCTCTTCTGAGCTTAATCGCCAGCTGTCCACTGGCTCTATAATGCTTGGAAAGTCCTGCCCTGCATCTTGGGGCTCAGGACACTGGTCCCCACTCCCTGACTCCCTGCATTCTCCCTCTCCCTCTCTTCCAGCTCTCTGGGGCTGCTCTAGCCTTACGGAACAGCTGCTCCAGGAACTGCAGCTCCCGGGGCACTTGTCTCTCCTTCCCCAGCCCCTCAGTTCTTCTGGTAAGTATCTCTTTTCATTCCTCTTCTTCACAGCTGGGTACAGACATTAAAAAAGCCCGAGGCAGATTCCATCTAAATTACACCCAGAAGGAACAGAACACACATTTGCCCTATGGTGGGGGTGAGGAAATCTTAGACCAGGTTCTGCCATTTGTAAGCCAGTCTATCTATGCTGAATTTCTGTTATGAGTTTATAGACAACTTTGTGATCACCAGGGTTCCTGGTTTTCTGTGATAAAAAAAAAAAAATCCCCAATTTCCAGATTAAAAAACTAACCCAAAATCTACATTTTATAGATTAAAATAAAACACCACTACATTAGTGGCATTTCATTATAATTATGGAAAAATGTGGATTTTGGGTTACTTTTTTAAATCTGAAAATTGGAGATTTTTATTAGAGAAAACTAGGATCCCAGCCAATCACTTATACCAGTAAAAGTACAATGTCTGTACCTATCCTAAGTGCCTGAATCAGGATGGTGAATTATGCGCCTTTATTCACTCAAAACACAGAGGACTGAATGCCCTTTTGAGAATATGTCTAACTGACAATAGCCAAGTGATTAAACCATCAATGAAAGAAGTGGTAGATCTGTTATCCAGGACCCTTCTCAGCCTAAAGGCATTGAAACTCAGATCTCCCTTATCTCTGAACTATTTATGAATTTTAGTTTAGGCATCAATTACATAAAATTACAAATAACCCTAGGAGCAGGGACCAGAATCCAGCCTTGCCTCTCAGGGCATGCCCCAACCACTGTAGGGGAATAAAGGTACTGCGTTCTGTACCTATAACTCTGGGGAGAGGTACCTTTCTCAGCTGCTTGCTTAAGTTAATTTATGTTATATCACTATACCATATACAATTCGCATCTGTATTTTTATTATGTTATTTATAGTTATAACAAAGAAAACCACATAGGTAGTGCTAGAGATTAGCACAGGGACAAGCATTTCTTTGTTGGAATAGTGCTATGATTAATAGTGTTTTGATTATATGGTTAAAACTTATCTATATTGGGGGAATAAGCACAGGCATAGCCCTTTGATGGAGAATTACTGAAGCATGATGAAAAATTACCAGATGTGACCAGATATGAAAGCAACTGTATAAAGGCTCTGGAATTTTTCTTTAGATGTGGGACCACAGCTGAAGCTGAAAGGGGTGCCTGCTATGCTGGCAGTATATAGTCATGGGACCTCTCAGTGAAGAATGAAGCCTCTCTTAGTTTCTCTGTAACCTGGGATCTTTTCTTGTTGGTTGTATTGTAGTTTCTAATAATCAGCTAAGATTCATACGGTCTCCTGAACTGAGTTACTCCTTTTACCTCAAGTTCCTTTAACACCGTTGAGGCCACTTACAGATATTCATTTCCACCTGGGGGAGTTGCTCTTCTGTCAGGATACAATCCTGAAACCCTAAATGCAGGGCTCAGAGAGTGAGCACAAGCTCGGTCCTCCCCAAGGCCCAAGCTCATGGAGGAAGTCAAAGGAAGGGGCAAAAGAAGGGGCCCCACTGAAGAAAGCTTCTGACCTCTAACCACAGTTTCAGTACCCAACTATTTAAGGTTTCCCTTTTCCTGGGGAAGCTACCTGGACAACAAGGCCTTAGCTGCCTTTGGATTGCCCTGCTGTTTCCTTGCCTGCTTCTAGGTCTGACCACCCATGGCTGACCCTGCTCAGACTCTAACCTCTGCCTCTGCCTCATGTCTTGGATTATTGAAAGTTGACTGTCATTTGAGTCTCAGATTATTGGATCTTGATTTCTGACCTAGCTTGTTCTACCTAGTGTGCCAGGCTGTTTTAGTCTCTGACCTGCTGGTTTTGACCTGGGGAACAATAATCTGGGAATAACCATGGTAAAAACATTGCTGGGAGAGTTTCTCCTGGGAGACTGAATGTCTGAATACATTCTCTTTTTATAGAAAACACAGCACAATCCTCAGCATCCTAGGGCGCTTTGCTCCCACTGTCCACTCCCATGAAGACAGTGTGTTGTTCATGGGAATCTACTGCTCCAGCCAAGTGGGAAACACAGCATGCCAACTTCACAATCCCCACACTGTGCTGTAGGGAGATACAGATTGGGTCAGCCAATCAGGGCTAGGCTGTCCACTGCTGCCATCTGTCTCCAGGCAGACTGAGAGACCCTACAGAGCATGCTGAGGCATGTACACAGGTACCCCCTGCATGCACAACATCAGCACTGCAAGCTCTCTGCTCTTCAGAGGTTCATCGTTCAAATATCTATTCAGTCATTTCCAGGTAAGGTTTTTTTAGATAGGAAAACAAACCTAAGAGAATTTTTCCAGATTATTTGAATGTATGCACAGAATCTGAGCTTTCTTTCCTTCAGGGTACAGGAAGCAGGAATAAAGAAGATACAAAACAGAATTCCTTTCATTCTTACCTGTGTAGTGATTCAGTTTCAACCAGAGTTGTGGATGGTAACCTTATTCAAACAAAGGTACACATTGAAAGGAAAGGATCAGACATGGGGGTGAATCCTGTTCCAGTGGGGGAGAGTCAAGAGCCCAAAAGTACTACTTTCTGAGTGAGTCTCTCTCATTTAAAAATTTGATAACAGTAATATTGTTCTTCAGTGAAAACAGCAGTGGTTGTTATGTTTATTCTGTGTGATAGGCTTATTTAGAGAATGCCTAAAAAAACTGGACTTCTCCAGACTCTTGGGCAGGATCTTAGTGGAACTTACATGGGAGCCAGGAGCCTACCTGCTCAGGTTGCAGTGCCTCTGAATATTAATGAAAGCCTGTGTATCATTGTGTGGAAAACCTTACAACCCCAAATGGAAATGTCAAACCATTTTTTTTTTTGTGCTCCCAGGATTATTTTGTAGGGGTTTTCTAGATCCCCCTTTTGGCCATAAGCCTAGAGTAGGATTTTAGTTGTCTAAAGTACCTGTCTGGATCTCACCCATAGGCATTAAAAAAAAAAAAAAAAAAGAGTTAGCAAAGTTAAGTA
>NW_017729032.1:106524592-106540362 GCF_001723915.1 Gavialis gangeticus
CTAGGCATTAAAAAAAAAAAAAAAAGAGTTAGCAAAGTTAAGTACAAAGTTATAATCTTCAAAATCTTGTTCAAATGCTACCTAACCCTGCAGGCACCTAAGTTAATAGATACCTTTTTTGTGTTTTTTTACTTTAATATGCTCCATGTGCCTGTGGTTCTATGTTCATATATACACAAAAGTATGTCCGTCTTGATAGGCTAAGCAACTCAAGCCTAGCTCTTGCCCAAGCTTCTCCAGGACCCCCAAATTAAGCATTCTTCTGCCTATCTTGTCTGAGAGGCTCTCAACCTATGAGAATGCCAACTGAATAGGACAACTGCATAAAATTCAACAGTAGTCACCATTTTCTGTAAAGATGCAGAAAGTTGAGAAAGAGATGACTGGGGCTGATCCAGAGAGGGTGCGGTGGTGCAGGCACACACCTGCTTTCTGACCAAACTGCAAGAGCAATAGCTGGGGACATAACTCCTGGAAAATGTAAGCATTCCCCTGCTCCCTTCCATTCCATGCTCTTATTCACCCCTACCCAACCTGTCACTGTCAGTAGTCGTGCTTTCCCAGGGATGACAAGCTGCTGCTCATTGCAGCTGGGCTGTGGAGGAAGCTGGGCTCAGTGCTGGATAGCAACAGTGGAGGAAGTGACAGGCAGGTGCATTTCGCCTCCCTAATTGCTCCTCCTGAGTGTTCCTTTGGCTGCCACTGCTGCTGAAGTGCAGCCCCCACAGAGCCCAGCTGGAGTGGAACAAGAGGTTACCTTTCTGGGGGACGTAAGTCCCCAGTTGATGCTCCTACAATGTGGTCTACTGGTGCTTGGAAGGGGGTAGGGTGCAGAGGGAAGGAAGCTAGGGGTGAAGACACCCCTGCAAGCATAGGCACCAACTTTGGTTTTTGCTGGTAGGTGCTTGCAAACATCTAAAAAGAAAAAAACAAAAACATGGCTCCTTACTTTAAACTCAGCATGTTCCTGTGCTGATGCCCACACATCTCCAGAAGAAGCAATGCATTACTCCAACCTGGCGTTGCAGAATCTGTAAAGATCAGGCACTTCAGTGTGGATTTTTTGGTATTTTTATCTACTAGCTAATTGAATCAGCTTTAGCTAGAAGTGCCAAGAAGCCCCACTGAAGCACCTGATCTTTGCAAACATTGCACAACTGGGTTGAAGTAATGCGCTGCTGCTTTTTTTTTGTAGCAAAACCAAAATGGCCATGGCTCACAGTTGCTGAGCACCCACTAATATTTTTAGTGGGTGCTTGATCTCCAGAGCACTCATGGAGTCAGTGCCTAAGCCTGCAAGTACCAGTTGCTGCAACCATACCCCCTATGTAAAATCCTGGATCTATTTCTGAGAGATGATTTTGGCCTGGATCACTAGCTAAAACACTCAGCCAATGCTGTGGAAAACTTGGTTTCAGCCTGAAATAATTCAAACCTATATATTTCACCTCTTCAGAAAGTGTTTAAAGTATTTTGGAAGAATAAGAATGTTTTCTACTCTCCCTTTGTAAATCATTCCTTTCTGCTAAAAGAAGATTGGACTAAACTGAAGGTGGGAGTACAATTATAATTTCATAGGCAAAGAAGGGCTGCATATAGTTTTATGTAGATTGTAATGGCTGAGTATATAAACAGTCCTTAAACTAGGGACTGTAAGTTAGAACATCCTCACAATGAGTGCCATAGGCGCTCGGCACATTAATTTAATACCATGATGGGATCTAAGCCTCCAGCTGAAAAACTGGTCCTCCTGCCATACCATCCATTCACAGCAGGAGGTGCAATTCTGTATCATGGATCAGATCCCAACTGTTCCCTGTCTACTTCCCAGTGCAAGTGGAACCCAGGATCATGATCTGACTCCACCTTCACACACCAGCTCAAAGCTAGGTGCCTGCAACCCATATGTAGGGTTGTGGGTAACAGACCCTGCAGGGAACATGGCTCTGCAAGTGCCACACAGTGGGGAGCTGATTCCCTATGCATCAAATTTAAATCTGTGCATCTGCAGCCCATTTCCAGTACTGGAATGGGGAAGGACAGGGACGATATATTTAATCCAGACATCACATTTTATAATAGGCTTATATCGTATGTCTCCTATGGCAACAATCTACTATGATTTTACTATTATGGATATGCTGACACCTTGAGAAAATTAATGCAAAAGCAGGGTAGGGATAAACCTAATAGATTAACCAAATCAAAGCTATATAATTTTTTGTGAATCCGAGGTCACTTCATCAGATTCATGTGGCTTGATAGTGTTACTTAATATACGTTATTCCTAACCCAGGCATCATAGCTCAAGTTTATTTGAAATTACCCTTTTTAATTGAAGCTACTTGTATAGTCAACACAGAGTGCACTGTTGTTTCCAGAATGGCTAACTCACTACTAAAATAACTATCTAATTGACTTATGACACTGTTTTATGCCTGCCTGCACTCTGTTAATATGAATTTGCAGCTTATGGAGGTCATAAGACACAATGTCAATGCTTGGTACTACTCTTTATGCATGGACTGCCTAGGAGCAAGATAAATGATCTGCTTTAAGAGCTTTTGTATATTCACCTATTCCCCTCATAGCCAGGGCTGCTTGAGGGAAAACGAACAGACTAGATCCACAAAGATACTTAGGGCTATGATACAGGACTTAGTTCTAGGGCAAAGGCATTGCAATGTCCAACTTTTATATGAATCCAAAACTCTGCATTAGGACCAGTAAAGTGTAGGGGAAGATAATGAACCACCCTTTGTATATAATACTATATCGTCTGTCTATATAATATCTTCATGGTAAGAACACTCACCCAGGAAGTGGAGCCACTGGCTCACCTGCCTCATCTATTCTGAGGTTGTTCAAACCCACCTTTGAAAATGCTACAACCGCCAGGTTGTAAACTGCTCTCGATGGGATGGAACACACTCTCCACACATTCTGCTTCCACACTCTCCACACATTTCCACTTCCAAGAAAATAATTCAAGATTCATTAGTCCAGGTAATTAGAAGAAAATAGTATGACATTGTAGCCTAGAAGGACCCTCTATTGGAAAGAGGGAGACTTGGAATCTGGATTCTTAACAAATAGCTATTTAATGGGTAGTACTCCCTTATTATAAATCATTTATCAACCTGCCTACCTACCTAACTAAGGTACCTATTTGTTCCCCATTATGAAGAGCATTTCACAGTTATTAATGTATTCAGTATCACAATACCTATGAGAGGCAGTAGATACAATGGTCTCCATTTACAAATGGGGAACTGAAACACAAACTGACTATAGGGCTTGGTCCAGGCTGAACATCAAGTTGTGATAGAGCAGGAAATTTAATCTGGATCTTTAAAGTCCTAGGCTTATGTCATATTTATTAGACTATCCTTCCTATCTATATTGCATATCATGCTAAATCAAAATCAATAAATTAGTTGCTGTGTTGTTAAGGTGACATTGAATAATAGCCCATTCAGTGGCATCTGCCACAACCAGCATATGGCCAATGTGCATGTTAATAAAAATTAATGTCTAATTTTTACTAACATGCACATAGGTTTATCCACATGCTTTATTTTATTTATTATCATTACTGTACCATGGTGAGTACCCTCAACCATAAAAATGAAGAAGTAAATAAATTTTATATCACCACCACAATCTGCCCCCTGCTTTATAGAAAAATGTAGTTCAAAATAGAAACTGAAATTATAAGGTCAGCAGAAAGCAACTGTTCCTTACAGAAAACTCTATTTAATATATGACTGGGAAAAGGGGTGGGTGAAGAGGAGAGGGAAGGAGGAGAGAGATTTCTTGTTCTTTTTAAAAATATTGGCCTGATGGAAAATGTTCCTAATAATGTTGTATATTATATTGAAATAAATCTGGTTTGACATGCCTTTTACCATAGATGGTAACTATATGTACCTCAGGTCAAACGTTATACTTGTGAAAATAGGTTAAACACCAGTAAACTTAATTAAGATGGAGTCCTCTCTGGTTTTACCTGCAGAAAAATTGACTTTGTAGTAATATTTAGGCCTTATATTGCCTGAAACAATAAATAATGTAGAGTTTGAAATTTTAATGTAAGGAGTTACTATCTAAAAATAAATGGATCAAAGCATCAGGAAAGGCTGGCAAAAACAAATGATGGTTTGGTACCCACAGATGAGTTATCTGTTGAAATTCATTGCTTCAGCAGCATGTGATTCCAGAGCAAGGAAATTACACAGATAAAAGTGAGATCATAATTTAATGAAAGTCAATGTATATGGCAAAGGATTTTTCATATTCATTATGAATATTCAGAGGTGCAGAGTATGTTACATCTCACATTGGTAAAGCTGATCAGTGCAATTACATCCTTTGACATCTACAACTTAGCTCAGTCATTCTCTGAAGTTTTATAATTCATTATTTACTTATGTTCCACAATATCTGAAGGGCTCAAGTGGCTTACAATTAGCATACAAACCACCCAAAGGTAGGATTCCTCAAACAACATCCCAAAACTTGAGAACTCAAACTCTTTCCATACAAAAAAACCCATGATCAATCCCAACCCCCATTTGCTTAAGAAACCTCTTTGAACTGATGGCTTAAAATGGTATTTAATAGTTTGCTTTTTGGAAAGTGGTACATATATATGAATTAGAATGGTTCAGGATGGGTAGCAGGGGTTAATTGATTTTTTAAAGCCTGGGTCTCTCTCTCTCAGTTTTCTCAGCCTTCAAAAACAGACAGGCTGTCTAACAAGCAAGGGGACACAGTCTAAAAAATTGGGGGCATGTACCACACTGTTCCATAACATGAAATAAAGTAGCACCAGCTCGCAAGGCCAAAGAGAGGGATCTAAAATTCCTGTTTTGGAAAAGGTGTGCATGTGATAAGCTTGAAATGTACTAACAAAACAGAACTTGAACAGTGTGGCGAACACAGAGAGACCAGCACTAGCCATGAATGAAAAGTCATCAGGAAAAAAGAAAAATACAAAAAAAAAAGAACTTTGGAGCAGCAAAGGTCCTTCTCCTCCTCCTCCCGATCCTTCTCCTCCCTGTCCTCTTCCCAGAAAGGGTCCCTGAGAGGTGTCCCCATCCCAGCCCCCTCTCCCCAGGAGAGTTCC
The DNA here is from genome assembly GCF_001723915.1 of Gavialis gangeticus. NCBI lineage: Eukaryota > Metazoa > Chordata > Crocodylia > Gavialidae > Gavialis > Gavialis gangeticus. Next base: position 106,529,721 of record NW_017729032.1, read on the forward strand.
CCAGGACCACCATGAACAGAGGGCGTATCACCAGCCCCTCAGTATCCCACCTCCAGACTGCTGACATTCTGACATCTGACACCTACGAAAGAGCCTTCAAATTGAAGCCTGTGTCCTAGCCAAATGTTTCTTGATTCTGATATCAGATATAGGATTGGTAAATATATAAAATCCCTTAATTTTTTATATTGTTTCTCTTCTATTATCACTGCACATAAGTAAATTTGCCTATTATCAAATAAAAAGGGCATGGTCAGTCTGAGGGTGGGTCCCCCCAAAACGAGGCATCTGGATCCTAAATCCAGAGCCACCAGTACTTCCTCTACTCCCTGCCCATGCACTCCCACTCTCCTGCTTCGTCCTCAGGGGAGAGCCCTCCACCTGTTCCTCAACGTCCTTTCCAAGCCTGCCCCCTTTCTCCTAAAGCCCTCACCAAAAAAATCATGCTGAACTCCTCCCTCTCCCCCACAACTACAACATTACATTTAAAAGATTCTTAATAAAAAAGTAAAAGAACGACCCTCCATCCCTGCTTTGGTCACCACCAAAAGTCCAAAGGGCACTTCTCTGAGGCAGCATCCACCCAGGCAAGCTTTGTAGGGCCTGCTGGCTAGCTGGGTCTTTCTCCCTCCTTTTGGGTGGATAAAAAGTATTAGATTAGATTAGATTAGATTAGATTAGATTTTATAGGGACAGAATAGGGATTTTGATTTAAAGATAGTTCAAGAACTAATCCTAATGGGAGATCTGAGAGGAACTGTGCCCTGGTATCTACTGGAGTGTAGCACAGGTAGACTGTATGTTCTTATTGTTCTTCTCTAATATATTTTGGATGGTTTGTATCCCTAGAGGTGGTTGTACATTGATCCCACCAAAAAGAACTTCTCATTAAAGCAAAGGGACTTCACATCCTCTTAAGATTCCTTGCAGCTTCTTTTTCTGCACATTAATGCAAAAAAGTAATGCAGTCATGAAAAAAAAGTTTAATTTCCTTCGTTTTGGGTGATTGATTTTCTTTTCCCTATAAAGGTATTACAAATAAATTGTAATATTCAAGTGAAAAATATTGGTCAAGGCTTTTATTTATTCACTTATTTTTTGCTTATTTGTATCTATAGGTCATCTAGGCATAATGTTATACCTGTATTCATTGTAAAAGGAAAGTATTTCCTTACCCTCTTTTACAAACAGTAGACAACTTGAAGGAAAATGGCAGGAATGAAACAATGAAAGAAAGGAGAAAGGACAATTCCTGAAACTGAATCTTCTGGGGAGTGGGAAACTTTTGTTAATTCCCTTGACTCAGTAACTGTTTGTTATTATTTCTTTCTCATTTCAAGCCCTAAAATCCATCAAGGATTAAAAGCATAATGTATAGTTCCACCTAAGATTAAGGCTAAGACCTTCAATATGGAGGAATTAATTAAATCTTTTGAACAACCCAGAGTCAGTGCAACTGTGACAATATGTAGTAGATATATCGATCACTTATACAAAATATTGACATTGGTCATGGGGAGAAAAAAAAGAAACAGCAACTGGGATATTATCAACTTTGCAGCAAAGCTGAATTATTGAACCTATTTATTTTTAGAAATATTTACAGCACAGTATACTTCTTTCTGGTTCCAGAAATGCTGTTCACTTTTTTAAAACAATTTTTACTGAGTGCAATTAGTAAAATATGCCTGTACTCATACTTTTCTGTTCTCATTGTAGCATGGAAACACCAGAGCTTGACAAATGAATAGCATGATTTTGGCCAAGAGACTTAGGTTTTGGTGATTCAATTTTGTTATGAATTTTCCAATTCTCATGGAAAAACACAATCCTGCAAAACTGTACAGCTGTAGAAAATAGCTCTATATTGAACCTGATAGGTTTTCAGAGACATTCAATTCCAGCCACAAGAATTCTAAAGTATTATGAACAAGGTGGTTTGTTCTGACAGGTCCCCAAAAATTGCTCAGCTGCCCCAAAATTCTGATTACCACAGCCCCACACAATGCCCATGTTCAGAATGCATTAACAAGAGACAGTCACAAATTTTCAAAATGTATTTTCCAAATTTGGGCAGCACACTGTAGCTGTAATTATGAATTTGAGCGCATTTATCATTTTGCAATGTATCAGTCTATCATTCCGTATATTCTCTGAGTACTGATGAGAAATAATAAACTTAATACTGTAGCTCATGAGTACTATAGTTCTCTGCTCACAGAACAGATTTAAATTTTTATTACTTTTATAACTCTAATCTCCTCTTATAATATTCTATTTTAAACACTTGTTTAATGCATGCATTTTTAAGTGAAGAAAGCATTGCCAAATTTAATCTAGAAGCTGTTAAATTCAGAATACTTTCTTCTCCTTACATGTGGAAAGTTATTTTCAAAATCATATAAGTGTCTGTGTCCAGTGGGGACTGGGAAATATTCTGTAAATATCTTATTCTGAGGGACTTATTGGGTTGTTGTTTTCCCTAAATTACTGCCTAGGTAATAATACGCCAAGCTTAATTATGTTCCCTGGAGAAGATAAAGTTAATAAGCCCCACACCCAACCTGGCTGCACAGTTACAAGATGCTCCCAAAACCAGTTGTGTGGGCAACAAAACACATTTTGAATAGATTAAGTGATTTCATGTCCAGTATAAATTTGGCATCAGAGGAACTGCATTTACAAGAAACCCATTAGAGCCCTTGTTGAGCACGCTTCCTCCATAAGTCCTTCAGAGGAAGACTAACAAACTTGCTGGAGGTCATACGTTATATCAATAGCAGGGCAGGGTACCTTTTTCCCAGTCCCCAGGCAAGCAAATTTACCAAAAGCCATCCTTTTTATGAAGAGGTTAAGAACTTGTTAATTGATATATCTTAAAATGTTAATGGGAAATTATGACTAAACTGGGGAATTTCTAATAAGAGCCGGTCAGTTTTTTTAAATCTTCAGCAGTGATTTAGAAAACGTACAATCATTAATGGTAAAGTTTGTAAATTACAGAAAATGGTGGAATAGTCAATAATGATAAGAACTTAAAAGTAAACTAGATCACTTAGAAATTGACACATCAAACAACTTATTTATTGGTAAAAAGTACACCTTATTATATCTCCTTGTTTCTCCTAGTTTTATGATTTTTAATTGAGGTGCATGTCATGTTTGGTCGGTGGTAGAACCTTTCTTTTTCAGATGGCAATACCTTATTAAGGTGGTTTGGGATTACTGGTTCTCACTTGCATTCAGCTTTTACTAATGGCTCCATGTGCCACACCTTGGGCAATAACTTTTGCCAGCAGGCTGAATGTAGTAAAGGAATGACAGTTCTCATTATTAAGAGCTGTCCTCTGGTCATCACAATGGCAGCTGTGGCAGCAGACAATATTTCCCAATGGCAAAGCTGGCAGAAGATGACAGTAAATACAAATTTATTTGGCCTTACATTTAAAAATACAAAGACACATCAACGCCTACACTTAGACTTCTATAGATGCAAGTAATCCTGCCCTGCCCACATATGACTATACTAGTGGAACCACGTAAGCACCAATTTTATGTAGTTATAAAGCAGATCTGCTTGCCCGAGGATTATCTCTGGCTTTTGTTGGTTTTTATTTATGGATGCCTAATGTAAAATGCAAAAGCACTTCATTGAGTAGGGGCCAGAATTCAGGTCTACACTATTCTATCCTACACTGGAAAAATGGCTAAACTACAGGATTAGGGATTTTCTGGCTTATTCTGCTGGTCCTATCATTCCTGAATTCTTAACTTCAAAAAGCCCCAGCATCAGCAGGAGGGATGAAGAATACCCTGCTGCCCCATCCATACTGCTTCCTTGGGAGATGTACACAGATATTAATTTCTTCAAGTTATGGAGGCAGTACAACTGAGGTTTCCCACATTTTGCATTGGTGTTCCAACCAGGAGTGAATTATACAAAATGTGGGTGTTACCGCTGCCAGAAATTGACCCTCAGGTTCTCTGGATGCAGTACTTTATGTCCAGCTTTAACTCAGGTCCCTAATTCCCAGGGAGTGGGAGGTCAGACAAGCCCTTGGCAGCAGATACACAGGGAAAACAACTTCATTTTTATTTGTATATTGACATCTGGTATATTGTGTTAATTTGACTTTCTCATATTCCCATATATTTCCTCCCACTTTGTTTCCTTTAATCCTGACTCTTAAGCTACAGAGTCCAAACAGTCTGGCATCCTTTTGTGAAAAGTGCAACCGCATCAAAAGAAAAAGTGAAAAGACTGTCCCCCTCCCCTTAACCCCAAAAATGCCTATAGTTGTTCATAGGACACTCCTGAGAGAGGTAGAAGTTTGAATCACTACTTGCAGAGGAAGGAATTGTATCTCCAACCATGAGGAAATTATATATAAAGGGAGAGTGTAGTACCTCTACTATCTATTCAGTATCACTACCACCACTGACCCTATAGCTTGCCCTAAGCAGCTCCCTCTTGAGGAATGATTCCTCAGTGTTTCCCATTCTGGGGTGTTTAACCCTCTATATTCACTTTGTAGTCACCATAGATGGCTAACACAGGTTTTTGGATATCACTAAGGGGTCCAGAAACATAAACATTCGGTGTTACAGCATTCAGTTCTGTGTGACGCTTAAGTCTATTTTTGAATCTGGGCCTTAGAGTTTAATTAATTTATATACAGTTCAGGACTAAGTAGTTCAAGAGACTGGTTCTGTACTGGATATGAAACATCTATGGCTTCATTCAGCATTCTCATGGCTTCCTTTTTAGTTCTTTTTTTTTATTAGATTATAGCCTTAGATCGGTCTGAAGAGATGAACAATAAAGATTGGAAATCAGAAAAACCATGGCTGTGAAAGACAGGGAAAGGTGTGTAGATCTGTCACATGTCCTGTTTTATAGTGAGTACACAGCTTTCAAATAGCTACAGCCCAAGCTTTAAAATATATGATTCTAAAAGTAGGAATAATAAACTTGTAAAAAAATAGTAACTCTAGAGAAAACAGATCTGTAAAGCTGTCAACACAAGCCCAAAAAGGAAAAGTCTCTGGGTACATAAAAATGCCAATAGAAACCTTAGCGATTTCTCTCATTTTAGATTCCATCTAGTAAGATACTGTGTTCCACATGGCAAACATTTACACAATGAATCTGATGTTCTATTCTTTAATTTCACTAGAGCTCTCATTACTTAAGAAGGAAAAAAATGCTGAGTCTGTTTGAAGGTGAGGCTATAATAGAATAAGCAGCTTATTTTAATCTAAAAAGAACTTTGTAAAGAAAGTGTATCTTAGTGTCTAGATCTTTCAAAACTAGGGAAAGATTAGTAATATAAACAGAACTTAGTATGCATGGCTATGTCCAATTAACATTGCAACTTACCATTGCATTAAAATGTAATTCTTCTTTTTTTGTATTTTATATTTTAATGATACATAGCAGTAATAATGATCAGTGGGTGATTACTGAATCTACCTCAAGCCCTGAAATACTCAAGTAGGCTACTAAATGCCAGGATTTGACCTCTCACCATCAACCATTATTGAATCATAGATTAAACACTATTATTCAAACACAGATCTTAGATTTGTGTATTGTGTGATTATATATCAGTAACCTTAAAATATCAGCACCACATATGCATTATTTCCAGCTTCTATTCTCTTTGTAATCCTTTTTTTACTTATATCAACCAATCAATCAGATTAGCCTGCCAAATGTTCCAAAGGAAGAAGAAATAAAAGAGTACAAATAAGAACAGTCCTGTCTGACACAACTTTCCAGATCAAATGATTTTGAGATCATTCCATTAGTGATGACTACAGCCTTAGGCAAATTAAAAAAAGAAGTGTCCTTGAAGCTAAAATTTGCTCACACTTTGAAGAAATATCTATATTCAATTTGGTTTAATGCTCTTTTTCTGCAGCAAGTAATACAGCCACTGATGAGCTATAGATCTTCAATTTGTTAGCAATGCTTATTCAATTAAAAGTTTAGATCTGGAATAATAATTTTACGTGAAAATGCCTACAGCCAAACCGCCAAAACTTTTGCTATGATCTTGCAATCACAGTTGATTAGTCATAATTGGCCTATAACTTTAGCAACAAGGAAGATCATTCTCTGAATCATATGGATTCTAAACAATTTGCATAAAGATGGAAAATATTCTTTAACCTAAATAGGGTTGAATAATTTTAATAAAGCCAGCTTACTTTCCCTAATATATTTAATGTGTTGTGTTTCTATTTTCTGTTATTTGGTCCGAATACAATTTATTTTTTCTGTGTGAATAATGAGGTCTCAGTTATACCACTGAGCAGTAAAATAGAAAGTTACTCCTAAAGACATGCAAACTATGTGGTATTTTGGTTTTTAAACAATGTGATTTATTCATGTGCAAGACAGCATGAAGGTGAATTTATGTTCAGCATTAATCACACGTAGGCCCTAAGATTCCACTTTACCATATATAGCTATGCAAGTATGCAAGAGAAATACCTTGTGGCATACTGTATACATATGTCTCAAAGGGATATTTTAAAAAAGAAAGAAAGAAAACAAAGAAAAATCATTGAGTATCAAAGACATTTTCTTAAAGACTAAGGTAAAATCAAATATATATAAATTAGAGTTCACACACGGCTGAATAATATACATGGAGATGTCCAAATAAGGTAATGAAGTTGTTCAGAATTTCCAATCATGGTTTAATCCCTAACATTGTGAAATATGAGCACAGCATTAAGGATTATTAGCAAGGCTTTTTAATTTAGGGACAGAAGTGATCAACAATAGAAAACACGAAATGAGGAAAAGTCAAAAAGCAATGGGATTATTTAGTCTGGAGAAGAGAAAATTTACAGAGGATCTTGATAGTAATGTTCAAATACAAAAAAAGGACTATAATAAAGAGGATGGCAATCAACTATTCTCTGTGTCTACAGGGAACAGGAGAGAAGTAATGGGCTGAAACTGCAAAAAGGGAGATTTAGGTTACAAATTGGGATAACTATAGAAGTGGCTAAGCACTGGAAAACATTATCCAGGTGGTTGTGGTATGTCTGTCATTGGAAGCTGTAAGTGCAGGTTGGTCAAATACTTGCTTAGGATGGTTCAGACAGGGATGACCCTGACTTGAGCAAGAGGTAGAAGTCACTTTCTGAAGTCCCTTTTCCCCTCTATAATCCTATGTTTCTATCATAATGCTGAATTACGCAACTGAAGAAAAGCACGTACATTCTGACAAAAAAAAGCAATTTATTCTACTAAATCCCCTTCAGAACCTGGGCTCTTGCCCAAATGCAGTCAAATGTAGCTAAGGCCCTCTGAGTTCAGTGGGTTTCTTTATTTAAAACTACCACCATTGTGATTTTGCCAGAACAGTCCAGCTTTGCATGTAACTTATTGCACTGCAACCTATAAGTTTCTTAATATCGTAGTTCTGTCCCAGTTTTGGCAAAGTGTCCCAATTCTGTCCTATTTGTTCATGAACCTCTCTGTTTGGTGATAGCTGAGGAGCAATTTATCATCACCTTGACATAAGGATGCAAATATTAGTTGACTTCAGCACCACTGTTATGCTATTCAGCTGCATTGCTTGTCATTTCTGCCTAACTCCCTTACTTTCTTGTTTCCTAGTAGTAAGTTGGCAGTGGCTCCTTGTAGACAAACTTGGCTTGTGCAATTTTATTAAACCAAGCTAAGGAAAAGAGATTTTAATCTAGTTGAAAAAAATCTCAAAATTCTAGAGAAAAAGAAGTCTAGTTTTCATACTGAACTGCAAAAGTAATATCTATTTCTTGAGAAGAAAGCAGAAAAAGAAGTCCTTATTCAGTGCAACTCAGACCTCTCCCACACTCTGGAGAAACAAGTGTAACCACTCATAAAAATATCTGCATCAAAAGACTCTTAGTTTAGCTTCTCATTAACCATATTAGGGGAAAAAATTAGAAGGAAATAAACAAACCCTCCCCTCCCCCTTCCCCCAGGAAATAACAATACATTTATTTTGGCAGAAAAGAAAGGTTTTGGGGCTTACCAAAGTGGTGTTCATTTGCAAAACTTTTAATATGCCAGATTTACTTACTACAGTGCTAAGCAATGAAGTATTGGCCCCTTTTCCTCCAGGAATAAAAGCAGAAGTTTTTTTAAAGTGGTGCTGTCTTATGCTCTTTAGACTCTCATGGAAACATCTCACCAGAAACACAAGACGGGTGTTTTTGTGCATTTCTGTATTCACACTCCACTCCCCTATAGGGGAGGGAAGTCCTTGGTTTGCAGCTCCAAAGGCCTCAAAAGGCCTTTTTTTGGTACCTTTTTCTTAACATTTCCTGGAGAAATATTAAGTGAAAGATTTTTTGCCTGATTGAGGTTAGGGTCCACAGCCAAAAATAATGCCCCTCACCCACCTCTCTTGTAAACCAATGCCCATCTCACTGACCCATGTGTCTTGTGCCTTGTTCTTCTGCTCTTAGATCCACGTATCTTCACCTCCTGGCAGACCTGTGGACCAAATTAAAAGGTAGAGCCTCCGAGTGTTCTGGGCAATGCCTACCCTGCAACCAGTTACAGCGTTTTGTTAAGAAAAGGAATATATAAGTTTAAATCCCAAATTTGCGAGGGGGACTCTCCCACTCTTTAGGAAACTGGTGCTATTGAACTATCAAGTGTGGGTGGCCCTCCTCATCTCCCTTGGGTAGATACACCTATCTATTTTGTCATAGGTAGGCACAGAATCTACAAGATTTGTAAGTGCCAGAAATAGTACTTTGGTGGCTGAAAAGGTGCCACTTAGGGATATACACGTGAAATTGGATTTAGCCCTAAGTAGGTAATCACTTCTGTATATGTAGGTCCTCAAAGGTTAACAGAGATGCCTTTTGAACACATTTGAATTTCAAGTGAACCCTGTGAAAAATTCCTGTGAAAAATTCTAGGAAGGACTTAAATCCAGTAATTTAATTTGCACTTTATTGTGTGAAAAAACACATAAACATACATACACAATGTGTGTGCATAAGACCCTAAATGTGGATAAAGCATATACACATTTTGGCAGAGATGCTCTGCAACAATTAAGGGCAGAACTATGCATCTTGGGGTGCAATGTGTGATGGTGGTATTCATTTACTTACCTTGTTCCTGTGCCCTAGATCGGGCAAGTTTCCCAGAAGTTTTGAGAAGTTTGAAGGTTCCAGTGATGTAGCTAGAGATCCTCAGGATCCAGAGAAACCCTAGTCTCATGATTTTTTTGCTGAAGACACGAAAAGGGGACAGGAAGTGGATCTGTAGTTGCTACCCCAGCACTACACTTATGAGCATATCCAGATACTCAGAGGGATCTCTCCTGGTTGTATGTTTTGGGGCCAGAATACACAAGTGGTGAGAAAGGGCTAAACCTTATTTCTCTGTACATGCTTACAAAGCAGTTACCCAGCTATGTAAGTGTCATTTTTGGCACTTAGACATGATTTTTGATTCTATAGAATTTCTGTCCACATCTATGTGTGTACCTACCAGAAAACTGATGGAGGAGATTGCCCTACCATGGTTTAACCCAATGGACTACCAGTTAGGACTTTTATTTACCCAGGAAATGGGAGACTCAGATCCTTCGCCTCCTTATCCAGGGTTTTAACCTGTATTTTCTGTTTGCTAGCATAGCTACATCTCAGGCAGAGTAAGTTCTCCAGCCCTTTCCTTGAAACTGTCCTCATTTACTAGTCATTGGATAAAACGAATAGAAAGTAGAGAAATTTATCCTCTATTGGGCACAAGACCCAGGGCCCCTGGGCCGGGGGTATCTCTTCCATCTCTTCCATCTCACCTAGCCATAAAACCTCTGCCTTCCTCCTCACCTCACATATCTCCTTCTCTTGGCTATCCAGGGAGCTAAGTAGTGTATCTTGTAAGGAAATTATTTTAGAAAAAAGCAGAAAAAATAAATATCTTTGAAAACTATTTGGAAATGACAAGACCCAATTTATATCTTCTGCTATCTCTTTCTTAATATATATTTAACAATATTTTAGCCTTCAGTCTCCAAGGTTGTTCACTGAATTTGAGATTTGGACTTTGAACTTTGTGATACTTTTCTAGCATTGATGACTTGCAATATATTAAAATTATGGGGTAGTTTAGTTGACTGTCTTACTAAAGCATCTAAATTACTAAGAAAGAACCCCAAAGACTGTAGTTGTCTGAGCTTAACTGTTATCTCTGTGCAAATAATAGCAATCATAGTTAGTAAATGCTTTATGAATCTAGTCACTTATACAGTGACATCTTATAAAAGAAACAGACCAAAACACTACAATTTTGGTAAATTTCAATATTATCAGTATGATTTTCTCAGGGATTCTAGAAAAGTACTGGTTAGGCCTCATTTGGAGTACTGCGTTTAGTTCTGGCCTCCACATTTTAAAAAGAACATGGAGCACTTAGAGAGGTCCAGAGGTAGGCAACAAAGATGATTAAGGGCTTGGAAGGCAAGTCATATGAGAGGCTGAAAGAGCTAGGCATGTTCAGCTTGCCGAAAAATGTGCTCAAAAGGGGACATGATAGCAGTTTTCAAATACTTGAATAGCTGCTATAAAAAAAAGGGGAAAGCACCTTTTGCCTCTTGCTGCAGAGGAGGATATG
>NW_017729032.1:106540561-106544726 GCF_001723915.1 Gavialis gangeticus
ACTGTTACAACAGTTAGGCAGTGGAATAGACTGACTATTGAAGCTGTGGACTTTCCATCACTGAAAGTGTTCAGGAAGAGGCTGGACAGCCACTAGTTGGGGATAATTTAGGTGTAGCTATGTCTATGTTCTATCATAGGTATTTCCCATGCTTCTGGGATTTTCTGGTTGCCCCCATGCTCCATTTCCCTCTCACATTTCTGCTATATGTGTTAGTGTGTTTTTAAGCCTTTAAGCTACAGCCAAGACTTGGGACTTTGACTGGGGCATTCTAATGTTCCTGCTGGAACCAAACCCAGAGGTTCCTGGCTAGAGGTTCTTGCCCCTTTGCTCAGGGACAGACCATCCATCAAGAAGGAATTTTACCTCATGGTCAGATTGGTATAGATTGCAAGGGTTTTTGCCTTCCTCTGTAGCATGGGGCATGGCCCTCGACCCAGGACATCTTGATGTATATTCACAACATTTTATAGAAGCAGGTCACTGGATATTCTGGTTCCCTCACTTTACCTAGGGCAGGTTAGGGTGTTAGTTCTGTTGTGTCATGGTTAATGGTAGTCTTATGTAGAGTTCAGATTATGGTTTGTATGGGATGGTCTGGATAGGGATGATCTTGCCTCAAGCAGGGGATTAAACTAGATGACCTTGTGAGGTCCTTACAGCTCTACTTCTCTATGATGAGTTGGTCAAAATCCTATTGTATACTAATTATTTCTATATAAATAATTAGTTAAAGGTGCAACTATGCCTCAGCCATGACACAGCAATACATCTTTAGCTAGGGAATGGTCTTATTTTCTAGTCTAGGAATTAATGTTCCTTCTAAGGAAACAAATAATTTATTTCAGCAATAGAAACTGACTGTACTATTGATCCAGAAAGCTATCACTACTCAAGCTTTTCTCATTAGGAATTCCAAACTCCTAAAGAATAACAAAGCAAAGATAAATTGGCTGGTGACATGAAAATTGTACTTTACTGAAATTGAAAATGACCGCTAAAATGCATTGCCAACCATTAAAATTAATTACCCCCTCTCTCTGGTAGGTTTGAGGGGGTTTCTAGAATAATGGAGGCAGGGGGATTTGGGATTTACCTGTAGAAGATTCTCACCATAATTTGATTTTCATACTTCACTGCTCATACTCAATCCCATTTTAGTGATTTTAACCTCTCCGTGAAACCCTACAAAACAGCTTATTTATACATGGTATTTGAGATGCATGTATTATTTTATGAATATTAAATCTGCTTATTTGATTACTGTCATATTGCCAAGTATTAAAAGGATATGCCTTAAAGATAAACAGAAAGGACACTATTCATTAACACTTAGAGCAGCAATGCAGGTATCAATAATTTTGAAGCTTTCACTGACCACATTTTATTCAACACCTTTAGCTTAGTACAGGGAAAGGGTTAGAGGATTCAGAAAGAAAACCTGAAACATGACCTTGGAAGAGAGATAAAGGGGCTATTGAGAAAAAAACTGAATTATTGGTCTCAGCAGTGGAGTGTCTAAGTAATAAGCTTTAGCCAATGCCCATGTACTATTTGTTTTATCAAAACTTTTTCCCCTCCTTAATTATTTCTAGATTCCTTCTTTTGAGAAAAATATGACTTTGTTTTGAACAGGCTATTTTGTATCTCTTTAGTCTCAAAATGATCACAGGCCTAAAGGGAAGAATCAGAGTGCATCTCAACTCAGTCATTGAAGCAACACAATCAGTATAAAGGGAACTGTAATCTAGGGCAGTAAAATAATCTCAAACTGCCAATATTTGGAAGTGAAAGCAAAAGGACTATCTTCTCAAGGTCTTGAGAATGAAATGGGGCAAACTTGCATCTAGCCCTCAACTATGACAGAATTTATTTTCATCCACAAGGATTATAATGTGGGACTGAAAAAATCTCTATAGCTAATAAATCAGAGGGAATGATTTAGTCAATCAGGTTGCCTTTTTGAGTACTCAGACACTGTGTATATTCACAATTTCCTGAAATGTACGTCTGACTCAAACATACTAGTTAAACAATTATTGAGAAAAAATTATTTTCTGTGCTGCTTTGTGCACATAGTTACATTATGGTTGTTAAATATTTGAAATGTATTCTAGGTTGGTTTATTTGTTTGGACATCCAATCATGTGACTAGAGAAGCAGAATTCTTAGAATACAGTTCCTGCTGTGTGTACTCACAATTCTTTATTCTCAGGCTCTGTCAAAACATAAATTAGGGATTGGATCCTTCATCCTAACTTTTAGGATTCAGGAAGAGAAGTGAAAGTAGATATGAAAGGCACATGTCTGAGAAAACTTAGGTGCTTCCTTTCTTTCTACAAGATAATAGTCTTTGTGGGGAGGAAGATGTTAAAACTGGCATGAATAACTATGCTTAGTGTAGTGGTAAAGCTATGAAAAAATACAATTTTTTCCACAAGCATTCACTTGAATTGTAAACACTTTCTTTTATTGTGATTTAGACTCAAGTCTCCTTAAGTTAAGGCAAAGTCAGAGCTTCCCTTCAATTTCTCCAACTGCTTAATTGGCACACGTTGCTTTTGTGGTCAGGTTGCTGGGAGAGGACCTTGCTCTTCTAAATGCTGGACTCTCAACAGCTGAGAATCTGGGGGGTTTCTGCACCCCTTTATAATACCTCTATATCTCAAAGTATTTTACCTCATAGTTAGGGATATACCTAAATTGAACTGGAAATGCACTGTACAGTGGCTTCTTTAATCTTGCTCTTTTCACCATGTGCCCCCATGCTGCTGACCGGCAGATGAACACTGGCAGCCCACTCCTTGCTGCTTCCACCTGAGTGGCTTGGAGACCAAAACCATAGCGGTCACACTTGAAGATATGCTGCAGATACAGATGGACCTAGGCAGGCTGGCAAGTCGGGTAGATCAGAATCTGATGAAGTTCAACACTGAGTAATGTAAAGTGCTCCACCTCAAGACGAGCCCCCCTCAACACACCTACAGGCTTGGCAGCACCAAACTGACTAGCACCATGAATGGAAAGGGACCTGGGGGTAATAATAAACTATAGTATAAATATGAGCTGGCAGTGCAATGCTGTAGCCAGTAGGAAAAATAATGCTCTGGCATGCATGAATCGATGCATCTCCAGCAAAACCAAGGAGGTGATTCTTCCACTCTACTCATCACTGGTGAGGCCACAGATGGAGTACTGTGTCCAGTTCTGGGCCCCACACTTTAATATGGACATGGACAAGCTTGAGAAAGTCCAAAGAAGAGACACCCTTATGATCAGTATCTTACATGACAAGCCATATGAGGAAAGGCTGAGGGATCTGGGACTCTTCAGCCTGAGGAAAAGAAGGCTGAGAGGAGACCTGGTAGCAGCTTACCACTAAACTAGGGGAGTACATCAAGGGCTCAGTGAGCACCTATTCACCAGGGTACCCTTGGGGAAACCTAGGAGTAATGGCCATAAATTCCTGGAAGACTGATTCAATCTCAACATTAGGAACAACTGCTTCACAGTCAGGGTGGCCTGACTGTGGAATAAGCTCCCTCCAGAGGTGGTGCAATCATGTACCCTGGAAATCTTCAAGAGGAGACTGGACAGTCACCTTGCTGGGGTTACCTAACACCTAGTTATCTTTCCTGCTTTGTGCAGGGAGCTGGACCTGATGTTCTTCCAAGGTCCCTTCTGCCCTTACAATCTATGAATCTATTAATCTAGACTGTATTGTGTTAATGTATAAATGAGAATGTCATGGGGAAAAAAAGTGTTAAAAAAATTGCTAAAGTTAAGCTATTTATGTCCACTGCTTTTCCCCCACACATTTGCAAAGCTCTTCAGATTGTCATAAAAGAAACTTAGGTTTCTCAAGCATGACTGAATTTTGACAAAGCCATGCTCACTGTTGCTTGGAATCCTCTAGTGCTTAGAAAAAGATTCCTTGATTTCCTTCCTTCATTTGTTCCGTAGTCTTTTTTTTAGGTATTGAATAAGACTGACCGGTCTGTAATTTTCTGGATCTTTCTTCTTCCTTTCCTTAAACAAAGACACCATATTTGCCCTTTTCTAGTTATCCAAGACCTTACCTGACCTCCACAAATCCTCAATGTGAATAGCCAGTGGCTCTGCATCTTGCTGGGTTTTCCTCCCCAGAGAAAGGGTCCCAAGTGTC
>NW_017729032.1:106544737-106550548 GCF_001723915.1 Gavialis gangeticus
TGCACTGGCAGCACTAACAGAGCAAATTTCCAAGACACATCTATCAGGGTAAAAGTGAAGAAGATATAAAAAACACAGTCCTACTATGAAGGAAACCACTTGTATCCAGGGTAAAGTTACCATTTGGAAAATATTTAGTAACTTTACTACATAAAATGTTCATGAAGTAAAATGTGTTCTGTGTTCATTCTGTTAATAATTTCCACCCTGGGGTGATCATTTTCTGAATTCAAATTGGTTTCCTCATCATGTAGTGTGGACACCCAGCTTGGAAAAGTTGGTCGTGTGTCAATTCCTTACTATGGAGTATATGTGCTATGGAGTAAAATCTAAAGTAAATTGCACCACAGTAGCTAGGCAATTAAAATCACAGTCAATGGTTGGGTAGTAAACACCTCTGAAAATCAGACCAATTACTTAACTGACTAAATATGGTCTGTTGAGCATAAGTTTTTAATTTAATTTAGAATTAAAAATCTTGGCTTATGGTTTTCTTATTTGCTGCTTTTAATGCTTCTAAGTATTTGTTTTCAAAATTTAAATATTTGCCATCATCTATAATAGACAGGCTATGTATGTTAAAACTCCTTTTTCTTCCCTACAGTATTTTTCACACTTAAATTTGTTATAAGTAAAAAAATATATTTCCCCCCCAAGTTAGGACTAGTTTTCTGCCTTATCTGGGTGGAAGTAGGCATACAGAAGTAAAAGGACATGTAAACTTAGGAATCTTAACATATAAGGCATATCAAACCTCTGCATACCAAGGTTTGAATAAAAATCTGATCTATCCACAACAGAATATTGCTGAGCCCTCCCACTATGGGCCTGTAGATCTTTAGATGTTCTTTTGAACAATTTTGGGGAGCTGTGATTGGCTTCTATTTTTTTTTAAACAAATATATATGTAAAAAACCCCATTGTGCTAGTGAAATAACTTATTCAATGATATGCAGACATAATGAAAAACATTTTTTTTGTTGGTGATTACCCTAACAAAGCAACTAAGGCATGGATACATATCTTTATGATAATACATTCTGCTATGTATTAAAGTTAACATCCATATTTTATATGCACAATTTATGTTGTGAACAATGATGTCTTTATTTACTCTTCCAGGCTTCTAAAGATAATGATGTTGCTTTTGTGAGCCTTTTATGTTAATTTTATTTTCTGCTTATTTTATGCAGGGTTATTTATTTCTCCTATTAGTTTTATTTCTTGATTTTAAAGTAATTTTTCAACGTTTTTACAAAGTACCAGATTATCAGATGCAGATGTACATATTCAATTACAAGAGCTTAATCTATGCCAATTCCAATTCAGTCAAACACTTACAGAAAGATTTTCAAAGACATAAATAGTTTCTAATTCCATTTCAATTTCAGTAAGTATCCACAAGCCTAAAATAGGTGCCCAAACTTCTTATACAATGCATGGGGAGAGTTCGGTACCTCAGAATAGGATTGCCAAAAGTCATCATGCCAAATGAGGAGTCACTTAAAAAAGCTAATAAAAAACAGAGAGAGAGAGAGAGATTGAGAGAGAGAAGTGCATCTTTTATTTCACCAATCTTAGCTGAGGCATCTATCTCAGATTATGATTCACAGACCAGAAGAGTATTCTGGTCTTAGGTTCTTTTATCATTCATTTCCAAGGTGTAAGAAGATTCAGCTTTTATCACATCATCCAGAAAACATGAAACCTGGACTGAATTCCTTCCCTTGCTTCCTAGGAGAATGCTCTAATCAACTGGTTATAGGTATGCCTGCATGCATGCTCCTCCTGTAAAATCTGTGCAGAAAATAATTCAGTATTTATTGGGCCAGACAAAGGGAGTATGACTCTTTAACCCAATGATTAAGAACATTCACTTGAGAGGAGAAATACCATTCCTGTACTATTTGATCTAAGCTATGATGACTTTGAATAGCCTTGGAAGCAAATGGCTACATGAGAGTGCTGGCTGGCACCTTAAAACTGAGTTGCCTTTGGGGGTCACAATGGACGTGTCTACACGAGTTGCTTTACTGCAGAGTAGACTAATCTACTTCTCAGTAAAGCATCACCATCTAAACATAAACACCATTTACAGCACAGTAAATTAGTCTACTTTACAGTTAACTACAACTGTAAATACAGGTAGTAAACTAACTGTGCAGTACATACTGTGCAGTAGCACACATGCATACAGAAATTTGCTCTCAGCCAGTCCCAACACCAGGGGGCCACCAGGGGGACCCTAGGGGGCTACAGGGGCTACCAATACCAGAGGGCAACCAAGGGATCACACCAGGGGGCCCCTGGTCCTGGTGCTGCTTCGTTCCCAGTACTCCTAGGAGCTGGGTGCTGAGCAGCACCAGGACTGGGGAGCTCCCAGCCAGCTTGAGCTGGGCAAGTAAATCCCAGTATAGCTGGGGGCTGGCTGGAAGTTTTTGCACTTCTGGAGCAGTTCCCAGACAGCCCCCAGTTAGGTGGGGATTTTCCTGAGCAGCTGGGTGCTAGCTGGAGCTTTACTGCTTCTGGGACAGCTCCTGGTCAGTCCCTGGCTGCATGAAGAAGCTCCCCTGGTCATTGGGTTCCCCATGTGCACAGGAACATGAGAGCTCTGCAGCAGCAGCTATCTCCCAGCCCCTTACACATCAGTCCTCCTTCCTATGTGCACAGGGCCAGCAGTCACTACAGATGGCAGAGCTCTCTTGGCCACATGCAAATTGGGGCTTTCTGTTGTGCTTCTTGCCAGCCTCCAGGCTAAGCACCCTGGGGGAAATTGGAGGTCTTCCTGGCTGCTGCAGGGGGGGCAGAGCAGGGTAGGAGCAACCCTGTACCAATTTTTTACTGTTCAGTAAGCTTATATAGCATTAATAGCATGTGCAGATGCACTCCATGTGGCATGCATGGATAGTTTCCCAAATTAGATTTATTCCTATGGTGTTTAGTCTCTATTTATAGTTAGTGTGAAGCTGTATTCTGTTTTGTAAGATTCCTATCTGTAGGTATTATAAGGTTTTTTAATATAAATCCACATTTGCAATTTCATGATGTAACTAAAAAATGATCAAGTGAGGAATTTAGTACACATCCAAGACATTATTTGTGTGTAATGGGAAAATCAACTCCAAAACAGAGAGGCAACTGAGAGAGGCCAATGTTCCTTAGTCAGAGGGCTTCAGGTGTCTCAGGAGGAAGACCTTTCTGGAGACAAGAAATGTCATGAGAATGCTGGGGGAAGAGGAGGAGGCTGCTTGGAAGTGATTTAAGAAACTAGTTAAGGGATATCTTTTGTCCTCTGGATGCAAGGCTCAGGAAAAGTGCAAGGATTTTAGCAAAATTAATTTTGCCAACTTCCCTTGTAACTTACCTGGCACTTAGCAATGGCAGGGCACCAGCCAGACCCCTGAAGTAGCAGCTCAGCAATACCAGAGCTCCTGTTCATTTCTCTACATGCTAGACTCCTAAGGTATGTGTAAGGTATGTGTAGTTTTTTTCATTGCCCTAATTGGCCATCTGTGCTGCCTGTCCAGTTACATTGCCCATGCCCAGGTTGTGGAGGTCGAATGACCTCAGGATCCAGGGCTGGGAGAATCAATAAGAAAGATGATATCTGGAGTTTCTGGCATGTCTATCAGGAAGGCTAAGATGTAGCCAGTACAGAGGCTAAAAAACTTTACCTGTTTTGCCTTTCTGTCCAAACATATGGTCAGTTTTGCTTGTATTGTTCTTTTTTCCTATAAAATAAATCTTTTTGTTGTTTTGCCCCCTTACTAAAAACCTGTGGATAGAGTGATTTCTCGGCAAGTAATATTTTAGGGTAGCCCTTTCTATGGAAAGGGGGGAACTATAATTTCTTTTGCATTCCAATAAGCAGATGACTTACAGCAGCATTTCCCAACTGGTGTGCTGCGGTACACTGGTGTGCCATCAGGCATGTCCAGTTGTGCCATGGCATTTTGGGCTGGAGCCCTCCACGCCCCCAGTTGTTCCCTACCGCTCTGTGTTCAGCCATGTATCTCCTCCACCTCCCTCTGTGTTTGGCTGCTCACCACCCCTCCCTCCCCACTCCACATTTGGCCAGTGTGCTGTGGGGTGGGAGAGGTCATATAAGTGTGCCGTGTGGTGAAAAAGGTTGGAAATGCTGACCTAGAGATTGCTAGGATACCCTTACTCTGTTTGTTGAATCCAATATAAAGGCAGTGGAGCTGAGGCTTGCTAAGGTAAGGAGTTATCCCGGGGCATTTTAGTCAGTTCTTTAGGAAAGTGGCAGCACAGTGGGGTGAGACTCAGGGCTATGAAGATCCCCCAAGGATAGGTTTGTCACATTTGGGTTCTAATATTCCCCGTGATGAATAGTCAATATAAAATATGTAAGCAGTGCTTGGACCAAGTATCAGAATTAATATCTCCTACACCCTTCATAAATACAATATCCCTACAATAGGGGCTGATGCCATCTCTAACTTTAAATGGAAGTGGTCATGGTTTTCTTTGTTTTGTGTAGAGTTCAAATCTGCTGGTTTCTTAGTTGTCCTCTGAGATTATCTATTGGATCAGGCTACTCAAGACAGAAAGTCTAGTTTGTGTGTCATCATTGGCTATAGGGTGGGTTCTCATTGTATTATATAGATAACAAGCGGCTTGGGCCTGAAAAGATGGCCATAGGTCTAGATATGCACAAGAAATACAATTTTAGGTACCTAAGGGTGTGTCTACGTGTGCTTTTATGCACGCCCATACAATGTGCATTAGCCTATTGTGCATTAAGTCAATTTAGGCATGCATCCACACATGCAGATGCTAATGTGCATTAATGTGGGTGTGTTGCCTGATTTGGGACAAAAGTTAGTCCCAGGTCAAGGGACACACACTGAATTAATGTGCATTAGCACAGCTACATGTTCACTATTGAAATTTAACTATTAGTGAATAAATTTGATACATGCTCTAAGCAGCTGTCAAATTTAGTCTCAAAGAGCCTTAAATCTCCATTTTTAAGGTACATTAAGAGTGTTCATGTGTAGACACATTTAATGTGCCTTAAATCAGGCTAATGCTCATTAAATGTGTATGTGTAGACGTGGCCTAAGAAATTGTATTAATGCTGACAAAATGTTAGCACCTAAGTGGTATAATGGTAGTTTTAAGGATTGCCTTAAAGGACTACATTCTGCATAAGTATCACTTTATGTGCCTAAAATCTTTTGTGGCTCTTGGCTGTAACTGCTTTTGGTGTCTTTGAAGATCTCCACTCAATTCATGTTTGTCACAGCAACCTTATATGATTGATATAGGCCTACACAACCGATCACCTTTGAATGCAGATGCTGAAAATTGAGTAATCCCTAGCCCTGCACAAAGTGTTTTATTTTTTGTTTTGTTTTGTTTTTATTTATTCCCTGATGCCATCTAAACATAGAAACCTCAGTATCATTTGTTGCCAAAACTTTGAAATTAGCTGAAGTTTCTTATTCCCTTGACAGGCAAGGTTCTTTGGGTAGATGTGATATCTTTTATTAGACCAACTCAGTAGTTGGAAAAAAGTTCTTGGCAAGCTTTTGGGCACAGTCACTCTTCTTCAGGCATGGGGAGTCTCTGCTGTTCTGAGACTCCAAGAAATGAAAGAAGATAAAAGTGTGCTGGGATGTCAGTGAAAATGTAAATAGGTAGAATTAGGAAGACAAAAGGTGAGGAAGAGTGGTGAAGCGGGGTGGGGGGCCGGGGGGAGGAAGGAGTCGTTGGGGGAAGGGGAAAACAAGGGTGGAGGAATCATTGGACTGCCAGACCAAGCAACACCCACAAGTACAGCCCAGC
>NW_017729032.1:106551687-106552008 GCF_001723915.1 Gavialis gangeticus
GATTAAGGACAATAAGAAGTCCTTTTTTAAATACATAGGGGGTAAAAAGAAGATTCCGGGTAATGTGGGGCCCCTGCAGGACACGTTAGGAAATTTGGTTGTCACACGAGACAACAAAGCCAACATATTTAACGATTTCTTTGCCTCCATTTTCCTTAGCAGGGCCTGGAACAGTCACCCCCCCCCGCTGTGCCCCCCTCAGGCCCCAGGGGAGGCACACCTAGTCCAAGAGTTAGTGAGGAACTAGTTAGGGAACTTCTGGAGGGACTGGATGTATTCAAGTCGGCTGGTCTGGATGATCTCCACCCCAGAGTACTAAGG
>NW_017729032.1:106552753-106556505 GCF_001723915.1 Gavialis gangeticus
CAGTCCTTATGAGGAGAGGCTACGGGACCTGAACCTGTTCAGCCTCCACAAGAGAAGGCTGAGGGGGGATTTAGTGGCCTGTTACAAACTAGTCAGGGGGGACCAGCAGGCACTGGGGAAGTCCCTGTTCCCCCAAGCACTGCCAGGAGTGACCAGGAATAAGGGTCACAAGCTAGCAGAGGGTAGATTTAGGTTAGATATCAGGAGGCGCTACTTCACGGTCAGGGCAGCTAGGATCTGGAACCAACTTCCAAGAGAAGTGGTGCTGGCTCCTTTCCTGGGGTTCTTTAAGAGGAGGCTAGATGTACACCTTGCTGGGGTCGTTTAACCCCAGTACTTTTTCCTGCCATGACAGGGGGTTGGACTACATGATCTACTCAGCTCCCTTCCGACTCTAGAAACTATGAAACTATGAGAAGAGAGCAAGGAAAAAAAGGCTGAAGGGAGGCAATGCAGTGACAGAGTACAAGGTAGAAAAGAGGCTGTCAGGCAGGTGCCTGGTGAATCCGATGTCAGACAGGTTGTAATGTATCCTAAAACCAATGTCTATATTGGGTCCATGATTTTTTGTATCCAGTAGATCTATGAAGTGAAGTTCATAGGCTTGTTATCCCCTTGATGAATATATTCTACATAATGTGGATATCACACAGACCTTTGATTTTGAGACTATAGGGTTTATACAGGGATTTTCAGAGGTTTACAAGGGGCAGAAAACACAGAAGTAATATATGAGTGTGAAGCAAAAGTGCTTGGGCTCTCAGTATTCCATGCACATATGTTTTTGTTCTCTTCTGGAAAAGGTATCATGAGAGGTAAGAAAATGGTTTATTCATTGTCTATTCAGTACTTAATCTCTCTGTTGAAACCCAATTTACACATTAATTGAAAATGACAGCATTAAAATTTGAGACTAGTGAAACTTGGCCTAAGTGTCCAATCAAGTGATTGATAAAAACACCTATTTTTAGTGCTGTTCTTAATAAAAGAGGATGGGATATGTCAAGTAGTCTCTTCAAACATGATAAGTATGCTGTGGGACAAATTGGGGATAGTAGAAACAGAAGGACAAATTCAACAACAATTTCAGCAAATAACTATCATAGGCTTTATTCTATACAAACTGTGGGTTTTCAGAGATAATGCCTACACATGTCAGGGAAAGTAGGATTTTATTCCTGCATCTGCTATATAGTTTCCTTCATAACATGTTTTAATATGGGAAGAGTGACAGTAATAACCTAATGCAACATCTTCTGGTTGCAGGTTGGAATGACCCACCTCAGACCAGAGGTGGGTATGTGGGCACTAGAACCTGCCAACAGATGGCACTCCTCTCCTACAGCTAAAGCCCCACAGCACAAAGTGTTGCCAAAGCTTCACTTCCATCTTAAGCCAGATCCAATGGGTCCATGGGCCATATGTTGCCAACCCCTGACCTAATGGAACAAAGCTGGTAAAACAACTACAGCATCATAATGCTGAACATATTAGGCTTCCATCAGTGATACCAACAAATTATTGTAAAATTACCATCTATTTTGATCCTTTAATTTCCTTTTAAACAACATGTCTATCACATTTCCTAGGTGTGAAAACAATGAAAAATTACATGCAAGATTCAATCTAGCACAGTGTCATAATACTAAAATAATTCTCTGTACCACAAAAACATTTTTAGACTGCCTTTCCCAATTCAACTCCCTTTCTTAGGAAATGTGTGAGTGAACTGGTAGGGCTTACTTTGGAAGGACCCAGAAGGAAGCAAAACCCTTAGTTGAGGACCCTTCACAAATGCACAACTTGTCTTTAAGGATGGTCTAAGGCCTATTAAGGCCTAAGAACAGTTTGTATATGCATTTCATTTGGTTTCTGCTGTCAGGTTGGAATGTAATGAGAGCTCTAAGATTCAAAGGCGTCATTCTATAAAGAGCTTTATAGAGCAAAACAGTTATTTGCTGAATAAATTATAGGACAACTCCCATTCAAATTAGGTCAATAATATAAATTTTTATCTATATCAGCAACTCAGACAATATAATATATTTGAGGATACAATCAACATTATGAAAATGCCATTTTTTTATATTTATAAATTTAAGATTTCAAACAATGAGGTCTAGTATGTGAATGAGAATCTGACCGTAGTTTCCTTTTCTATGAGACAGTTTTTTCCATGAAACCATGATAGATATGGTAAAAGTGAATATACTTAAGAGAAACTGAATGGCCACTTATTTATTTAAATTTGCATTTTGATCTCCACTAAGGTAAGTACTATACTAACACATTATTCAGTCTGAATGTTGAAGCTACATTATAGCTGATTAGTCAGAAGGCTAATTATGTAGAAGAAATATCCTGAAATCCTACCTTGGTTGCCACATAAGAACATGTCTAGTATGACACATTTCTCAGCTGGAATAAAGCTGATATTGCCTACTGTTCCTATCAGCAGAAAAAAGGAATTTTCAATGAGTGGAAGAGGTGTTGTTAGGGTAGATTACAGAGTAGACTACAGATACATCCTATCAGTTTGTACCTGTACAGATAGTGTCTTGGGAAAGCATAGCCAACTGCTAAAAGTTAGAAGAGCCTTTAGGTTCTCCTAACTTAATTCAGGACTAGGCCAGGGCACATGTAGTATACACTAAAGAATTATTTTCTAACGCCTTTTGTCAAATGTATTTTGGCAAAAAACAGCACCTGTGAGAGCCAGGAGGTTGAAATTGTATACCTAGACTTCCAAAAGGCCTTTGATCTGGTATCCCATGGTGTTCTCATGGGAAAATTGGAGAATTGTGGGCTTAACTGCTTGACAGTTAGGTGAGTAGGAAGCTGGCTGTGGGGTAGGACCCAGAGAGCTCTAATGAATGGATCTGTGTCATCCTGCCAAGAAGTGGCCAGTGGTGTCCCTCAGGGGTCCGTGCTTGGTCCAGTGCTTTTCAACATCTTTATCAATGATTTGGATGTGTGGGTGAAGAACTCACTGGCCAAATTCATGGATGACACCATGTTATAGGGGAGCATGGTTATGCTTGAAAATAGGCTGCAGATACAGGCAGATACAGACAGGCTAGCAAGTTGGGTAGATCAGAACCAGATGAAGTTTAACACTGAGAAGTGTAAAGTGCTCCATCTGGGGATGAATAACTCCCAACATGCTTACAGGCTCAGTGGTGCCAAACTGAGTAGCACCATGATTTAAAGGGACCTAGGGTAATAATAGGCCATCATATGAACATGAGCTGTCAGCACGATGCTGTAGCCAGCAGGGCAAACAATACTCTGGCATACATCAACTGATGCATCTCAAGCAAAACCAAGGAAGTGATTCTTCCGCTTTACTCAGCATTGGTAAGACCACAGCTGGAGTACTGCATCCAGTTCTGGGTGCCGCACTTCAACAAGGATGTGGAAAAGCTAGAGAGAGTCCAAAGAAGAGAGGTGCCGGAGGACTGGAAGAGGGCCAGCGTGGTTCCCATCTTCAAAAAGGGGAGGAAAGAGGACCCGGGAAACTACAGGCCAGTCAGTCTTACCTCGATCCTGGGCAAGCTGTTCGAGAAAATTATTCTGGCACACATCCAGGAGGGGCCAGCAGGGAACTGCATGCTCAGGGGCAACCAGCACGGGTTCATCAGCGGCAGGTCCTGTCAGACCAACCTGGTGGCCTTTTATGACCAGGTCACTAAATCATTGGATGCAGGGGTGGCAGTGGATATAGTTTTCCTAGACTTCAGGAAGGCTTTTGA
>NW_017729032.1:106557057-106569961 GCF_001723915.1 Gavialis gangeticus
CAGCTTCCATGTGAGGTGGTGCAGGCTCCCACCCTGGGGGTTTTTAAGAGGAGGTTGGATGACCACCTTACTGGGGTCGTTTGACCCCAGTACTCTTTCCTGCCATGGCAGGGGGTCGGACTAGATGATCTGCTCAGGTCCCTTCCGACCCTAGAAACTATGAAACTATGAAGAGCTAAACATATGATCAAAGGCTTGCACAGCATACGAGGAAAGGCTGAGGGACTTGAGTCTCTTCAGCCTAAAACAGAGAAGGCTGAGATGGTACTTGGTAGCTTCTTACCACTATCAGGGTGCCCTTGGGGAAAACCAGGAGTAATGGGCACAAACTCCTGGAAGACCATTTCAGGCTTAATACTAGGGAAAATTTCTTCACAATCAGGGTCTCCAGACTGTGGAATAAACCCCCTCCAGAGGTGGTGCAATCATGTACCCTGAAAATCTTCAAGAGGAGACTGGACCTTACTGGGGTCACCTGACCCCAGTTGTCTTTCCTGTCTAGTTCAGGGAGCTGGACCCAATGATCTTGTGAGGTCCCTTCCAGCCCCTTACAATCTATGAAACTATGAAACTTGTATCAAAATTTGTAATCTCTGCAATAATGTATGCAAGGATCTTGTAGGCAGAAATTTTGACAACAAAAGTGCCTTTATTGGCTGACATTTCCATTATAAAACCATATTATTAACTGGTTATAGCCTTGCTAAATTGTATGAAGTTTCCCATGATGGATATCCACTTTAGGCTTATTTATTGACTTTTTAAATATCAGCAAAACAGTTCAGTCATTTTCTAGAATTAGGTAAAGAGAATATTCAATGTTTTATCCACCCTCAGAAATTCTTCCATGCATTTCACTGAAGAGCTCTTATGTCTCTACCATTTACAGTACAGACTAAATTTTTGGAGATGGTCTGTGTTCCGGTCTGTGTGTGATTTTGCTGTTTTTGTGGATATCTCCATATACACTCTATGCTGAAGCTAAGGCAAATTTTCTCTGCAATTGCTCTTCCAAACAGGGGCCACTGTGGAAGTGGTCCCTGGCTAGAAACAGAATAGAGTTTCTCTCCAGTGTTCTGAAGACACATTGGCAGCAGGATAGAGGAACAAGCAGAATTTGAATGCAATGGGGTAAGGAGTAAAAAAAAAAGGTTGGAAGTGCAGAATAGAAGCGAAAGATACAGAGTAGCAAGGTAACAGGAGCTAAGAAGAGAGAAATAGCTGCCAGAAGGAGCTGGCGAACCTCAAATTAAATCTATTGGAGCTGTGCTTTAAACTTATGAAGTGCTATAAACTGTGAAGTAGTCGGGGGAGTGGGGATGGGGAAAGACCCTCAGCATCTGAAGGTGGGCATCCAGAATGAATAGAGCCTTGAAAATGTTGGACTACTTCTTCCGTCTCGTCTATAAAATAGGGATAAGGTCATAACCCATCACACAAGTACTGTACACATAAATTCACTAATGTTTATAAACCACACAGATACTACAGACAAACTGCCATAAAAAAGCTCATGAGGAAATGAATGTGTGTATGTACTACAGGTTTTAAATAATATGCAGTAAATAAGGACTGGGTGACATGGTGAGTGATGAGAATAAAAACAAACATTAGATAGCTACCCATTCTCTGAATACCCATTCTGTTGGGTACTGATTGAGGCAAATATCCTTTAAAAAATGCATTTAGTAAGACTACATCCTGACCTTTAGGAACCTGATTTTGCTACCTACATATAGGTTGTTCTCTACAGGCATTAGCATAAATCTTTTAATAATTTCACATATAGCTAGGGTGAGATAGGTTATCTATGCTGTCCAGTTATGGCATCTGCAGTGCCACAGGATACACAATATGCATGGATGAGGAGCAGAGGCCAAAACTCTGTGGGCATGTCTACACATTCATTAATGTACCATAATTATAGCACATTAAGTTTAGTACCGGAAATTACAGGTACTAAACTTAATGCACCATAATTGGCACTACTGCACAGTAGCGCCAGTGCATGTTTTTTATTTGACACTAATGCACGGTAGATTAGTGCTTTAGCATGGCTTACACTGTGATGTGTTAATGTGCAATAGAAATAGTCTACTGTGCTTGTAGCATCTCATGTAGACATGCCCAATTTAGCCCAACTGGAAAACAGTGGGCTAAGAAATGTGGGGGTGATGACAAGGAAATCTCTGTTCTTTTCACAGTAAGAAGGGGCTCATGGGCTGACTGCTGTTCTAATAGTGTGTAAACTCCAAGTTTTGCTAAGAGAAAGACAAAGAGAAAAAATCTTTTGTATGTGTTATTCAGGGAAGAAATCTACTTGCTTTAGATTCAATTCTGATAGATAGCATTTTTGCGAAAAAGAAGTCTTCATTTCATATTTGTGGCACTCTTGCAAGACTAGGTCTAGTACAGTGAGAATAAAGGTGGCAAAAGACAGAACTTGGTGGAAAAATGCTTTCAATTTTATCAGTTAAGCAGAAATCAAAATGGATATAAACCAATCAACTGTTGAGTGTGCCTTTTTATGTGTTTTTACCCTCTGGAGCATCATGAAGCCTAACTCCTTCTTTAGGATCCTTGAGAAATAATGCAACACTACTACTGCTATTATATTTTTGGTATGTCACTATTTTCTAGCAGTCTTGTTCAAAATATAAAAATGACCAGAACACATAATAAAGAGAAAAACAACATGGTGTTATCATTCACAATATATTTTTATACTTAGATGACCTACCAGTTTTTAAATTGCCTCTGTCTCTCTGAGATAAAAAAGTCCACAACATCATAATTATTTTGAGGGGGTTTGAGTTAGGATTGCACTGTACTTGTACTGTACTTACCATTAAGGGAAGAACTGATGCACTAGTCAACCCTTTATTCCAGACATTCATCAAAATAATCCCAGAAGTTGTGGCAGAACACTGTGCAGACAAAGTGCAGACTTTATTCAAAAGGTTGGTTAGGACTCCTCAGTATCCATCATGGCCTATCAAAACGTTGAAGCAGTCAGTGAAAACTGTGTGTTCAGGAATTTTCAGAGGAAAAAAGCGGAGGAGGAAATAACAGACTGCTCCTCTGTGAAAGAAGTGTTTTGTCCAGTGTGCTAAAATGAGCTACTTGTTGGTGTGTGGAGTTGGCCTGAGTCCAGATTTTTCAGCCCTCACAATTTCTTAGCTTTTCTTTGTTTGATGTTCTTTACAGTATTTCTAACTGGTATAAAGATTTCTAACATCCTTCTTGTGTCGGAATGGACAATAATATTATTATTTTCATTATTAGCTAGAAAAGCATTTCATGACTCATTTGCTTAGAACAAGTGAAGGCTCTACATGTTTCATCATCACATATAGTTATACAATAGATACTAGACTAGAATCAACAGACTTTGGCCTGATCTTAAGAGCTCTTTGATTTTGCATATGCATATACATTAACATTGACATTTACATTTAGATACCAAATGTATGTAATTCCTTCTTCCTTACTGCAGCCCTCTTTCAGTCTCCTTTACAGAAAGTCAAAATCACATGCTATGGAAACGATTGTGCTTTCCTTCTCTATCTTTCTTTCATTGTAGCTATAGCACCTAAATCTCAGTCTGGACCTTTTAAAAATAGTTCATTTAGGAAAAAACCACAAAAAACCACAAAGCAAACACTTCTGTAAAAAATGTATTTAAGAGCAATGTTAAAAATAATTCCAAATTAGTTTCAATGGTGTTCATGATTGAAGCACTTCTAGTTTTCCTGTCCAGAGAGAATTTTCAGTATTTTAAATTTTATTCCTGTTTGGAATCAAAACAAAAAGTCATATTTAAAAAAAATATATTTGTGAACTTGCATTCTTTTCTTTAAAAAAAGAGGGGATGAAGTCAAATGAACACTTTATATCAATGTTTTAAATGTTTTGCCTTAAATCTTTTAAAACTATAATTAGTTTAAATTTTAAAACAATTATTTGTATCTAAAAAAGTATTCTTTTTATGAAAAGGCTGGCAAAAAGGCTGTTTCAGCATTTTTTTCTTCCAAATGATTTTGTATCAAGAAGTTTGTCAAAACTGACCTTTTCCTGCAAACAATTTCTGTTTTGCTCCATCAGCATTTTCTACTGAATACAAATATTTTGTCTACCACTTCCTCACCAGTTCTATTTGCAACCCTTTTTATAATTTCCCATAAACATTCCAGGATGTATATGTATTCATGAATATTTATGCAAAGCAAAAAGCTTGAAAGTCTGCAAGGAAATAAAGCCTCATATGAAGGTTCATGCCAAAAAATGTTCATAAGCCATTTTTAATCTCTTTTGACCTTTCTCCTTCTGTTTATATGTTTCCATCATCTGAACAAGAAGAAGAGGGAATGGTTGTTGACTTGTTGCACCACAAATAATGCAGAGGAAAATCTTTGAAGTGATCAGAGAATTAACCCAGATACAACATATGGATTGAAATATGCTCCTACAGAATGCTTGTTGAAATACTGTGACTAATCAGAATACTTGCAAAAATCCAGGGCATATTTCTGATTTGTTCTATTGATGGGGAGCCTTAACCAGTGCTAAAATTCCTCCAAAGTACCATGATCCAACTTGACTTTGACACTGTAAGGAGAAGACGTCTGTCAGAACCAGTATGTTATCAGCATTCAGCATAATATGAACACTTCTTCATAAATAGATGACTAGTTACACCACTTACCTATACATGAGGAGGAAGTATAGGAGAACTGAGCCCACATCTCTTACATGCTAACAGAGTGCAATAGCCATCAGGTGATGGGCTAGGCTAGGCTGAGAGTGCTCTGTACCCCTCGCTTGTAGCTGGGCCACTGGATTCTAGTGCACCACTGGGCAGCTAGGAGGGAAATAACCATGGTACAGGAAGAATGGGCAACAGGGAGTGTGATTGCAGCATTGTCCTGGCAGGGAGGGACTTTGGTCTGTTGCTCCCATATTTTTACTATTAGGTATTTAATGCAAAATGCATTTGTTTCACTGACATAAATTTGCAGTAATGTTGTTGTAATGGCATTATTCTGGATAGTCATGTGGTAACAGAGTTTTTCTGAATTACACTTTGATAGCAGATGGCATGGTCTGGCACAGTGGAGCTACATCTCTGAAAAGAAGAGAAGATTCTGGCCTGGAGTACACAGGGAAATGTGAAAAAATGGATCACCAGTAAGTTTTATGCCCCTTCCTCCATCTTTATAATTTGGATACTTAATGAGAGGTGTTGGGTTGTGAAGCCTCTAGCAAGTCCTGGAAAGCAGTCACTCTGATGAGAGGGTAACCAACTAACTGCATAAAGTTAGAGAGAAATGAGCAGTCTTAGACAACTGGACATATGCTTTTCTTTTTCATTTAAAATACATGATATTGATCACTTCACTGTCAAATCCCCAAAGGCATTCAACCAAAATGCGATTTTCTGAAGAAAAATGTATTCTCTGTTCTTTATAATGATCCCAGTGACAACTTCTTTTCTCATAAGTAATCAGTGAAACCTGGCTTCAAAAGTCTTTTTTTCCCCCCAAAAATGCTGCCTATACTACTTGGGAACACAAAATTAGGGAAAGAGGAGATGCAAAGATGAGTAGCTATACTGCTAATTTGGACTATCTTCAGAAACCCTTAGGCAAGTATTCTTAGTAGTGAAATGCCTAAATTCCAGCATGAGCCAGACAAACAAATTTTTCTGCCCATAGCTACTTGTGGATTTTCCAAACTGCCTTTTGGAAACATTTATTGTTCCTCATTCTCTGAAGACAGCATCTAAGGCCACCTCCACATGAGTGGGAACATACGGTTTGTGACACCTCAGAGTCTTTTGAGGCACTGCAAAATGCATGCAAGGCATGCGGATCTATTTGCCATGCTGCATATTTGTAGCATGGTAGCAAAATTAGATACTAGGAAATCCTGGGTGCATCTACACATTTATTAATATGCCATAGTTACTGCACATTAAGTTTAGTACTGAAGGCTACTGTGCAGTTAGCGTCTTGTGTAGACACAATCCCTAGTATCTAAAAAAACCTACAGAAAAAAAGAAGAGTGGCACGTGGCAGCAGCATGCACCACCTGAAAATGAAGCATGCCCACCCAGAGCCATGGTCCAACTACTGGCCAGGCTCTGTGCACCCAGATCATCACCATTGCATTCCCAGGAGGCCCCCAGGACCCTAGGTAAGGCTGCTGGGGCAAGTGTATGTGCTGGCCCCAGCCTCTCCTACACCATCCAATTTGCTGTATGCCAGAGTGTGCGCGCAAGGGCATTTCCCAGGGGACAGGTAGCACTGGCACAATTTTGTGGCACAACTATGTGCCACTGCTTTTTGTTCCTGGGGCAATACACGTGCATACTTGTCTGGATGTGGCCTAGGTGTCTAAATTTGAATTGCTGTAGGCTATAGACAGACATCATATATGTCCTGGGATAAACCATTTTATATTAGGACACAGTGCAACCATTCAGACATCCAGATCTGTTGCCCTGGGATAAATCCTTTTTAGTTTAATTTAATTTAGTTCATAGGATAAGAAGTACTTATACTTTATGTAGAGCCATTGCAAAGTGCCTCTGAATGGTTAACCCAAGATTGTGTCATTGAATCAATGCCAGAAGTGTGGCAGCATATTCAACCACTTTAGTAACACTGGTTAGATGAAAGATATGTGTACATGCCAGTGTATGTAGATGTAAGAATGGAACCAAAACACAAAGATGATCATCAGGGATCCTGGTGCTCTCTGTAAAAAAGAATTCCCAATCCTCGAATTAAAAAAAGGAACCCCAAATCCACATTTTTCCCTGATTAACATGAAACACCGTTACATATCGCTCTCTATATTAGTGGTGTTTCATTTTAATCACAGAAAAATGTGACTTTGGTGTTACTTTTTTTAACCCCAAAATTGGGGATTTTTTTATCAGAGAAAACCAGGATCCCTGATGATCATAGATTTCAGGATTGCCACAGATTTCAGGCAGAAGAAGA
This sequence comes from Gavialis gangeticus, assembly GCF_001723915.1. Classification (NCBI taxonomy): domain Eukaryota; kingdom Metazoa; phylum Chordata; order Crocodylia; family Gavialidae; genus Gavialis; species Gavialis gangeticus. Next base: position 106,564,065 of record NW_017729032.1, read on the forward strand.
AAAGTTAATAAGATGAATAGCATTACAGCAACATTGGATATTATTTTATAGACACCAAGGTCAGGCACAGACATTATACTTTTACTGGTATGAGTGGTATAACTGATTGGAAAACAGTCTATACCAATAACAAAACAGAAGTTCAGCACACAAATCCAGTCTATGCCCATAACTGAACAGAATTTTGGTGCACACAGACTGGTTTTAAAATGTCAGAACTTGGTCTAAGATTTTCTCCCTCCCTCCCCCCACCCCCAAACAATAAATGTGTGTTCATTTTACTACTGATCTAGACTATCACACTCACAGAATACCGCATAACTTAGATTGATTCCACCTCAGGCTTTCTGAATGTCTGTATCTAGCCCTAGTTTAGTACTTTCGAACTTAAGCACTGTAAATTAGCCATCAAAATATATATGCACATATCACAATTTAAGTGGCTTAATTTTATGTGTGCTGAGTGCCCCATTAAAGTCAATACTATTTTAGGATTTTCAGCAACTTCAGAGATATAATTTTCATCTCTTCAATAGAACCCATGTTTTCAGTAGCCATATATCATATGTTACAGATGCTAACGTTTATTTCTGACAAAAATGGTTTCTCACCAATAGGAGAAAGGTATAGTTATGGTTTTTTGTGCACAAGCAAGCATTTTACTCCAGACAATGGCTCATACCATTATACAGTAGGGGGATGAAGGAGTTCATGTGATGATATGCAAAAGAAACATGCTTTATATGCACAACAGAACTGAGCCATGTGCACTGGACTGGATTAAATTAACTTCTTTCAATACTTTATTTTTTTTCCTCTCTGTCCTACCCAGTTTAGGGGAATGGCTCATCTATTCCTTTTCATTAATAATAAATCGTAATAATAGCAAATAAACTTTCTTGGATAGAATTCAATAGAGATGCTAAAATGTCTGCATCAGGCTTCTTGTCTTCCCTTTCTTGGTCTCTTTTTGTCATTACTGATGCCAAAAAAACTGCATGTACTAAATATGATGTACTATCTCATTTATCTTGTTACATTGCCACATTTGTTTTGCTGGACTGACACATCACAATTTAAATTATATATATATATTATATATAATGGGGACACTTGAAATATATGTGGACAAGGCAACATTATAGTTAAGAATCCTTTCCTTTTTGAGGCCTGTGAGACAAGGTATTTAGCATTATTTGCAGATTCATTGGAATCTGACAAGCTGTGTCATAAATGGTTATGCTATGGCTTGAATTTGTGACTTCTGGGCTGCCACCTGTGTGCTTTAGCACCTACACCACCCCAGCCACCATAGCTAATAATTATTGTTAATAATTGTAAAGTTAAATGCCTTTCTTGTTTAGCAGCACCTCAGGTATCATCTAAATTATTTGCTGCTTGGAAGAGGAAGATAATATTTACCTAATCAATAGAGGTGGCAAATCCATTGGAAATTATTTGAAAAATGAAAAAAGTTATGTAAAAATTAGAATCCCTCAGAACTTTGTGCCTATGAGTACCTTCCTTTAAGTTAGTTTGAAACAAAATGATTTCTCAATTATCTGTTTGATAAAGAAATATGCTTTAGCATTTATTGCTACAAAAAAGGGTTTTCTCAAGATGAGAAATAGTATGATGGGTTCGTGTTACATGGTCTAGACAGATTTAAACCTTTGCTTTCCAGTAAATGTGGATAAAACTCTTTTTTGTGTCCCTAATGGAAATCCTATTAATTTCATTTTAATTAATCCCAAATTTCACTCTAATAATAACACAAACATGACCAATCAGAAGGTCTATTTCTATTTATACATACAATCTAAAAGTATATTCACATGAAGATTACTCTTATGGCAGTACTATATTTTAATGAAGGGAAAAAGACATTTTTTGGAAGGAAAGGAAGATGGGAAAGCACTGATGTCTCAGTACAAACCTCTTAACTCAGAGTACATTTCCTCTGATGACTCATAAATCTACTGAAGTCCATAACAAATTACCTGTCTGCTAGGTATGCCCTCCTATCAAAGAGAAAATATTTTGGGTAAGATAATCATAAGAGTTCAGATGCATTAAAAGATCCAGGATTAAAAACCTGTTAAACAGAGCACAGCTTTTATTAGAGCACTGAAATGTAGTAGCTAGATTTTTTTCAAAGTCCTCATTGAAAGGGGGCTGCTGGGCATTTTTAAAAAACATCAGTATTTTATTTCAGTGCCTAAACTGTTTGTTGCAAAATTATTTTGATAATCTGACCCAATATCTTTTCAGACACAATACAATCACCTTGAAGTTTCAGTATGGACTGCAATTCATCTGTATTTTTCTGCTTTCTACTTAGAGACAGAGGGTAAAGTACTTTCTGAGACACAGCCAGAAGCAGGACTTTATATTCAACATTGACTCTTCATGCTGTGAATAAAGGGCTACATGACATCAAACTAAAAATTTCTACAAATTATGTAAATGGCAACACATAATTTGCAGCCATACCTCCAAATTCGTAAGATTATAATGATCAAACATGAATAATATTTTTTAGACTAAAGGGTAGACTCTTGCCAACTACTGAAAGCCTTATATGTATTTTTTTTATTTGTTTAAATGCTGGACACTTTTTAATTAGCCAGAAGGTTGACAAATACATATCACACTCTGAAATATTTCATTATAGCCCATGCCCAGAACCCACCTGTATACAAACTATGTCTCCATTAACCTATGTCAATACTAACACTACTGAATTTAAGAAAGAAAGAAAGAAAGAAAGAGCCAAAAAGAACCCTTAAATGCAATTTCAGAGGTTGCTTACTCTGGGCCAATAAAAAGAGAAGATTCCTTTGGTTTATTTTTATAACTCCAATTCCAAGTAGTACAGATGAAAAGGGTTGCTATATTAGAATGTGCTTTACCCGCAATGAATATAGAATGTCCCATATTACTGAAATCAGGCACATTATAAACACACACACACACACGCACACGCACACACCCTTTTTTAACTGAAAATTAGGTATTTTTTTCAAATCAGAGAAAACCAGGATCACTGGTGATGAGTAGGTGATCTAGACAGCAGAGTTTTCCTTTATTAATGAATAAAGAAAAAATAAGACATTTACTATGTTAAAATCAGAATGTCTTCATAGTTAATTTCATTAGGAAAAAGTAACTCATTTAAGTTTTTGGATGTTTTTTTTCTTCCAGGTGAGACCTTTTTCACTTTGTCACTAAATCTCATTGTTAATACTGTTTGTGAGCTCACAATGACCTCATGCTGAGCTCATGACCACCACCAAGAAGTATGCCCCACCCATTGCCTCCCACTATTAGTATGCTGAATCCTGGAAATTAGGCAGTGTAGTGATTTTTGCGAATACCAATACACACACCCAAGAGAGGGAGGCTGAGAGTGTCCCTAGGCACATGCATAGAATTTCTCTAAAGCAGCTAATTTGCCTTATTTCCCTGACCTAGAAAATATAGAGCAAGGACAACTAGATGGAGAGTGCTTCAGCAAAACTCCTAGACCTGGCATAGAAAAAGTGTAAATAAGCCCAAAGTCCATATCCTTTATAATAAATTATTTGGTTAATTTAAAATTTCTGCCAATATATATTTCAAGGGTTTTTTTGTATCAGTCAGGGTAGACAATTTAAGAGTAGTAAAGCAAATATGCGAAGGAGTAATAATGGTTAAAACACAGGGACTTTATTCTCTCATAAAGGATTTGTATATATTCCTCATGCTACTTTCTGTGCATTAATAGCCTGATCCAAGACACATTGAAGCTGACTGAAATCAGTTCATTGATTTCAGTGAACTTTGGATATAGCAGCAGAGTAAGAAATGTCAACTCTAGTGAACAGAATGTGTCTCTGCAACACAATCTACTCAGGGTCTGGAAAAATGAATATTTCAGCAAAGAATTCAAAGGTGGATGAGCAGATCCTGTGCTTCATTTGTATAAAGTAATACCACACATCCTAATGAAGATCAAAGACCTCATTCAGCATTCAAAAATAAGTAGGCAAGTGCCATCATTTCTCTGTAAAAGGCAGCTACTTGGCTTCATGTAATAAGGTACAAGATGCGCCTCAGGAAACGCTACACTTACGTTCCTAATGCTGCCATTCTTAATACTGAGGGGAAAAAAAAGAAGCTTCTTTCTTTTTTCATTTGTATTGATGCTTGGAATCTTTGGAAAAAGCAGAGTCATCTTCTCATGGTTTGATGAGAAAATGCATTTCAAAGCTAACAGAAGGAATTGCTGGGACTGTTAATTAAATAGTGCTACTTGCTAATTGCACTGAGCTCTTACCACAGTACCCCAAGTTTTTATAAGCCTGAGACAGAATAATTTATTCCATGGATATTGTGACATGTGGTCTCTTGTCCATACCCAAGGCATGGGCAAATGTACACTTTAGCTGCATTAAAAAGGGAGGGATATTTACCACTCAAGAAAATAAGACAGCTGTTCTGACCTAACTTACATCTGCATGACCCTCGACTAATACATGTTAGCTAAATCATTGTATTTTTAACTATGAATAGAGCAGAGTTAAACCTGGAGTGGTTTTGCTACACTTGTAGTGATACAGAATTATACAGAGGTAACAGGTGCATTATAGCAGCTTTTATCAGTATCTGTTGATACTGATACAACTCATACCTCTTCCTATACCCCAGTTTCCATTATTGAAATTATTTTCTGGATTATATTTGGATTATGTCACCCTATCTTTGAATCCTCCTACTGGTCCTGCATTTTTCTATGCTAATCATTTTAAGGCCTTTGCCATTTCTGCACCTGTATCAAACCTTGATTTTTATTAATGTCATCATCAGTACTTTCTTCCACAATGAGGCTTTTGGTTGATTTTTTTTTTTGCTCAGCTGTATACTTGGGAGAGATAACAGACAAGCATTTGGACGTAAGGGGCATGCACAGACATCCTAGAGGGTTAGCATGAGGTTAGATTGATTTAAAAATGGCCACCTAAACTATGGTAAGTCAGGACAGAGAGGCTAGTGAGGGGGCTTGTGGGGGCTGGGAGGGGCATGCTTAGTTGGCAGGATTGGGGGAAATGGGGGTCCATAGGGAAGTGGGTGGATCAGAGGGGCAAGCTAAGTCTGTGGGGGGATTTAGAGAATCTGGGGGGCAAGTGGGGACTGCAGGGGGCTTGGAAGGTTTGGGGAGGCTACCGGGCTCTGAAAGGGGGATGGTAAGGTCTGAGAGGGCTTGAAAGGATCAGGGGGGCTAGTAGAGTCCAAAGGGATTTGGAGGGTGGGGATGGAACTCTCCTTCCCTAGACACCAGGGGCTATTTTTAGTCCTGTTGCACATGCCTAGATGAATAACCCATCCCAGTGAATCTACTCCCCTGATCCTGCCCACCCCTTTCATAGTCATAGTTGGTAGGGTCGGAAGGGACCCGAGTAGATCATCAAGTCCAACCCCCTGCCATGACAGGAAAAAGTACTGGGGTCAAACTACCCCAGCAAGGTGTTCATCTAGCCTCCTCTTAAAGACCCCCAGGGTAGGAGCCAGCACCACTTCTCTTGGAAGTTGGTTCCAGATCCTAGCCTCCCTGACAGTGAAGTAGTGACTCCTGATATCTATTCTGAATCTACCCTCTGCCAGCTTGTGACCGTTATTTCTAGTCATGCCTGGTAGTGCTTGGGGGAACAGGGACTCCCCCAATGCCTGTTGGTCCCCTCTGACTAGTTTGTAAACAGCCACTAGATCCCCCCTCAGCCTTCTCTTGTGAAGGCTGAATAGGTTCAGGTCCCGTAGGCTGTCCTCGTAGGGCCTGCCCTGCTGCTCCCTGATCATGCGGGTGGTCCTCCTCTGGACCCTCTCCATGTTGTCCACATCCCTCTTGAAGTGCGGCGCCC
>NW_017729032.1:106570526-106577589 GCF_001723915.1 Gavialis gangeticus
TGACAGGACCTGCCTCTAATGAACCCGTGTTGGTTGCCCCTAAGCATAACCTCCCCCACTGGCCCCTTGTGGACACGCGCCAGGATAATTCTCTCAAAAAGCTTACCCAGAATCAAGGTAAGACTAACTGGCCTATCGTTTCCTGGGTTCTCCTTCCTCCCTTTTTTGAAGATGGGAACCACATTGGCCCTCTTCCAGTCCTCTGGCACCACACCAGAGCATCACGAGTGCTCCTAAAGCTGTGCCAGGGGTCCCACAATGACTTCAGCTAATTCCCTCAGCACTCTGGGGTGGAGATCGTCTGGACCAGCTGATTTAAATACATCCAGTCCCTCCAGAAGTTCCCTGACTAGATCCTCACTGACCCATGGCCTGGGTACACCTCCCCTGGGGCCTGAGGGGGTCCTGGTGGGGGTGCTGATCCGGTCTCTGCTCCAGAAAATGGAGGCAAAGAAGTTGTTAAATAGGTTAGCTTTGTCATCTAGTGTGATGACCAGGTTTCCTAGCTTGTCCTGCAGGGGCCCCATGTTACCCGGTACCTTCTTTTTGCCCCCTATGTATTTAAAAAAGGACTTCTTGTTGTCCTTGATCCGGGTAGCTAGTCCCAGTTCCATCTCCACCTTGGCCTTCCTGACCACCCCTCTGCAGCTCCGAGCAACTGCAGTATAGTCCTCCCTGATGATGGCCCCTCCCTTCCATTTTGTGTACGCCTCCCTTTTAGATAGGAGATGTTCCAGGGTGCTTTTGGTGAACCATGAGGGCTTTTGCGTCCTCCTGCCCCCTTTGATCCATGTTGGGATTACCTCCCTTTAGGCTTGGAGGATAGTCTCCTTAAGGAGCGACCACTCTTCTTGGACACTTGACTCCCCTACCCTCCAGGACCTCAGTGCTTCCCCGACTATTCTCCTTAGCTCTTTGAAGTCTGCCCTCCTGAAGTCTAGGACTGCTGCCTTGCTGCAGGACTTTGCCACCTTGTGCTGGATGGTGAATTCCAGTAGGTGATGATCGCTGTCACCCAGGTGGTCGAGCACCTGCAGCCCCCTCACCAGGTCGTCGCCCATGGCCAGCACCAGGTCTGGCAGGGTGTCTCCTCTGGAGGGGCTGTGCACCTCCTGGATTAGATGGTGGTCCTACATTTCAGCTAGGAACCTACGTGAGTGGTCAGACCTGGCTGACTGCTCTTCCCAGCAGTTGTCTGAAAAGTTCCGGTCGCCCATGATGACTACTTATTTTGACCTTACTATATCTGTGAGCTGACTAAAGAATTCCCAGTCTGTCTCTTCCCCTTGGTTGGGTGGTCTGTAGTAGACCCCCACCGTTAAGTCCCTTTCCCCTCGACTGCCTTGTATTCTAACCCAGAGCACTTCAGTGTGCCCTTCCTCTGACCCTGTACTACTTGATGAGGATGTGTATTCCTCCTTGATGTAGAGCACCACACCCCCACCTTTCCTCCCTGTCCTGTCCCTCCTCTACAGCCAATAACCCTTAACATTCACCGCCCAGTCATGCATTGGGTCCCACCACGTTTCTGTGAGCCCCACTATGTCTGGGTTGGTGTCAGCTAGCAGGAGGGTAAGTTCCTCCTGCTTGTTTCCCATACTACGAGCGTTTGTGTAGAGGCATTTGAGGCCTCCTGAAGATGTGTACACTGGCCCCCTAATCTCAGCATTGCCCTGGCCCCTTTCCTCCCCTCCACTTACCTACCCAGACTTACTTCAATCAGCTCCTGGAAATGAGAGTAGCTTGTGGGATGGGGGATTGGCATGCTTGGGTAGCATTGGTGGGTCTTCAGGTGGGCGGGGTTGTTTATGTGAGGGAGATGCAAGAGGTCAGGAGGGTGGGTAGGAAAAGTACTGCCCTGGGGCTGGGGTGCTTGGCTGTATCTATATCCCTATATCTCAGAGGTATAGTTAACTTAGATCAGGTTGGCTATTTTTAGTGCTTTGTTGCTTTTCAGTCTAAACTTCCTGAGCTTCTGTACACTTCTAACTTAGATTCCTAGTTTGGTCGATCTAAATTTAATGTCTGTACAATGGCAAACTAAGTTAGATTGAATGGCCATATTCAATACAATCTAAACTCCCCCTAGTCTTCCCCCTAGTCTGCCAAAGAGAGATTAAGGACCATTTCCTATTCCACCCTGTTTGAGTTCCTGAATATGCATTAAGGCATTTACTTTTGCAACCTGCTGTCATTTTAAGACTAAGCCATGAAAAAGGAACAAGAAGAGGAAGACCTACAACTTTGATACTAATAGTTTTTCAGAGATGCAAAAAGAGTAGAATTGGATCATTTTTAGCCACCTAATGGGTTGAATAGGACCTGGCATTTGATCTCTCTCTTTCTCAGCTCCCTATATGTAAAACTATTATGACAATCTTGACTTTTTCACAGAGATATCAGAAGAACTAATCTATTAATTTTTATGAGCTCTTCCAAATTCACTAAAATGAGAATTGTAGTAAAGTCTCAAAATAAATGTAGTTAAAAATAAGACCTAAGACCTTTGTAAGACCTATGTTCACTTCCTGACTGATACAGATTTAGGTCCAAAACCTGGAAAACACATGATTAAAGTTATCTACATGTAAGAATGTGCAATATCAGACTCATACTGAGTGATCTCATTCAAGCAACTTGCTACCTCTGCCTCTCATTATCCCCACACATAATAGCATAACTGAGGAGGAAGAAACTGGTGCAGCAGCTTCAGATGCCACCTTTCGGGAAGGGGAGTACAAACATAACCACTGTACTTCAGTGCTGGGGATCAGTGCCACTGCTGGCAGCACAGCAGCCAGCACTGTCCTGTGTGACCACCACTGCCCAGTGCTCAGAGCTTCCCTGTTATACTTCTGCCATCATTAGATCTGTGGTAAAATTGTACTCAATTGCCTGATCTTGATCTGGCTCATTTGCTTGTAAATCCAAATGCAATACAATCATCTTTCTCATTGTCAGTTATAAAATTATGCTTTAAGCTCCTTTTTATGATAGACTTTTGTTCCTGAAAAAAAAGATAAATAGTAAATGGCTGTTATGCCAACTCATATTTTTAAGGCAGACTATTAAGGTTGTCTGCTTATTCTATGTAAAGCTAGATGCACACTCATAAAATCCATAACAAGTTAAAAGAAGCCCTACCTTCAAGTTTATCTAACTCTCAGTTTTCAGCTTTGTCACTGTGTCCTTTAATATCTTCCCTAGCCTTAAAGACATCTCTGGCTGGTTTTTTTTTTACTCATTTATATTACTTGCTTCACTGGCCTTACTTGGTATCTTACTTCATATTTATTTCTACTTCAGTAGAATAGTCTCTGCCTGAATTTCCTCTTTTCTGATTGCCCCATATTTTTTTAACATTGATTCAGTCTGAACAGTTTTTTATCTCACTTCATCAAAATTTCATATCTTTCTATGCCTCCATTTAGGATACCCAAAGAGAATAAACCAAACTTATTTACCATTTTCTCATAATATTCTTGAAATATATTACTATTGGCTTATGTTGTATGCTGTTCAGAGCAATAATGCTCTTATAAAAAGGTGCCTGGAAGAAACTAAACATACTATTCTGAATAAATACTAAACATAACCAGTACCTTGCATTGTAGCAATAATTCTTTTAATTTGTGTTATATCCCTGTGTTTATTCATCCTATGATCCTGTTTACCTTTTTAACTACAGCTATAAACTAGATTAATGGTTTCAATATTTTTCTACAATAACTCCCAAATGCATTTTCTCTGCATACTGCATGACTGTTCTATTATATATACAGATGAATTAAGTCTGGGACAAGGAAAACTAATATTATTATATACATTATATATGCAATGAATATGTGTATGTGTGTGCATGTGCACACATGTATATGTATTATGTATGTAAGTATGTATATATACACATATTTTTCCCTGTCCCAGGCTTAATTCATCTGTATTAGACAAGCTGCAGAATTTTCTAATACAATTACATCAAAATCCGGGATTCTGATTCTCTCATTCCTCATCTTGGTAAACCTTCAGGTTTTTATCTGCTTCTTATATCACCTTTTTGCACCTAAATTTCCAAACTTACACCATATGGTCAAATGACCAAAAGTGGAAAAGATCTTTTGAAAGTGAGGATCTAATTGGTCTGTTGTGACACACACAGGCAAAAAACAACTTGTTGATGCTATCCCTTGGTTTGATAAAACATGAAGTGTGTAAAAGCAAAAATTCAATGAAAGTAAAAAGATATCCTGGACATTTGTAGTTATATGTTTACTTCACACTTGTACACACATACATAAACATAAACACACGTCTAGTGAGAATGCAGTTTAAAAAAGAATCCATTTGTTAAATCAGTTTCTTATTTGTACCAATGGGTAATCTTGTTTAATGTATAATCCTTTGTAGGATAACTCCCTGTTTTCTATTGACAGACTGCATTGTCTTACCACTTTATTTGTCTTGACTTTCCATTAACCTATAATGCTTAAGGGTCCAAATGAATATTATTTTTAGAAAGGAAATATGATATACTTCCACTTCATTTATTTTCCTTTCAGATATTCACAGTAATCATTTAGACCACCAGAAATACAGATACAGGTTTCCCTCCGTTTATGCAGGTTCTTTATATGCAAATTTGCTCTTATGTGATGAGCATATTTAGACCCATAGTTCATTATATGCGAAGTAAATTTGCTCTGCACCGGGCTCCGCTTGTATGCACTCACCTCTGCACCTGGGCTGCACCATGCCCTGGTTCAGGCAGCTGATGTTGGCTGCTCCCAGGGCTGCTCCAGCATGGGCTGGGGTGAGTGCAGACAAATGGAGCCCTGGGTGGCGCGAGGCACAGCTCTCACCTCAGCCCCAGCTGCACAGGCCTGAGGAGTGCCCCATGCAAGCTGCAGTGGGAACTGTCAGTGGGTGGGCGTGGGGTGCACCTCTTCTTGCTCCATATGCCCCAGGAGGGCAGAGTCCCCCAGCCCATAGCCCTCCCAGGGGCACAGAGCAGCAAGAGGCACATCCCTCCACGCCCTAACAGTTCTCTCCGCAGCCAGTGTGGACCACTCCAGGGCTGCTGCAGCCAGGGCTGGGATGAGTGCCATGACCTGTGCCACCCGGGTATCAACTTGTCTGCATTCACCCCAGCCTGTGTTGGAGTGGCTCTGGGAGCAGCCAACACCAGCACTAGGGCACAGTGCAGCCCAGAAGCAGAGGTGAGTGCAGAGAAGCTAAGCTCAGGCACAGGAGGACAGGCAAAGCACAGTGCAGCCCTGCAGCTGTAGGCAGCCGGCACTAGCCAGTCCCAGGGCCACTGCAGCCAGGGCTAGGGTGAAAACCACGCTGTTCCCTCTGCTTTGCTGCCTTGTGCAGCCCTGGGACCAGCACCCCTCCCCACAACCCTTCCTTAGTCCCAGCCTCCCTTCCTCCCCCCTGCCCTCACCACCATGGGAACATATCCCTATTTGTTAAATTGTAAAGTGGATTCACTTTATACAAATTTGATTTATGTGCCATTCTCCATGAAAGCATGTACCGCATAAATTGAGAGAAACCTGTACTAAAGAGTCTGATAATCATCTTTAATACAAAAATTCCTTTTTTGGATGTTTTTCCACAAGGCACAATTTGTCCACTCTGTTTCTATATAGAATGGATAAAAGGTAAATCAGATGAGCATCTGTAGCATCATTTCTATCTCACTAATTTTTCTTCCTAGATCGCCTCCAAAAAGGTACCAACAGACACATGCTTGATTTTTATATAATATATTGCTACCAGTCCTTCCATTAAACGTCTAAGAAAAATTAAATGTTTTGTCTTCCATGTTTTTGTTCTCCCAAGTATAAAAAGAGTTTCAAGTTGTTTGTTTTTCTTTTTTTGCCTTCCTGTCGTTTCCCTAGATATAGCTAATTTCTGATCTATTTATGACGCTTATATTATCTCCTTTCCCCATCATGTTTTTCTTTTTTAATTAACCTTCAGGCCTATCCTCTATGCTCATGATCCTAAATGTTCCCTAAATCTATGTCTTACTTCCTTATTTCAAAGCCTCCACAAATATAATTATCCAGCAAACCCTTATTTTTATACCAGCTGTCTCAAATAAGACATCCAGATGCCTAAATTAATTTTATAACTGCTTAGAAGGGCTATTAATTTCTCCTGACTCTGCCCTCTACTATCCATTCAGCCCTGGATACATTTTTGCTTTTCAAGCCCATCAGTCTATTTCTTGACATTGCATGCACTAATCTTTTTTTTTTTTTGGCTGCCAGTATACCTCTATTGTCCTCATTCCTTGAAGCACATGATCCTCTAACTTTTCCAACTCATCCCAGTAAATCAATCCTTCAATTCTCAATAATTCTCAATAATACCAGGCTATGATACTGAGTGCTCTGCTTCATTTAGCATTGCTATTTATTGTGTGGTAGGTGATCTGCCTCGTGCACATTATTATTTCAAAGACACTGGTTTTAATCAGTAGATCTAGCTTGTACAGCAATTCAAACAGATTTAACATATAATGCTTAGTTTTCCTTCTGCGATTAGATCTCAAACAGCCTCTAATGATGGAATCAGTCCTGAACATTCTTAAACACACTGGGAGATTTTGATACATTCAATGGATGGTCAGAACCAGAGGTTGTTCAGTATACTGCACAGCGGAAAAGTTATTCTTTCATTTCTGAAAGATAGTGCTTACCTTGGCATTTATTTTCAAAGAAGAATGAACACGTATAGAAAGGAAAGTGGTAAAACAGCAGTCTTCTATCTCTTACTTGTTTAAATCTGCCCCTTTAGTTTTGTGCAAAATTAGTCCTGGAATAAGTCCTCCCTGCACCATATGAAAATTCTCGCCTTCCTGCAAGCTTCTCATAACTGTAAATACATTTCCCAATTTAATTCCTCTAACATCCTGGATCCCTCTCACAACAGCCAAGAATTATCTGACTCCTTTTATTGCCTTCAGCTTCTCTCAAAAATGTCTGTGCTGTGTCAGCCAAAATATTTTTATCATTTTTCACTGAAAATTCAATATTATCTCACAACAACCTTG
>NW_017729032.1:106577600-106580255 GCF_001723915.1 Gavialis gangeticus
TTTTCACTGAAAATTCAATATTATCTCACAACAACCTTGTCAGCTCTCTTTCTGTTGTGTTTGGCCTCCCACTCTTTAAACACCTCTAACCATAGATTTGAAATCTGTAGTCAGTTTTAGAGTTTGTCTATGTTTCTACTCTTCTAATAATATCAGACAGTCCTTGTTTGGCTCTTGGAAAAAAATCTAATGTAATCAGTCCTATTATGTAAACTTTTTCAGATTTACTACTAAATATACCTAATTGTTTCCTCCTTCATCTTGCTTCAATTTATCTTCTTATAATTTCCTATCATACTAACCATATGACCATGAGATCTAGACAGAAAAATACAAAAAGAAGGGAAAATTTGGTAAAATATTTCCATAGTAAGCTCACTTGGTAGCTTGTATCAGTTAACTGTAACGGCATGTTTGCTCAGAGAATATAGTGGTAAACGCTCTTGGTGAAAAAGCAAAGTCAGAACTACATTTGCTGCACTTGTTTATTTAACAAAATTCCCAAATGGAAACATAAATCTGAATTTGGGGGCTGGTGATATAATACAATGGAAGTTCTGCCTAGAATACAAAAGCAATGCTGAAAAGAAAAATGTGTTAAAATATAGAGCAGGTACAGAAGAAGGAAAACTTATCATTACATTTGACATGAAGTGCAAATTTTGATAGATTGTGTAGACTCATAAAGAAAGCAAAGAGTAAAATATGTGTCCTCATTAACATATGGGTGGTTATGTCAAGTTTGTTAAAAAAACACCACACAATGATACCTGACTATCTGAGAGTTTGGATTCTTTTTTTATATTAGAAATAACTGCTGTATTTCAAATTTCATTGTATAGCGATTGTTGGCTTTTTTGTGGCTCTCCGTTTATTTACATGTGTTTTTTGTGTTTGTGAAAGACGGAGAGAAAGAAAGCGAAAGGTAGAAAGGAAAACTTATTGCTTCACTAAACAGTTATGTTCCCAGTCCAGCCTGCTATACCACACCTGTCAATAGGGTCCAGAGAACCAGCTGACAGCTGGGGAATGTCAGAGCACACTGGGCACATCTACAAGAGGTACTAGAATTAGTCTACTGTACATTAACATCACTAAAGAGGTATGTGCTGGTGCTACTATGGAGTAGCACCAGCTACTGAGCATTGAGTTAGAACCTGCTATTACAGGTACTAAACTTAATGTGCAGTAACTACAACACATTGATGCACATGTGGACATGCCCGGTACTGAGATCCAGAAGTTATCTATATCTACCCTCATATCTGAACCCCCTCATAAGGTATTCAGAAAGGGAAAAAGAAGATCAGGTGAAGTTACAATGGTCTTATGGCTTCCACAGGCCTTCACTATGCCAATACACAAATAGGGGCTTTCAGGCAATCTCCATTTCCTATTTGTCACCTCCAAGAAATATAAAGGGAAAGAAATAGAACAAATAAATCAGCTCTTTTATTTTCTATTAAAGCCAAAATATTAAAAATGTGTGGTTTTGCATAATCAATAGCAGCTGGTATGAAATCAAGTAGTATGCAGTGACTAAGGTTCTGTTAAATTAAGCTTCTTGAAATAGAGGATTCTGTCTATACTTAATCAATATTCTGAAAGGGACAACACATTTAGTCAGGTTCTATTTCCTATCCTTTGCTAAAGGGTTTAACATTAAATGGCTAAGTAAAAATTTTTATATATGTCTTCACCATACAACATCCTTTTTGCAACTGCAGCATCAGTCTTTCTGCCATGTTATAAAATGCATGTACTAAATTGGAAAGGATTGATTGTGGGAAAATTAGATTTGTATTGATATTCTAGAATAATCAATATTTTTTGGCATTGCTATTGTTTTTATAAAAATACATTTCTGGGAAAGTAATAAGCTGTATATTAATCTGCACCCTGAATGTTTAATAAAAGTAAATTAATCATCTGTTCCCCACACTTATAAAACTAAAATTGATCAGCACTGAATTTCAGTGAACATTTTTAGATAAATTCTTTGGCATTAATATTCCCCACAATATGTTTCCTTTCTGTCTTCTACAAATTAAATGAACAGATTTTAACTCACGCTGATACATTTTCATAGGCCCTAAAGCATAAAATACTGCTTTCTTATACTTGCTTGCTTACTGCATTTGAGGCAAAAATGAAAATTACTGATTGCCAAGGAGTGTGCAATTCAGTCCTCCTTTTAACTTATTGCATACTGCCTCTTTGCATCCAATATTAAGAATCAGAAAAAAAGTAGTGGCTCTATTTTAAGAATTTAATTTAATTGAAGTGTGTCCCATCTGTATATAGGACTCTTCCGGAATGATGGATCTTCTACAGGTAGTCTCTGTCAAATCTGGGGCCATGCCTGAATACACTTTGGTAATTTATTTCCTGCTCTTTTGTGCTAATGTAATGAGCTATATCATAGCTAAAGTTCAACAAGTTGTAGAAGCTGTCATTTCCATCAGCATAGCACAGATCTGTATGGAAAGAGTAAGTAGTTTCTGAAAAGAAAAATTAAATGAAATCAAAGAAGCTAACTATATTGCTTGTTAAATTTAATACAGGCACATGTATACATACACATACCCGCGTGCGCGCACACACACGCGCGCGCAGACACGCGCGCACACACACACACACACACACACACACACA
>NW_017729032.1:106580266-106583218 GCF_001723915.1 Gavialis gangeticus
ACACACACACACACACACACACACAAAGGGAGCATGTAAGGTAACTGATTTCCAAGTAAGTTGAATCTTTGTTGGATTTAAATCCTTAAACTAATAGTAGGAATACTATGTAATACATATTCATTAAAGAAATGCTAATAAAAGTCTTCTTTTGCTTGTAAAAAAAATCTAATCTACAGAAACAGGTGTTTCATATACTTTCTAATATTCTATTTTAAGGCCTCCAGTTTTACATCAGACATTGAACTGACAACTAAACTGTTTACAGAAAATTACTGCTGTGATAGGATTGTCTATCTTTTTCTTTTTTTTTCCTTTCTCAAAAATAAGGCCAAATGAAAAACAATCAATTTATTATTTTGTTTAAAATTAAAACATTCCCTAGATATATTTTACGGAAATCTAACAGGTCTTGCCCTCCTCCCCTCCTTTTTTATTTAATATCACTATTGCCTACCAATAGTAATAGCCTTAGTTCAGAGACTCATTTATTTTGAATTAAACAGGTGTTAGTTATTTAGAAATTAGGTACTCATGATACCAAAGCTTGTGTGCCAAGCAGGGTTCTGTTTAGAGGCATTTTTAAGAGTTCCAGGGAGTTGAAGGAAAGAGAAAGTGAATCCATTTAGAGATTTATAACCTCTGGCTTCCTTTGGTGAAAATTGTTAGGTGATGAATTATTGCAAGTGAATTAAGAAAATGAAGTCTTCTACCTGTCCAGAAGTTTTCTTATTTAATGTTCATTCTCTGTGATAGACATAGGGGAAAGTCTCATCTGGAGTTTTGGGACCAATTAGGAACCATTATGAACTCCAGCTATGCTCCAGAATTAGATGCAGTTAGAAAGAGTGGGATGGATATGCAACCATTTCAGTATGTGCTAGCTGGCTCTTGAATATTTACTTGTATATATTTCTTAAGGATGGTTAATTGTGGAATGGAGGGTAGGAAAACATGTGCAGAGGAAATTATGCATCTGATTTTTTTTATAACTTTTTTTTTAGTGCTTATAATTTTCGTGTAATATAGAGGGGGTTGCTTTGTGGTATAGGTTTTTCAAAAGGAAATCCTGAGCCAAGCTATCTGAAAAAAGTCCCTGAGATTAGACTTCTAAATCTTTATTTAGGTATTCAAATGTTTTGTTTGGTTTTCAGTCATATTAGTGGCTGGTAATTCACGTCAATTCACATCACTATTTCTCATTGCATAAAGTTACTAGTAAGGCCAAGGCTTTAGCTTTGAGAATCTGACCAAAATGTAATAAAATATTTCAAAGCATGAATTAACTTGTATTTTGGCCATACACAGTATGGAAGAAGAAGAAGGGATTAACTTGTTCATTAGGGCTAAGTACAGGCAGTCAAAAAGCCTGAGGCTGAATTGATACAGTCTTTGAAGGTTAGTCTGAGATGCAGAGACTGAATTAATAAACAATTAGACAGACATTCCCTTTTGATTCAGGAAATCCAGCCACATGCCTGTAGTGGCTTAGGCCAGAAGAGACAGAAGGAGCTAGAGCACAGCTCTCTGGCAGGTAGTCAGCATGGGCTGGATATTCCCTTCTTCTTCCTGCTGCCCCTGAGGTGTCTGAAATTTGCAGTCCAGAATCACATCAGCAGGACTCTGCAGGGTTGTTCCAGAATCACAGAAGCAGGACTCTTCCTGCTTCCAGGTGTCTCTGGGATTTATAGTCCTCAGTCATAGCCAGCAGTAAGTTTGAGCTGTGGAAGGGGCATTTAAACCCCCTTCCTGGCCCCAGACCCCAGCTGGGGTGTGCCTGGGAAAGCAGCCCCCACAGACTGGGCTGCATCCTCAACCAGACTTGCCTTCCGCCCCCCCCCCCCCATCAGCCAGCCCTCACTACTCCAGTTAGGGAGCAGAGAGGTGGGACTAGCCCTATTTTCTGGAGCAGACAGCACAGGGCTGGAAAGCATGCTAGGATACTGGAGTACCGTGAATTAAGTTGAATCAGAAATGGGTCTGGGACAGAATTTTCATAAACTGGTTTGACCCAAATCAGTTAAGCCTGATACTACATTCAACTAGGTTTATCTTAAATCACTTTTCAGCCCCTTTTAACCTTCTTTCTGTACACTGAACTTCTGTTCTGTTACAGGTTTAAAGCAGTTTCTGATGACTTAAACCAGTTTACATGCAACTTCTGTTCCTAGCCTAGAAGATTCAGTGTATTTTCATTTTTTCATATAATGGGTGTGGAGCTGGTGATAAACAGGAGTTTGGGGATGGATAAATATGATTGAACTGATGGACTGGCAAACCATGATTTGTATCAGATGGCTGATTTAAGATGCTTTCATTTTAAATTTTATCCTTGGTTCACAGGGAGTGCACACATATTTGTCATTGTGACAAACCCCTTGTTGTGCAATATGCATTTTAAACTGTACTTAGCGAGTATAAAATCTCAGTTTAAATTGCCTCAGTACAATCTGCTCATGCTTATTATAACTACCAAGAATCCCTAGACATTTGTGTTCATATTCTCTACGCTTAGTGCCAACATACATCCCCACAAGATGAAAAACCACTGGAGATTAACTGTCGCAAAAAGCAAAATTATCTCAGTATTTTCCCACTGCTCCACACCCATTTCCCACACTGCTTCACACCACAAAAAAAAAAAAAAAATCTAATAGCAGTTGTTAGAAAAATCTTTAGAAGTTACAAGCTATTCTACAAGTATCTAACCTTGATCTTGCTAGCCGAGGCACTGGTCATACCGGACTTTTCATATGACTAGCTGTTTGAGTGGTGTGGGTGCTCAAGCTTGGTCTGAAAGGTTGAGAGGTCAAGGCTGGGTGTATGCCTAAAATCCTGCCTTTAGACAGCAGCCTGCAACTGTGTTTTTGGGGGGTCATAGCGGGGCCCCTGGCACAATTCTATGAGTGCTCATGTGGTACCGGCCAGGTACCAGAGGATTAGAAAAGGCCC
>NW_017729032.1:106588218-106599342 GCF_001723915.1 Gavialis gangeticus
GTATGCCTAAAATCCTGCCTTTAGACAGCAGCCTGCAACTGTGTTTTTGGGGGGTCATAGCGGGGCCCCTGGCACAATTCTATGAGTGCTCATGTGGTACCGGCCAGGTACCAGAGGATTAGAAAAGGCCCAATGTGATCCCCATTTACAAGAAGGGGAGAAAGGAGGACCTGGGTAAATATAAGTATAAAAAAGAAAATCTTTATAAAAAAATTCAGGTGTATAACTTCCTCTGCACATTTTTCCTACCCTCCATTCCTTAATTAACCATCCTTAAGAAAATATTCATGAGGGAATGTTACTCAAATACCCTATGCTGTATATGTGTGTTTTAACCACTGAGCTATTAAATGAAAGGAGATCACCAGCATTTCCACCATCTCCTCTTCCTGCAATTGTGTTTTGAAAGCAAGGCCTGCCATTTGGCTTATTTTTTTTAAAGGAAAGACTTAGGGCATTTGTACATATGTTCATGCCACAGTGCTGGGCACTTTTGAAGCACCCGGTGCTGCGGCACATACATTTACATACACAGCCAAATGTGTGTCAGTGCTGAGAAAATGGTGGTGGCATGCATTTGAACTAAAATTCATCAAAGTTGTTTTAGCTCAGAAGTGTACCACCACCATTTTCTCAGCACATTTTGCCATTTAGACAATGAATGTGATGCAGCGTCAGGTGTATCAGCTCACGTGTGGAACAGACTTGATTAATCTGATGGGACCAGACAAATGTATATGTATAAATGCCCTTAGGGACCAAATTCTAAAAGAGGGTTTAAAACTCTTTCCTGAGTATCCCTGAGCCAAGACCCAGTACAGGATTTAATATACATCTCTCACATTTCCTACTGGCTACTTTAGACAATTCAATATTCAGCATTTTGGCTTAAGTGCATCCCAATTTTAAGTTGTCCCCCTCTGCCTTACTCAGGGCTCTGACTCTGCTATAGAGACCAAGTGCATACAAGTTAGATGCTGCAACTTCACAATGCAGCACCTAAGATCTTTTGTGGACTTAACCCCAAATCCTCACCCCCCAGGCCTCCCATTTTCTTCATACAGAGATGTTTGTATATCAAATCCTAGAATAAAGCAATAACAAAAGTTATTTTTAAAGTTGCAGGTTCTGATGTTGCTTACAAATATACTCCAGCATTTTTACCTTATTTTTCTTTTAATTATTATTTCTAGTCCTTACCACTGTAAAAATAACTTTCCAAGTATAGCTAGTTCAGCTTTCTGCCTAGATACAAATATAACCAGCTGCTCTTGTGCATTCTGCCTTTGCAAAATATTTATAACAGACTTGTGAAATAAATAATAAATTATTATTTATCTCCCTTTACCCTTTGAAAATCAAGGCACTGATTCACCAAACTGCCCAAAGTTGCAGAAAGAATCGGTGCCATGGTAAAGAGCTGAATTCAGGTGTTCTCAGTTTATAGCCTGTTGCTCAAGGCCTTGCTTCACCGAACATTTAGCATGTATTTTATCTGAGATCACAGTATCACCATCCTATATGAAAAGTTATGACATGTTCTGAGTAGTTGTACAGTAATGCTTACTATGCTCAACCTCATCTGGACAGAGCTGGAGCTGACTGTGTCCCCCCCTCCCTGACACTGACCCCAGAATTGAGCACTGTAGTTCACATATCCAGTCATGAAGACTTACATCACTTGTGCCTAGACCCTGCACCCTCCCCTCCACATGCCCAACACTGGGGGTGCCTATACACAAGCACTGAGACTGCTCCAATGTGCTGAAATTCCAGTGCATTGGGGAAGACTCGATTAATTGAGTCTGCCGGAGTGTGGCAATTGCCGTGATCCAGCAGCCTCCTGAGTTTTCTTTATAAGCATTCCCATACTTAAAAATGGTGGGGAGATGCTTGAAGTAAAGTTTGTTGAGTGAGCTTGTGGATGCACATACAGAGATGTGGTAGTGCTTTAAGTAGTCTGGCTCTGAGAGCTGTTCTGATTAAAATGTTGCTCCTACCCTCCCACACCTCGAGTATGTGTAAAAGTGCCCACAGTAGCCTGGGAGCATTTACCTTGATACTCTGGGGCAAGTTACATTTCTGGTGCTGAAGGTTGGCTGAGGGAGGCACAGGAAACAGAGCCGAGGAGAGGGTACCCCTCCTGTTGGTGGATCCACATATGCTGGACCTCCAGGGCAAGCAGGGTCTCTGCCACAGGTCGTTTTGAACTACCCTTGGTGTGGTGCCAGGGCTGGGATTGATAATCAGATAATTGTTTGCCCCAGACCCTATACTGCACCAGAGACCTGAACAAACCTCCAATGTAGTGTGTTTCAATCTTGTATTATTGCACAAGATTTTTGAATTAGTATTATCACTGTGGACAGTCTGTCAATAGCTGAACATATGTTACTTAATATGATCTGGAGATACTCTCCCCGTGAAAAGACATAACCTTGCTATGATACAATACACTTAGCATGTGTTTTATTGCTTAAACACGTTGGGCACACTCATTTAAGTGAAGTTAACACATCCTAAGTGTAATGTGTGGTATGACCCTCAAGTAATTTAACCAACTTTCTCTTCAACCTCTCCTCTTCTCTTCTCTTTCACGTTTTAAAAGGATACAGTCATTTAGCATGGTTTTTTTCCCTTAATTCTCCTGATGGAAAATCATGTGTAAATGTATCCTAAAACATGAAACTGCTCACTCCATCTGGTGATTTCAAAGACCTCTGAAGTACTTAAACTTAAGCTCCCATACATGTGCAGAAGCTTTCTATTTGGGAAGGTTAGGCTCCTGCAGACCTTATACTTAAAGATGAGATTAACCAGTTCAACATGGTTTAAATAGTAACCCACCACACATTCAGGCAATTAATGGTGTGATAACACTGGAAATAAGCTACAAAATTATTCCACAAAAATATGTGCAATAATATGTAAAATAATTTTATGGCTGGTATCCATCACAGCTTAAATTGAACATGTGGTAGGGTTCCAGCCATGCAGCCTGATGCCAGCCCCAGTGCAGTTTTAAGGTTGGTCCCCACATCTGATGATTGTTGGTATCAGCACGAGGACTGCACTTGCACCCCCTCCCTTGCTACCCATGCCACCCTGGCCAAATCAAGTAGCAGTGGCAGACTGCTCCAGCCCAGAGCCCAACCATGACCTATCCATGCTGAGTGGGGGAAAAAACTCATCTTGGATTTCAGTACATACAATAATAATTATGCAATAAAAATCTGATCCCCAATCTCAAAATCACACATTATGCCACAGACATGTGGCAAATCAAGATGCATGATTGTTGGTATTAGGGAACAGATCCTATCATGCCATTAATGAAAGTGTGCTAGGAGCTTTAGGCACCTACTTACCAGCTAGAATAGAGGGGTGGCACCTAAATTTCACCCAAATCACTAGAGGGCTCTGCTTCATTAGGCAGCTTCTGATCAGACTTAACACATATGAATTCAATACAAGTGAAACAGCCTTGGTCACTCTCATGCAAAACAGACCAAAGGTGGGGCCCCTGTCACCCTATTACATAACAGTGTAATGGCTAGTGCACTTGCTCTGAAAATACCCTTGGCCCTCCTTATCCTGACAAGATGTAAATTCACTTCTTCTACTTCTCAGAAGAGGACTTAGCACTCTAGACACTAGTGAATACAGGCACCTAATGTGTAGCCCTAACTTAGACACCTAAGTATCTAAGAGAATTGTTTTAAGCATTTTCTATTGGCTAAAATTAGATGGCTTCCCACTCAGCATGTTGGCTCCCTGATTCAGATAAATGTATCAAATTCTTCCCATTGACTATAAAGGAAGCCTAAATAACAAAAATTATTTTTTTCAATCACCTTTCTGGGCCCAGAAGCCTAATTTTAGTGTTATGGCACCTAAATTGGAAGCACTTCAAGGAACAATCATTGAGGGTCAGGTTCAAAGAGATGACACTGGACATTATTTCATACAAAATGTAGGTGTGAGTGCTTAGGACTGAAAAAAAAAAACAGATTTAAGGGTCCTGTAGACATATATTATAGGTGCAGAGATTCATAACAGCCAATTAAGTGATTGGTGTCCCCTAGCCATTCAGTTACTGGGGGCAAAAGACAAGCAGGCCCTCCTTGTCTTTTATTTTGTCACACGTACCCATACTGCATACTTATGTAGTCATCTACCTGTACAGGCTTACACAGCCAAGAATAGCATTCTCATGTCTCAGTAAGTGTCAAAAATGCCACTTTGATACCCGTAAGTGCCACACAAATGATAAAAACTGGCCACTTAAACACCCGGAAAGGGAAAAGAATGCCATGCTTGGATACCAGGAGGTTGTCAGCAGGGATCCTAATTGTCCATGGGGGCAAAAAAAAAGCAAAAATCTCAGAAGGAAGATCCCATAAAAATCAGTGTTTTTCCACAAGTGAAATGAAATGTGTAGGGACTTACCAAATTATGGCAGCAGTGAGAAGTGTTTTGCTATTCTCGCGTTTCTTCCCATACTTCTGCAGTCTCATACCTCTCTTCTGATTGGTGAAAGGCAAAAACCGTGACCATGGTTTTTGCCTCTTCCTGATCAGAGGTGAGGCACAAGGCTGCCGAGGCCCCACAGCCAATCAGCAGTAGGGGGAGGGGCTCAAAAGGGCAAATCCCATGTTTTACCATGGATTTCAAGGATCCCTTGTCATCAGTTCAATTTAGCAAACCTGTAATCTTCAAGGTAGGACACTTCTCTGTGAAGTCAGTGATGACTGGAGGAGACCTTAGAAACTAGATCTCCAATTTTGTTGATGAGTGTTGTTACCACTAAATAATTTGGCAAATGCTGGGCTCTGTCTTCTTTCATTAAATATTCTCTCAATATTCATAGGGGCCTTGAATGCCAAAGGGATTAGTTTGTGAATCTCAAATGGCCTGTAGCAGAAAACAGAAATTAACATACATACATATATGCACCATTACTGAAAACAGTGGCCTATGTTGGCATGTTCAGAAGCTATAATCTGGACTGGCGTAAAAGTGAGCTTTGGAAGAAACCTGGAAGGCCTAGGTCTACTCTGGTTCATAAATGTCAAGGGCTTTTGTGTATTTTTTCTTGAAATGTTGATTTGTACCCACCACATGTAAATTCTACCTAAACAGCAATTTAGTCACGTCAGTCCCTTCTTTAATCTGTCCTTTGAATTAATTTAATTGGGTAGAGCGAGTAATGCAAATTCAAGCTCAAACACTCAAGTCCAACACATTCAAGCCCAACATGTGCCATTATGATAAAATGTTTCCCTTACACTGCATAGGATACTAAGAAGAAAAATTCATCCTATGAGAAAATACTGTGCAAAAACTTTTGAGTATATTGGCAAGTACTTTTAGGGGAAAGTTTTCAATGAAAAAAGGATAGCCAATCTCCACTAAAAGTCAAAGACAACTAAGAACCTAGTTCCCCTTTGTGATATTGAACATAGCCTTGCCATACAGATTATTAGAGTCTTGAAAAATAATCCTATTTTAAGAAAAATAATACTGTGCAAAATTTTAGCTGATTAAGTCTGAGTGAATTGAATGGGAATCAATGGATTAAAACTTTGTATATGCTGTTCTGGTTGAAAAGGTTGAAACTGTTCAGCTATTAAATTGTCCTTCCATTTAGGAAAGACTGTGCTCTCAGCCTACAGGATATTGCGAGGAGGGAAGAAAAGAAGTGTCAGTGCATTTCATCCTGAAGATGGCACTTATGTAGATAGGACACAGTGATGAAAATTTACTTGCTGCTTAGCTAGCTCCCTTTCCCCATTGCCTTCATTAAGATAATGGAAGGAAACTCATCACTGTGATGAGTAAGTTTTTATTCATTACAGTTACAGAAAAGTGTGTATGTCTATGTCAAACTAAAATCATTGTGGGGGAAGCTAATTTGGAGAGTCACTTCACTAAAGACCATAAAGTACATGAAGTGGACTTCCCAAAAAATAACAATCTTTAAAAAGAGTAAATGATCTTTGATAGCTGATATTTTTCATGCTATCACAATGCAAAAGTAGCCATTAAGACTGCTTTCAAGGTTTCTGAACTTCTTACAGAACAAAGGAAGGCTTTAGAGTTGTAAAAGAAACAATTATAAAATCAGTTCATTCATGAATACTCAAAAGTCGTAAAATTAGATTATGTTTAGAATTAATTATGTACAAGTGAAAATTACAATACAGCAACTAATAGAGTAAAATAATTGTCAAAAGATGTTTGTTGATAATTGAAAACATAGTTTAATTTTAGTGATTGGGGGGAAATAGTCATTCATATCACTCAGCCTGGAAAATTTGTACACCTGGTATTTGAAGTCAACCATGAAAATGAAGATGTTCTGATGGCCTGCAATGAGCAAGGGAGGATAATAACTATAATGAATTCAAACATATTGTTAAATCGAAAGCAATGAAGATGAAACTGGTTCCTGTAACAAGAGATGGAACACCAGTGATGTTTGCATCCAAGGTTTTATTGCTCATGGTCTTTGAAAAGCATTCAGAGGAAAGCTGAAAGAGTGACGCATACTGATGGATTAGTAATACGAAAATGTTAAATTCATTCAAGTTATAGGTTTTTATCAAAACTAGATGAACTAGAGACAGCCTGTTTGTACAGTGAGATGAACTACTTAAGCAAGCTTTACCTTGCTGCTAAGATAAAGTTTTGAAAAAAATGTGATCTTTTACCAGAGATCAGGTTATTTTGGGGACCACAAAATGAGAATATGATATGCTTTCTAGTAGTTTGACTGTGGTAGCTTGACTTCTGTTCCCTCACTTATGTTGCCAGCAAAAGATGACTGAAGCCAATCAAGAGCTAAATGGGAAAGAAAGGACATTTTACACCTTGTAAGTGTGATGAATTAATTCATAGTGAAGATGAATTTGTGGATATCATACATGAAAAAAGAAAATACCACAGGACCTCATCATTCTGGCCTTACAGAACTTCACATTTCAGGATGAAAACAATCTTGGAAAAAAATGAAGAAGAAAATAAAAAATGGACTTGTCAAAGAATAGAAATATTTCATGTAGATCAGTATACTTACCATAGAATCATAGTGAAGTAGGGCTGGAAGAGACTTTCATAGGTCATGTAGTTCAACCCCCTCTCTGAGGCAGGAGCATCCCTATCCAAACTATTAAATACAAACCCATTGTTTCTTTCCAAAAACTACACAGTCAACCCCAGTGCTATGCTAGACATAACATACTAACCTACCATAGGTAAAGCAGCAGGATCATGACAGCCAATGTCCTGCTGCTGGAAAGATTGCTAATATATGCTCAGGAGGTCCCAGGAAGAGGGCTATACCCCTGATATGGAAGGCAAAAACCTCCATAGTCCATACCAATCTGACCATGAGGTAAAATTCCTTCCTGATCCCAAATTTGGCATTCAGTCTGAGCCTGAGCAGAGGGGCAAAACTATCAAGAAACCTCTGGTTTAAGTTCCATGAGGAACATTAGCACACCCCAGTCAAAATCCTCAGCCTGGGATGCAGCCAGCACCCAATGCTCTGAGGTAGGCTTAAAAAAAACTCTGACGTAGCATGTGGAGCAGAAAGCAGGGGTACTTCCCTCCCAGCCCAATGTGGCAACCAACAAAGCCCAGAAGCATGGGGACTATTCATAGTAGAACATAGCTATGCCTAGTCCAACCAGTGGCTGTCCAACCCTTTCTTGAGCACCTCCAGGGATGAAGAGTCCACAGCTTCTCTATGCAGTCTCTTTCACTGCCTCACTGTGAACAACAGTAAAGAACAATGAACAATGACGATGAGTTTCCTGATATCCAATCTAAACCTACTTTGCTGCAACTTCCAGTCATGGGTCTGTTTCCTACCTTCTGCAGCAAGAGAGAAAAGGTGTTCTCCCTCTTCTTTATGGCAGCCCTTCAAGTATATAAAAACTGCTATCATGTCTTCTCTTAAGTGGTTTTTCTGCAAGTTGAACATACCTAGATGTTTCAACCTCTCCTTGTATGATTTGCTTTCCAACCCTTTTATCATTTTTCTGGGCTGCCTCTGAACACTCTCTAAATTCTCCACATGGTTTTAAAAATGTGGAGTCCAAAACTGCACATAGTACTCCAGGTGAGGCCTAGCCAGAGTCAAGCAGAGTTGAAGTTCAGGAACATCAAAGAAAAATTGGAGCCTTCACTGCAGATTTATTTTTTTTATTCTGTTTATGCTAGTTAACCTAAGTGACATGGCTGGAAAAGTGAATGGATATTCGGATGGCGATGCAGTAGAAAGGAAATTTCTCACTAGGTAAACTGATGCTAGATTGAAAGCTAGAAGCTAGTCATCTCAGCTTTGGATATTTTTGGACAAAAAGTAATTTAAATACTCTGCACTGAAGACCATGCTTTGTAAATATTGTGAATATCTGACTGAAAAATGTGAACAACTTGAGTAGCAAGTCTGTTTCTAGTTATACCTAAAAAAAAAAATCTAAAACTTGAAGAAAGTAAGTAGTGTTGAATATATCAATATTTAGTAAATAGCCCATATAAAAAATAAGTAATGATATCTAAGTTTTCACCCCACTTATTATGTAAAAGTTATTTGAATGTTATGTTAATTTAAATTAATTTCTAGTCAAATGCTAAATTTTAAAACAAATGCAGGGAACCAGCTTGTTATATTTCCAGCTCTGCATATAATTTCTTTTGTTACTTTTTTTTCCTTTTTGCGGGGGGAGGGGGGAAATATTTAAGCCATTAAAACAGATACATAAAATCAGATATCTAACTCCACCCTTAAATAGCCAAATACAGGCATCTTGAATTCTGAAATACTTAGAACCCTTAGCTCTCATAGAAACTGACAGAATTGGGAGTTATTCATCTAGGAAAATCAGGTCCTCGTTTAAAATACTGATTTAAGCAATTAAGTTTCAAAATGTTGCTACTTAGAGCTTTGTGTTTATAGAATCCTGTCCCGCCTACTTTCTTTAATATATTTATCTTTGAAATCAGTGGAAATTTAGACTGCAAAGGAATGTAGGATAAGCTCCAGAGATGTTGTTAAAAAGAGAGAGTGGGAACACTTTAAAAAATAGGCTAAGACGTATCAGTAAGTATTTATTTAGACTAAATGCCCTCCATTTTTCCTGCTGTTCCTCAGAGGTTCCTTCAGTGTGACTTAGCAATCTTAAATTAACTACAAGCCCTCAAAAATTGTACTAAAAATGCCCTGAAACTAGGGATTTCTGCCAAAACCTCTATATCTACATGAGCAGCAAAATAATTATTCATAATTAGTGAGTCATATTATCACATTACACTGAAGACTAAAGAAAGTAATGAAAATTTGCCATTTATTATAATTATAATTATTATTTATATATCACTGTTAGTGAGCATGCTGTTTTATAGTACAGGTAAAGATTAACTCTATTCCTCCAAGATCTTCAGATCTAAGATTGAAACAGGAGGAGAAGGATTCATATACCCAGATTAACTCAAGAGCTAGGCATCTAAAGGTGAGAGTTGGACAAAATGCTTTCTTACGTATTTTTAGAAAATGTCATAGGAGGGTGCATAAGGTGGTAAAGTGTTAGTTTTTGTTTTTAAATAATAATATAAGGAACCAAGGAGCATGCTAATATTAATGCTTATGCAAATGTTAATTCTAATACTAATGCTATCATATTTTCTTGCATACAATACACTTTTTTCACAACATCACATCCCCCCCTCCAAATTTGGGTTCATGTATTAAGCAGGCAAGCTGATTTTCTGCCTGGGGTCGAAGCACCCTATCTTGATTCCTGCTTTACAATGCAACAGCTGTTACATTACTATTCAGAAGGCAGGGTAGATATGTGTCTTTATAGAGTAATTATATAAGACAGAGAGAGAGAAAGGGAACGAACACTACCTTTCATGTACCAAAGTTTACTTCATCAGATAAACATTACGGGTGCATCCACACATGCAGGTATGTCTGCTTGCAGCAGCTCAAATAGGAGCGGCACAAATTTGAGCTGGGGATCATAGCCTCAGTGCACATGCCCAGACATGCACTTTGGTGTAGGGCAAGTTAAAGCACTTGGGGGAAAATAACCCTGCCCAGCTCCTCCCAGATCTGCAGCCAGGCACAGCTAGAAACTGGGGCCAGCACCTGTGCTAGCCACAGCAGTATAAAAACCTGCCCTGTTGAGCAACTCAGGGCTACTTGCTCCCTGGAGCTTCAGGGTCCCAGCCAATTGGTATCTAGGGACACTACCCCTCATGACAGCTGGATTTATGAAGCAGCCCTAATCTGCACCCTCTACCTACTGCAGCAGTCTGACAGTGGGGGTTGCTGCGTGGCTGTGACCTGCTGCCACCTGTGACAGCATGTGGCCTCAAGGCTGGGCACCTGCCAGACCTGAATGGGGACTGCATGGCCACAGCAGAGGTATCTGAACCTCTGGGCCAGCTGCCAGTGAGCTGTGGCTGCACAATTGGCCTTTGTGCTGCATTTCTTCCATGTGTGTCACCACCCTGCAATCTGGGCAGCTACTGCCCAGAAGATGTTCTCAGGCCCCAAGTGACCAGGAGTTCAGCCACCTCCCCCTGGGTCCCAGGTGACAGCCCTGAGCAGGCTCTTCTACCTGGGTCCTGCCACTTGCCTCACTAGCAGGAATGCTGGTGTTTCCTATTTAAAAATTGCAAAATCTCTGAAAAAAAATCCCAAATTTACTCTTTATAATACCCTAAAACCTATGTTCTTCCACTATTAAAACAAAAGACCTATATATATATATATATAGAGAGAGAGAGAGAGAGAGAGAGATTGACCAGTTGGACAATGTTTTATTTACATATTTACAATTTTAAAGCAATTTGCAAGCCTACCAGTGTCTCTATCATCATAATAATATAAATCCTAAATATATGTATGTTTTGATGTTTGCTTTTGGTTTTCTTAACATAGAGAAGTTAGAGCTCCCCCTGACCCCTTCACTAACCAGGATGTGGGGATAGCTGCCCCTCCAGCCACACCTACTGCCAGCAGGACTGATCCTTTCTGGCAGCTGGGTACAATGGGTGTGTGATGGGGGGATGTGGAGTTTGCAGGAGGAGGGTGGAAAGGGATGTGGG
>NW_017729032.1:106599707-106600567 GCF_001723915.1 Gavialis gangeticus
GAGGGGTGGGTCCCCTGCCCCCCACAGGGTGCAGCCCCCCATAGCACATGAACTGCCCCCCCACAGTGCCACAGCCCCCCCGAATGGACCATTGCTCTCCCCCTGCAGGGCCCATACCTCCCCCCTGCAGGGCCCACATGCCCTCCCCACATGGCATCAGCCCCTGCTGCACAGCCCACAGGTCACCAGTAGCAGCAGTGATGGGCAGAGTGCTCAGGCCGCCTGGCACAGTCCCCCAGTGTGGCATGGAGCAGTGCAGCTGGGCCCCAGCCACCTGGCATGCATCCCTGCCTGTGCTACATCATGTGGCCCCAGCCCAGCTCGGCACAGTGCCATGCACCTTCAGAAAGCCATAGGCCACTTGGGCTGTCTCCCGGGGCTCCATGCTGCTCATGGGGTCCTGCCTCTGGCAGCAGTGCTGCTGGACCTGTGGTGCGTGTGGGGAGAAAGCACATGCTGTGACCCAGCCCAGAGTGGCCTGTTAGTGTAACTTTGCACAGGATGTGAAGGAGCAGCTCCAGGATGCACGGTTCCTGTGCAAAGGAGCCCCAGCTGTGTGGCCTGGTCCAGGTTGGGTCAGGCTGGCTGGGTGTGTTTTCCCGAAGGCTCAGGTGGTGATGCACCATGGCCCATTGTAGAGACAGCGCTATGGCCATGCATCACCACCTGAGCCTCATGGAAAACGTTCCCAGCCGGCCTAACCTGACCCAACCCAACTTGGCCTAGGCCATGCAGCTAGGACACCTTTGCACAGGACCAGGAGGTGCAGCCATGCTAGCGGGCCATGCAAGGCCTGGTCCCACTGTGTGCTTTGTGGAGGGGCTCAAGCGGGAGCTGCCACATGCCTGCCCCCCCCCCCC
>NW_017729032.1:106600891-106625501 GCF_001723915.1 Gavialis gangeticus
CCCACCCACAGACTGCAGATCCTCCTGCCACTACCCACACCCTCCAACATGCCCCCTCCACTCCTCACCCCCTACCTCTCCCACCACTTCTCACACCCACCCACACCCATAAACCCTTCCACCCCCACATCCCTAATTACCTGTGACAGTGCCCAGGTTCCAATTCTTACCATGCTTCTGCTTGCCCCAGTATGCTAAGGGCTCGTGCCCCATGTGCTGGGGCAGCAGGAGCACCATAAAGATGGTCTGGCCAGAAACCAAAGTATCTCTCTGGAGGGCCAGTTCCTGAGTTACTTCAGGGCATCCCCCGTGTTTTATTTTGATATCTGGATATCCAGGTATTAAATTTTGAGCCCACAGTGTTAATATGCAGCATGAGAAACATGTTTTTGTTCCAGACATGCATCTTGCAGTTTTTCAAACTCCTTTGAGACATCTCAAGAGGCACATGCATGCTTGTGTGGATGCATCCTACTATTTGGACAGCTGAGGGAGTCAATTGACTTAATGGCTCTTTATTCTTTACTCCAGAGGTGTTAATGATCATCTCCCCTTTTTAAGGCTCTTGATGTTCCACTAATCAAGCTAATCTTTATTGGGACAATTTTTCTGGCTGCTGGCTGTTCCTTATCTCCCTCCTATTTCACTGTCTTGGAGACTCTTTGGTTCTTTTCATAATCAGAGATTAATCCATGGAAACCAGTTTTCAGAAGCAGCTAGGTTTGAGCTTTAGCTAAGAAGGAAAGGGAAGGTGATCAAGCTGAAGACTAGGCTCTGTCCCTGCTCTATGCAACAATAACTCTGGAAAAAAATGTCTTTCAAAAAAAAATGATGTGTATTATTCAGGGTTGTATTGTATGTGAGAAAATGGGTAACACTATTATGGAATCTCTAGTTTATTTAAACTAATGATATATTTGCAAAAGAAATGGTATTTTATGTAGTATAAATTAAACTTAATTAACCTACTTTGCATATCTCTCAATTTTTGTTAGTTTTCTTTTCCTTCTTTTAAGGTGTCCTCTTATTGAAACATTTATTCTTCTTTTCAATAAAAATTGTATGCATTTTGACAGAGCAGCTTCCTTAAAAGTATCCTCAAAATTGCTTTCAGTAACAATGAAAATGACTCTCTGTTGCACTACTGTGCTAGTTCAAAGAGTGGGTAAACATACATACATATACACACACATACACTCTCAGAACTAAACTTCAAAACAAAATTTTTTTTAGAATCCATTCAGTTCAGGATTATCTTCAAATGTGACAAATATTAATCTAGAAAAAAGGATCTTCTATGTGACTTTCTTTTACTTTTATTTAAGTCTTCCAAATTATTCATGTTAGGAGGGTGAGAATACACGTATTATTAAATCCTCCTTTAGTTTATATATGTGAACAGGTAACAATGAACAACCATTCTTCATGAAAAAGCAATGCATTTTAGACTGTTTTTTCAGCATAGTTTTTTTTTTATTTTAAGCATGGATTCAAAATAGTCTTTATTTACTTTCCACATTACTTTATTCCCTGCAGAGTGCATAATCCTAGTCGTAAAACAATGGAAATCCACTTTTTCACCCAAAAAATAATGTTGCAGCAGTTTTTGAACACTATCCAGAGAAGCTGAATGTGTTTCAAAACTGTGGACTGCAAAGTCAGTTCTTTGGAATCTTGCTGGAAGAAAAGCTCTTTGCCCTTTCTGCTACTCTTATTCAAATGGAACTGTACTTACTCATCTGAGTAATGCCACTGATTTCAATAGAGTAAGTAGCACATATGAGTAACAGAATAGAGTGGATAGTGTTAAGAGGCATTGTAAGGTAATTGCAGTGGAAATTACTAAAATGACAGAGACAGAAAAAATGTACCACATTTAGCCTGAATAGAAGCCTCCCCCACTCCTGCAAAATGTAATAAATGTTAACTTTATAATGCAGGATAGATTTAGTATTTTTATAATCAGGCCTATTGTATGATCTGGTTCCCTACTGTCTGAAACAGATAGCGTTATTATGTCCTCTGATGAGGTAAATACTGGATTTTACTTGAAAGCAAATATGATGTAAACAAAGTCAAAGTCAAGCTTCAGTTCAAATGTTCTCTGTATATGCATCTCAATTTTCTCTTTTAAAGCTGAAGGCTCAAACTTTCCCCTCCTCTTACCAGGTATTTCAGTTTGACACACAGTGGTTCTATAGGCTCACTGGAGAGTGCTAAAGAAAAAAAAAATCTCAGAAATGTCAGTGTGGACGCTCTGCAACAATCACTGAAATCCTGTTGGTGCAACAGTAGCTTCTGTACCCTGTACCTGCCATTGCCTGGTATCTAGGGTCAATGTCTGGCATATGAGCTTATTCCCAGTGTTGCCCCAATTAATCTCAAACTCATCCCTGACTGCTTCCAAACCCCATTGTACAAGCCTGGGCTCCATGTTTCTGCAAATCCTAATTACCCCCACTTGAGAGAGAAAATACACTTTAGTTTACAGTCATCCCACCCTAAACTTTTAAACACAGAAAAGCCATTTGATTTGTAGCAATATTATGATCGCTTTTAACACTTTTATCAGCAAGTTATGTTAAAAGGTGTTTGGGAAAGTTTATGTATCACTGCTGTATGACAGAGCCACACCCAAGCTAATTAGTCCAGGCACATGGCCACAGATACTGTTTAGGGGGTAGCCAACAAAGACCAATACAGTCTGCTTGAGATTTTGCTGCTGGGAATGCAGGGCACCTACCTACTTTCTTATCCAATTGCTTATCAGTCTGGGAATTTGCCAAGGAAGGGGGAAATTTAGACTCTAGTAAGCAGGAAATAGTCTGTACGCACCATTCCCACTTCCTGGAGAAGTGACCTAATCACAAGACTATTGGGCTAGGTGAGGCTGAATGAATCCTGCAATTCTCTTCTTTAACCTGTGATATTGGACTGGGCAATATTAGTGTTATGTGGCCAGAATGTAAGCATACAAGAGGGAATATGGCTTCTCCCTATTTCTAGTGTGGTGTATGCATTTTATACAATTACTATTTAATGCAAAATGCATTAGCAACACTAAAAGCAGACGCTCCTCCCTCCTACAGGAATGTCCACCCATGAGGCAACAACTACACTCCCCACCCACCCCTCACCAAAGTGTTTGCTTTCCTTATCACCAAGGATCTTGGTTTTCTCTGATTAAAAAAAAAAATCCCTAATTTTCATTTTAAAAGAGTAACCCAAAATCCATATATTTCCATGATTAAAATGGAACACCACTATATCTATATTTATATATCAGTGGTGATTTATTTCAATAA
The DNA here is from genome assembly GCF_001723915.1 of Gavialis gangeticus. Lineage (NCBI taxonomy): Eukaryota > Metazoa > Chordata > Crocodylia > Gavialidae > Gavialis > Gavialis gangeticus. Next base: position 106,604,197 of record NW_017729032.1, read on the forward strand.
TGGAAAAATGTGGATTTGAGGTTACTTTTTTTAAACCAAAAATTGGGGATTTTTTTTTATCAGAAACAAGCAGGATCCCTGGGAACAAAAGCTCATAGAGCAAGGAAGCAAGGCAGCCCAGAGGCCCTGATGAGAAGAAGCTATTGCAAGGAACTGTCTAAAAGATAGGTGGCAGGGGCTGCATATCTTGATCTATGTTGTCAACTGGCTTAAGTACCACAATGCCTGCAAATGGCTGAAGGGGAAGAAAGGGGCTACTGAAGATGCCCCAGAAAGGGACTTACCATAACTGTGTTGACAAGTTGCCAGAGGCCCAGTGAACTAGAGAGAGGCTGTTGGAGGCCTAACAAACCATGACTGAGCTATGCGACCCCATAGACCCAACACAGAGGGCATGGGAGATGGCACAGAAGTATAGTAGCCCAGAAGACAGTGCAGAGGGTTAGAGAGCCCTGAGAAATTGAACAGGGGACAAAAAAGAGCCTGTCGACTAAGCTGAGGAGCTAGGCAGCCCAGAGAACAGGGCAGTGGGGATTAGGACACTCCGATTTAGCAGAAGGCAGTCCTTCAAACATTCCCTACTAACATCAAAGTCATGGCAGATGAAAGTGAAAGAGGTGACCTGCAGGTGGCTAAAGCATTTGTAAAGACCTCAGCAAGCTACTAGAGGATGCAGTTGACTTTGCAGAAACTGAGGCCTTTGTTATAGCATGTCATAAATGAAATCTCACACCCTCCCCAAATACTACTCTGATCCCCACACACACAGGCTGCCCATACCACTTCTGGCACATATGCTTTGTGTTGACCACCCCTGCTATAAGCAACTCCCTCCATGCTCTAGAGATGTATGATGCCCATTGCCAATAGGAGAGAATTATGCACTTCTTTATGGTATAGACTGCTTTCTTGAAGCAAGACCTACATTGTTTGGCCACCTGCTTTGGTTTAAACACCTTGTAACTGGAATGGAATTTGGGCCATAAAGATTATCCTATACACTGCATAAAAATTCTACATTGCATGCTTTCAGGGTACTATAGTATTTCTCCACAGCATTTGAAAGCAGGAGACTATCAAAATGACAGCAGGGAAGACAAATGCTGAAAAGAATCTAGCTGTCCTTTGCTTGATGGTAAACATCAGTATTTCCATTAAACATGGCAAGCTGTACAAAAAATGGGATGGGATTCCTATTACACAGAACACTGTTTGTCTGAAAAATGATCACATTCAGAAAAGTACTGAAAGCAAAAGGGCCTTTTCTTGTTCAACATATGTAAGCCTGGGTATATTTCAGTTCTCTCTCTCTACCTGCAAAAAAATGTAGATATTTGTGCAAAGCTGATGCAGCTATGGAGCGGCAAGCTAGACATAGTCCTCCTCATGAATTCTCATCACAATTGCCTCATTTTTTATTGCAGAATCTTTATATTCAGTGTGATAATGTGAGAGACATGATTCGTTTTCCTTCGCAGTTCAAGTTTTCTTGAGTATCAAAGTTGTAGTTATACTGTTCTAACTAGTACAAATAAGTGCAGAATCATGTTTATTATATCTAACATGGTCTCTAAACTGTTGGATTTGGGGTTGAGGAGAATCATACTGTGAAAAAAATATTATTTTGGTATGTATATTATACTTGCCAAGCTTCATTTTGGTCTGCCTTTACCTAGGTCTCATCTCCATTTCTGTATTATCTAAATGCTAGTGTTCCCCAATTATCATATTGATGTCAGTCAGGTAGGCCACCTGTTTATCTCAGACCTTTTGTATGAAGGGATATTATTCATTACATCTTGAAAGGAAGGGACTTCTAGATAAAGGTACCATAGAGTCTTCTGGTGATTGTATTGTGAAGATCTACAGAGGAACCAAAAAATGGCAGTCTCTCCAGACCTTAAGACAACTACAGGACCAAGAATCCTTAACAACTAAAAGTTTACAATTAAAAGTTGAGGCCTGGTAATTCAGCTGTGAAATTGAACTATTAGCAACACAAGCATATAGCAGTAGTCAGCCAGGTCTGTGCTACACTGCGTGCAAAAACACTACTACAAGAACAGTGGGTAACACTCAGAATTGCCCCATACATGTACACCTTCATCTCCTGCAACCTGCCAGCACAAACCTTTTTTACTTAGAACCGTGGGAACAGGATGCTTTAAGGTTCTCTCTCCAGTCCCCTTTTATGGGTTATGGTATACCTAGAGTTTTGTTGTACTCTGACAATGACATTTGTTTCCTTACAAGTATTGAACCTTTTGACATGCTGTAGTATTTTCATACCATATGTAGGCCAACATGCAGTTGTGTCTCTTTGAATTCAGGATACCTATGACTTCATTTTAATACATATTCAATATTTAATTAATATAATATTTCCAGACATTGTGGAAATAACTACCTAACTATAGATCTTATCTAAAACTTGCATACTCATATCATAATTATGAAAAACTTTTGTTTTGCTCATGAGGGATATAGGCAGCTCTGTCATCAGTGAGATTTAAAAAAAAAGTTTACCTGAGACTGGTTTCTTTATTTATATTGGAAGCTGTTGAAGACACTGACTGACAATGCCAAGAATTTGGGAGTCCTGATTTTCATTTTGATCTCTGGCTACTATTGGAACTAAAATAATAACTAATAAACATAATCTATTTCAATAAAAAGTGGTTGGATTTTGTCTCAGCAACTACTTCTTCTGTTAAATGTGGACGGGAACAACACTGTTCCTCAGCTGAGAAAGATACAGTTTTAGCATTAGGAAGTTGTTTGACTACTCTGGCCAAAAAAGCCAAAACACAAAGTTAAAAATTTCTATGAATGATTTGTTATAGACATCATGAAAATATGTTTGCATTGATTATGTCTGCAAAGAATTGAACTTTCTTATTTCATTGTTATACTAGGAAATGTAGAATTAAAATATTTTTGTTAATCCCTTTAGTGTGCTTTTGTCATTTTATGGTGTGATTTTATGAGAGTACTGAAGAGTCCGCTCTCTCTCTGGGACTCATCTCCTGTACAGGCATTACACATAATCCAGACTAAATGATTGGAAGTCAAACCAAGCCCATAACCATACAGAAGTTTGGGACACATAGACCAAACTAAAAATGGTGGAGCCCAGTCTAAGATACACCTGCATTGATGTGCACTCAAAGTTATGTGAATTAGGTTAGTCCAGTGCATAGAACTTCTGCACAGATCCTCTGTCAAATCAAGTTAAGTTGCTTTCTGCTGGTATCCCAGGCTCCTTTGCAGCCCCCGCTAGCCCTCCCTTGCAGCAAGTCAGGCTGGAACGTGGTTGCGCTTGGCTGCTCCAGCTGAGGGACCAGCTGGCCAAGCCTCTGAGCTCTCACAGAGCTGAATCAGCAAAGCCTCTCCCAGCTCCACCTCCTGTCTGCAGCCAGCTATCAGCAGCAGATGCAATTGCAGGAATTGCACTGGGCACCTACTGCTATTGCCTGCCATTTGCTGGAGCTCCAGGATGCCTGATCCTTCCTTCTGTGAAGTGTCCCTTTCCCCACCACACAGTGTGGGTTTCCTGGTTGCCTGATGCTGCCGCCTGCCATTCACTGGAGCTCCAAGGATCCTGATCCTTCTGTGGAGTGCCCCCCTCTCCCCTACCATGTCATTGGTGGCTGGATTGCTAGGTACACCTTGCTGACCTGCTCTGGGGCTTTGCTGGAAGCCTAGGGTTGGCCATGGGGGAGGGTCTGTGGAGTTTTGGATTGTGCTTGCTCCTGCCCGGCAGCCAGTCAGTGGTGGCCTGGCTGTTCAGTTCTGCTTGGCATTCTCTGGCAGCCCAGGGAACACACAGGGTATGATGGGGGATATGCAGGAGCACCCCCAACTTGCTGGCCTTGTTTTCAAATTAATGTGATGATGATGGGTGTTACAGTAAATTCAATGTTAGCAGTGTATTAGGCATACTCTGATCACAGCTATTGGATTGGGCCCTTCAAAGGACCTTTGGTGCTTCTCTGCCTAATATCTAAGATTTAGGTAGGGGCTAGATGCTTAGCTACGCAGTCTGAAGCAGTTTTGCATCTGAACTGAAGCAGTCAAGTTAGTTTAGTGTCTCCAGAGTTAGGCAACTGAGAAGCAGCTGAGGTTAGATATCAGTGTTGCACAAAGGTGCCTACAGTCTGCCCAAGTACCTTTTTAGGCATGCAAGCCCTTCTTTGGCTTTTGCTCTATATGTTATAGCTGTAATTAGGCTGCCATAGCATGAAACGAAGTGACAAATGTGGAGCCCTAAGGGTCTTGTCCAGACTAGCACACACGTGCAGTTTGTAGTGCCTCAAAACTGTTTGAAGCACCGCAAACTGCACTGAGTGCACATGCAAGCATTCGTTGTGCTGCAAATTTTCAGCATTGTGGCAAAATTTGATATGATATTGTAACAAAGCCACCATAAAACAAGCAGTATGGGCAAACTCCAGACGTGTGTGCTGGAGCAACTGGAGGCTGTGTCCTCCAGGGAGATAATCTGGCAACTGGCCTGAGCATCTTCACTGCTTACATGTCCCCTGGCTCCTCCAGCATGGTGGAACAGGGAAATTGCAGTTTCCCTGAAGTGGGGCATTTTGCCCTGCAGCAAACCTCACGTGAAGGGGTGGGTGCAGCAGCAAAAAGCAGCAGCACAAATTTGTACCATGGCAAATTCACTCCTCTGTATGTGGGAACAAACCCAAGGAGTCCTAGTTCTGCCGCACTGTTCCACTCTGCTGGATACTGAGTTATTTGTTTTAGTTTAGAAAAGCTTTGCAGCTGAGCTTGAAAGCCATTTTTTTCATAAAGGGAAAACCACTTGCAGAGGCAAAGTAGGGCAGTCTGCAACCAGGGCAGGCATGAGGCAGGGGGCAGTGCTAGCTCTTCCGGTGCTAATGGCATGGACAAGCTCAGCCACAACTGGGGCAGTAGCTATTTCTGTGCCCCGTTTCCTGTCCCTCCCCACCCCCTAGGCAGTGCCCAGAGCTGCTTTTCTAGTTATCCCCTCTCCATTATGCTACTGAGCATTTGTATGCACAAAAATTCATGCTTAGTTCCATACCTATTATTTATGCACAAGGACTGTGAATGCAAACTGATATTTACAAGCCCACACAGCCACATATAAGTTCCATGAGGCAGGAATTGACAATCAAGATGTACGGCACTTAGCATAATTTATCACTAAATAATATTACAGCTACTTTATACAGTCAAGGGCCTTTTTTAATATCTCAGAATGTAGGTTCCATAAATACAGTTATGGAATAAAAGATATTTGCACTTGCAAGTGGATGTCTGTTTCTTGGGTTTTTTGTTTAATTTGGCCATGATTTTTTTGTTATGCCTAATTTTACCATACGATTTTCTAAAAATGTTTATTTCTTATGTAGCCTAGAATTAATTTTTCTTCTTTAGAGAAAGTATGATGCAATAATCTAAAATATGTTTTTACTCAGAATCAATTCAATAAACTCTTAAATAGTCTGAAATTTACTGAAGTAGAGATTCACATGTAATTTATAAACCTGATACCAGAAGAGAAAGATTCCCCCCATCCAAAAAAAGAAAACAAACTTTCCCATACAATTTTAAATATAAATAACTAGGATTAAATACCTGGAGCCTTGTCCTCATGATGCAAATTTAACTGCATTATGATTAAATTATTTTTATAGAAAGTGAAATACATTCAGGTGCCTAATTCATTTGACTGTGCAAAGCTGATATATCTAGCTGATGTATCTTTATTTATAGGTTTCTATTCTCATCTTTAATTAGATGTAAAGTTTTCTTTTTTTGCTTTTGTGCTGGGACAATGTGAGAAAAGAGAAGGAAAGGGATTTAATTTCCTCTGCCAACAAGATCTTTTGTTTTCATGACAGCCTTTAAAAACTCACCTTGATCTTTAATGTTTGTCTGTCTTCTAATGTTTATGTTTTGCCTACCTAGTTGGGACCTTATGTGCATACTCCATGAATAGTGGATCCTCCCAGCTGTTTATTTCAGAATCCCTCTTCAATGTCAACATGTAATAACTGTTTTCATTGAGCATTTTTTTCTTCAGCAGTTGCATGTATATAAACACCTTGTAACGGCAAATTGAAAATATATATATATATTTGAGAAAACCATATACTTCAGATTCTGCGCTGAACTAGAACAATTTAAGGCTACAGTTGTTCCTTTTTGGAAAACTAGTAAAGCTTATATTTAATAAATGTATTTTGTCCCTGTATTTTTGGTTGTGAAAGTGAGCCGTGAACCTCCTGTGCCATCACAATAATGAATAATAAAATAAAAAAATCAACAAATGAAGTGTCCACTTCATGGATCTGATATGCAGGGATCCTGGTTTTGTCTGATTTTTAAAAAATCCCCAATTTTTGGTTAAAAAACGTAACCCCAAATCCACATTTTTCAATGATTAAAATGAAACATCACTATATATGTATATGTATATGTATATGTATATGTATATTAGTGGTGTTTCATTTAAATCATGGGAAAATGTGGATATGGGGTTACTTTTTTTTAACTGAAAATTGGGATTTGTTTTAAATCAGCAAACCAGGATCTCTGGTAGTCTCTCCCATTACAGTAGTGTTTACTTGTATGTTAATGCATCCAGCTCTTTCTATGAGAACATTTCCACATACTGTTTGCTTTCCAGTTATATTATATCTGCATGGACAGAATCCTATATTACTTTACATACCTGAATAGTACTTACCTAGCCAAGTATCTTCTATTTTTGGCACTCATACACAATTTGTGATCATATTCCATGTGCAGCATGAATGCAGAAGCCCAGCTCTAGTTAAAAGGTTACTAGAGCTGTGTGAAGCTTTGGTCCCTTGATTTGGCAAAGATTCGGTCCAATTTGGTGGCTGAATCTCCAAATCCAAATTGAATCAGGAGACCCTTTAATCTCTCTGAATCAAATTGGAAATATGCTTTTTCTACATACCTCAAGGTAGCAGGCAGCTCAAGAATATTGCAATGGTGTTGTGGATGGAGCATCCCAACAGAGTGAGGGGGGGGATGGGTCCCCTGCAAGCTCAGCAGCAGACCTGGAAGTGGACCAGAAACACTTCTGGTTCACTTCCAGATCCCCTGGGGAGTACACGGGGGGGGGAGGGGGGCTCCTGTGTGCCCCCTGCCTTGGTGACTGGTGCCTCCAGGGTCAGAGGGGGACCTGAGGTCCCACCACTGCTGATCGCCAAGCCAGAGGGGTGTGTGGGGAGGCATGGGGGGCCTCCCAGCATGCTTGGTAGTGAACCCATGAGTGGACCAAAAGTGCTTCTGGTCCACTTCCAGGTTCACCACCAAGCACATGGGTGAGCCCCTCACAGTCCTGTGGGATGCTCCATCTGTCTCACCATTACAGTGTTCGCCAGCCATGCCTGGTTACCTCGAGGTATGTAGAAAAAACATTTGAAGTTGTGTCTGTGGCTGAATTACTGATTCTTCAAATTGAATCTTCAGTTTCAGATCTGGGCAAATTGAATCAGGGATAGTGATCCAAAACAACTAATTGAATCAGTGACCCTGATTTGGGCTGAATCCAAATTGAATATGGCCCTTTTCACACACCCCTAGTGGTCACATGGCCCTGTATACAAGTACCTTTCAGATTATACCCTGAAATTGTAGACTTGCAAAAGAACATGGGGAAAGAGAAGGATTCTCTATGTTTTAGCCAAACTGTCTAGTGGTTAGGACACTCACTTTTGGATCTATATATTATAGATTCCATAGTCCTTTCTCACAGAGGTTTTGAAATACACCATGGATACAAGTTTGTGACTTCTCCTCATTCATGTATATGCCTATAGTGCCACATACTTGTCCAGTCAATGAATAGCCTTTTGTCTACCTGATAGGTGTGTGGATGCTTGTGCATTTACACTATATACGGAATAGGGTAACAACAGTGAGAAATGCCAACACACCCCAGTAATGTGGCTGGGATTTCTATTTCTCTAAACTATAGATGAGATGTCAACTCATTTATAACAAGGACACTTGTTGGGTTCTCCCCTTCTCTTTCTGGCAATATGAAGGAACTGAAGTAGAAAGTAAAAAGGACTTAGTGTTAAGGCACAAATTCATCTAACTCAGGTTCTTCTTTGGGAGGAACATTTTCACAATGTCTCCCCTACTTCGGCCATAAGTTAAATGTCACAGATGTTCCTACATGTGGGAAATCCTAAATGTGATGAGGCCATGCAGGAGAAATCATTCTGATGCATAACAATTTTATTATGCAAACATATATAGTGGATTTGGAGATAGAGAATGGCTGAGGATTGATCAATCGTTCTACAGCTATGCATATCTACTGGCCAAAGCTATAGTAAAAGAGAAGTAAATTGACATATGTGCAAGGAAAGGATTTTTGTGGGTGATGTCTTTTCGAGATCAACTGCATGGTTGGAAGCATGCATGCAGTTGGTCCAGTAAAAGATATCACCCACAAAAATCCTTGGCTCTGGACCATAATTTGTGGACCATCAAACAACACCCTCCAATGTAAGTGAATGGACAAGGACATTACTGTGTCTGAATATCTCTTTACCTGTTAAGGCACCAGCGTGGCTTTGATAATACAAGGAGAGATTCTGACCTACCCTATCATAGTAGAAAATCTTTGCAAACAGCTAATTTACAAAAACATTGCACAAGAAGAAGGTTTAGGTTCTTGGTGACTATTGAAAAAAACAAAACAAAAATGTTTTCTAATAGAATTGCTTGCTGTGATAGATGTATAAATCCACATGTAATTTTGAAAGTGTAATCAGAAAGGAAGAAATGTTTTATGGACTAAGAATTGGAATAGTTATGTATAACATAATTATTAATTTAAAATGACACCAGAAGCCTGTGATGCTAAGAGAAATGTTCCCAGACAACTGGTTGGGGGTGGGGAGGGGTGTTTGTTTTGTGTTTTGTCAACGGAATATCAGATTAAGTGTCTCCCCTCATGTGGTATTCCTATAGTTTTGATCAGCAGAGGAACTCAAGCTGGTATTCCATTGATTTAAAAAGCTGCTGGAGGGCATTTGCTCTCAGGGCTCCTCAGCATTGGATCTTACTCCCATTCCAAGTCAGAAATAGGGGAAGCTGCAATACACATTTCTTGGTTTAAAATTTTGGGGATTCAGAGAGACGGATGAACTATTTTGGAGGTTGGGTAGAGTACTATATCTTTGTAAGATTAATCTCAATGTTGACTAAATAGTGCTGTATAAAATAGTCACAGTAGGCATGACTACATAAGAGGTTTACTGCAGAGTAGAATAATTAGCTTTGCAATAAATGTTCCAGCATCTACACATGCATCCCTATTAGGGCATATGAAACTAATAAACTCAGAAGCTGGGTAAATACAAGTACTACCCCGCTGCAGAGTTTTTCTACTTTGCAGCACCATGTGTATAGACACTGATGCAGCTGGCTGGGGCATGAGGGTGCTTCAGTGTGGTGACTGCCTTTAGTGTGGGGAAACCTTTGGGTCCCAGCCACCCTCTCCACACCATGTTGAGCCAGACAGGAGCAGCCCCAGGCTCGAAGTATGACCCCCGGCCTCCCTTCTAACCAGGGCTGCTGCTCCAACCTGGCTAAACATGCTGCAGTCCCAGGTGCATATATAAATGCAGTGCCCAGGAGCAATAAACTCTGGCATAATAAGCACTGAAGTTTATTGCTCTGCATTAATATGCACATGTAAATGTGCCCAGTGAGTTTTATTTTGAAAGATATTTCAAAGTTGCTTAGAAAATATGATTGCTGATATATACACACACATACTTTTAAAATAAATTGAAATGAATAAACTCTACCATGGAATATGACAAGCTGAAGTGAAGAAAGAGGATTAGGCTTCAGGAGATACATGCTGTATGGTACTGGAGGCTGAGGTCTATAAGCCTAGAGATTGTTCTTGGAGTAGTTTAGAGACAAATATTGGAGCTTAAGCACATAATATTTGTCTATTAGCATATTTAATAATGATCTGTTTCTTACTGCACTTTCTGCTTGCTGCATTGCTCATTTCCAGTGGAACACATGGGTCACATTAGCAGCCGTTGAATTGTGTGTATTATACAACACTGAGTACAATGTTTACTTGGAAGGTAAATTGGAATTGGGGGAAAAATGAAATCCATAAGAGATGCCATCAATACTCTGTGAACATTTCTATCCTTTCAGTTTATGAGTTGTGTGCCACTAGCACGTAGCACCTGGAGATTATGTTGATCCCAGTGCTGCTATAGCACTCATTGTGTAGCTGAAGTGACAAATTTTCTGTGTGTCCATAGCAGCTTTCATCAGAGGATTGGTAGACACTTCAGAAATTACAAATGTATATTAAGTAGTTTCCAAATACTCTTTTTATCTACAAGTAGGCAACAAAAAGCCTGAGTGTCTGTAGGTCCCATTTAAATTAACAGGAGCTGTCAACTCTATAAATCAGGCCACTTTTTTCTAAGTGTTCTTTTTTTTTAGGGGTTAAATCATAGGATGTAATAGTCTAAGCTCAATTAGCTGCTTTTGAAAATTTTATCCAAGGTACCTAATTTTATGTACCCAGGTTTGAAATTTTTCAGTTCAAATGACATGAAGTCAGTCTTCAAAAAGACATCACCTTTGTGCCACCATTAAAAAAAATATATAGTGGCACAAAACCAGAGCAAACAGACATGATTGCCCTTTCTTGTATCACACATGCCTAAAGTTGGGACCAAAATAATTCCTATTAATAATTTGTTCCACTTATTTTTGTTGCAGACTTCTGTTTTATGGTGGAACAGCGCAGGCAGCCTGGGTAATTCAAATTCCCTGCAAGCACACAGTGAGGAAGTCCATAGAGTTCTCTGTTCCATACTTGTAGAAACAAGGCATCTGGGTCCCTAAAGACCTAGGAGTAACAGGTGGCTGATCCTATAGGATAATTGCCCCAGGCAAGGACTATCTTCACCCTTTTATCAGATTAGCTATGCCAGGACACATCCTATAGTTGATCCTGCAACAAAGACAATGTTCGGTGGAAGAACAACATTCTACCCTCAAAGATAGAACTGAGAACAGAGCTTAAGAATCTGATTCCCAGGCTCAGCATCTAGCTTTTTGACAGCACTGTTTCCCCTAATTTCAGGACATAAATTCAGGGTGTTATGGTACAGTTCCAGAATCTATTTCTGGATGCAGTTTTTCACCATTCAAGGCCACTGAGAACATGAATATTAAGGAGCAGATGCAGTCTAGACTTTACTAAATGGAACAGTCATTATTAGTATATACTTTTTTTCTGTCAGCAACCAACATAATGCAGTATAAATATCAACTTTAGCAACCCCTAGTTTATAAATTGAACAGCAATCATCCATCATTTTATAAAAAGAAAGCTAAACAGACATCCAACTATTCTGGCACAAGACACTTTTTATTATTTTATTTTATTTTATTGAAGTCTCAGTTTTAATGGAAGTGTATTATACAGGACTGATTAATCTAAATATCACTTTCTGTAGTTGGTCTCATAGCACTGCTGGTTGCTTGAACACTAATTGTGTGCAAGTGCTGAACCAATGCCAGTTCTGGTTGCAGTCTCATTAGCATATTCATAAGTCATGGCCTCGTCCAGGTGCCAGAATGCTGCAAAATGTTTTGTGATTATTCAATTCAGCAGCAGAAGAAAATACTAAATGACCCTAAAAAAATAGGAACTATGTGCTACAAAATAAATTATTTAATCCAGTGAAATAGATGTGAAATCTTTGGAATAACCATTCCACAAAGAAATGAAGCTATGCTTCTCCCTCATTTCTCACCCCCCTTCCCCCCCTCCCCTCCATTCTGGCACAGTGGGTACAGAAAATTCAGATCAGGCCAGATTAAATGGAATGTTTCTTGCATCAGATCCATTAGAAAACAGGCTCTAGTTTTGTTAATAGAGACTAAGGAATTTTGCCTGATAATTACCAGATTAGAGAAATATAGGTCATAACTCCATGAGGGATAACCCAGAGGGTTGGAAATAAGCTTCTCCTAAATTAAGCTGAACAAGCAAGACCCTTACTAATTCAAATAAATGCAAAATTTAAAAAGAACACATTTTAGGAAGCTACTGCCAAGGCTAGTGGCAATATGATGAAGAGACTGACTGGATCAGTGTTTCTTCTCACTACAGAGCTTTGGTCTTGTCATCAAATTCTGTTTTGATGTAATACAAAGACAAGTAATTCTATTCAAGTTATATATTTTTTCAAATCTTATACTTATTAAACTTAAATATAATACTGTCAAGGACTCTTCCTCTTTCTTAAATTCAGATATAAGGCTCCCAGGTCATCAGTGAAACCTAGTCTTCTTGTGCAAATAAAATCACAACATTTACAAAAATTGGAAATTCTTGATTTAGTTAATTTTATCATTCCAGGATTGAATTCACAGACAATGCTGAGTCATTTCATGGTCCATTATATATTAGATTAGAATGCCTACTTTCTCCCACCTTAATGGGTTCTGTTAAATCGTCCTTCCAGAAGTGATAGATTAGGACACTGAAAGATACATTAATAAAACCAAATATTGGGATGATCTGCAATCAAAACACATATGCAATGCCTCCAGTAAAGTATCTACTCTTCTTTGTAAAATACACCACCTTCCCAGGCCCAGCATCTACCTTTTTGGATTTTGATGCTACCTATTCTGTGATGGAGTAATAGATTTCAGGTTCTAATGAAAGTAATATTCTCTTAATATCTTCTTGGAAAACTGTATTAAATGATATTTCCAGGCAGTGGGAAAGCCAGTCCTTCAGGGGAAGCATTTGTAATCTGCATTTCCCACATCTCAGTGACTGCCTTAGTCACCAAGTTATCAGTTAGTTTGGGCAGATAGCCTAATACCAAATGTGGGTCACTGTGCAGCTAGTTCAAAATTAATTGGACCTGGGAGATAAAGTGGAATACAAGCAGGATGCCTGACTGTTGCTTAGTGGATAGAATATTATATGGGGAGAATGGTGAATGTTAGTTTCTGAATCTTTGTTGGTTTTGGTTGAGTTACATGCCAAGATGCTTGACATCTTGCTGGGCATGGGCATCTTGGTATAGCCTAATTATACAAATTTAAGGACTAATGAGTCCTGAGTAGAGATAATAAGAAGCCATCCTCACCAAGATGAGGTCCAAGTAAAAAAAAAGGTATGTCTATATTTCCCATTCAAGTGACTTGTAGAGATACCAAAGCTACCTCTAAAAAAATAATTCAGATACTGGAAGGGGAATAGCTGCACAGCAGGCTTCTTAGGGTATATTAGCCCAGGCAGAGCCATACATTAATACAACTACACTGCTTCCAGCAGCCACACTAGGTAATGTAGACCTAGTTCATGGATATCTATGGAACACTATACTTGAAAGTCTAAACAAAGCCTATAGTGTCCTCTGAAAATCCTGGGGACCACAGTCACTGTACGATCCTCATATCATCCCTCTTCAGAGCCAATGAGCTCAAATGATGTGTGCAAAGGTATGGTGGAGAGAAGGAAAAGCATCACCCTTTGCCTCTTCTATGTTCCATCATTTTTGGAGTCCTTTGTACTGCAGGGCATAGAGTTGCTCTGTGATCAGGGAATACAGAGGGTACACTTGTGGGTACCTTCCTCTGGAAACTGGTACAAAAGAGGAAAGATACTTCACAATCTCTTTCCTTTTACACATCACTGAAAAGGCGAACTACAACTTGCTGTTATATGTCATTATCAAACAAAGGCCCATTAACGTATCCCTGAACTCCATGTTATCTTTTTGAGCAGGGGTAACATCCATCTTCCTTGAGATGGATCCAGTAAATTGACTAGTGTGTCACTAGAAGTTACTCTCCATTTGCTGATCATAGTTTCATTTCAACACTTTATCAATCAACTAAACAGTTTAAATAGGGGTTTTGCCCCCCCCCCCAGAATTCCATCAGCAGGGATCCTAGTTTTCTCTGATTTTAAAAAAATCCCCAATTTTACGATTAGAAAAAAGTAACTCAAAAATCCACATAGAATCATAGAATCAATGATTTGGAAGGGACCTAGACAGATCATCTAGTCTGACCCGCTGCCATGAGCAGGAAGGAGCACTGGGGGTGGCAGGGGTCATAAGACCCCAGCCAGGTACCTATCCAGTCTCCTCTTGAAGATTTCCAGGGAAGGTGAGAGCACCACCTCTCTGGGAAGCCTATTCCAGGCTCTGGCCACCCTTACAGTGAAGTAGTTCTTCCTAATATCTAACCTAAATTAAACACATTTTTATGTGTTTAAAATGAAACACCACTAATAGAAATATCTATATTAGTGGTGTTTCATTTTAATCACAGAAGAATATGGATTTTGGGTTACTTATTTAAAGCTGAAAATTGGGGATTTTTTAAATCAGAGAAAACCAGGATCCCTGCCTACCAGGATAAAACTGATCCAGTTTTCTTTTCATAACATCAAGATACTTGTCAGAACCAGGATTCTCAGGCAAAGGAAACTGATTTGTGTTTATAAATCTTAGAAATGCGTAAAGCTTCTCATCAGTTTTGTATATATAACCAAAAAGCAGTCTTTTATTGTGATTGCAGTTCAAAATGTGTATCTTCTGTTGCATGTTTAGATCTTAGAGTTGATGCAGAAACAATAGTTTTATGAATTTAAAAAATTCAATCTTTACAACACATAAGACAGAAAAGTGGTATGTCATTCCATCACCAAAATCCTTCTTTCCCCAAACACAAATAGAGAATACATTTTTTGTCCCAAACACACACTTTCCTTTTGGCAAAGTTCTGAGGAACTAATCCACATGCAAGGAAGGCATGCAAGGAAGGGAGTTGAAAGGCTGACATCCCTCAGGGGGGTGGGGTAAAGTTAAAGTTGTGATGATATTTGATTTACTGATGAGACGTTATATCTGAGTGCAGAAGTGCGTAGCTGCTGTTCAGCAGTATTGCTTTTGAATTCTTTGCTTGTAAAATTAGTTGTAGGTGTGCAGCAACTTCAACTGATACACTTTATAGTACTTTTGTATATTTGGAAATGATCTCTGAGAAAAAGCACTAAAAGAACCCAGGTGTCACAGGAATTCTTTAGTGAACATTTTCATATCCTATTATGCTTCAGCATTTTAGCTGTCATTTAAAAAATCATGACCTAAATCCCACAGTTGTAAACACACTTTTGAAAATATGAAGCAGTTGCTTTCTTAAATGTTGACAGAATTCACAGTAGATTCTGTGGATGTACCCCTCCCAATTGTCTTCATTTTGCTTAGCAATTTCATGAAGATCCAGGTTTTTATGAATGCAATCATTTGTTGTGTCATAAAGCTCCAGCAAGACACAACCTTACTAAGTAACCAGTGTTTTCTACAGAAAGGGACATGGATATAGGGGTTGGTGAGCATGGGAACAAGGCAGGTGGACTATGAACTATCCAGCTGGGCCACCAACAAAACTAAGTTTGGTTCTTCAGCCATACCTCTCCGTATCGAGTAGTTGTTGCTTGATTAAAATTGTGTAAGTGAAACATACCCAGGGACTGCTTATTATGCAAAAATTTCCTTCTGCTCCCAAAATACCTTACCATTTAATAGTCCCCAGTCATAATATTTGGATCCTGTTCCACAACCTGTCACCAGAAGAATCTATTTTGTGCCTGTGGGATTCTACTTAAAAGGAACAGATTGCTGAAAGAGAATTTTTTTGTTTGGATGGATATGGGTCCATGTATGGTGATAAGAGTAATGACTGGCCTTAATTTAAAAGATTTCTGTTTTTTTATACTACCAACTGTGCCAGATATACTAAGGAGTCATATAGTTAATTATTTTTATACATGTAAATTGTTGTTTAATACAGTAAGTGATATTAAAAAATGTAAGAAAAACAATAATATCAATCTCAAAGAATCCCTATTTAAAATTTATGAAAAGAAGACAAACAAAAACTACCCCAAAATTCAAACGGCATATAAAGAAAGGTTATATCTTATATATACAGGACAACAAACATATCATCCATTCTAAAAATAGGTTTCCAAATAAATCTTCACTATGGAAACCTGAGCAACATTTCTAAATTATATATAAACTATGTCTTATCCATGGAATTACATCTCCTCTGGACAGAAAGAGCTGTGGTGTGGGTTGTTCCAGGTCTTTCTCATCCTGTGCCTCTGTGAAGGGGCCAACAGCAAGTACAGCAGGCTTTTTAAGGAAAAGAGCATCTCTTCACATAGCACTGTTAGCAACTGACTGCCATAATGAGAACAGAAAAGTGACGGAGAAAGGAGAGAGGCAGGGAGTAGAAGGTGTCCTCTTTACCAGCAGACTTTTGACAGAGTTCCACATCACCTTCTGATAAACTAGTTGGAGAAATGTAGGCTAGGCAAAACTACTACAAGGTGGATAAATAACTCGTTCAACAGCTGCAAGCAAAAGCCAATAATAAATGGATCGATATCAAAATGGCAGGAGGTTTTGAGTGGAGTCTCACCTGGGTCTGTCCTGGACCTGGTAGTTTTCAATATGCTTATTAATTATTTGCAGGACAGAATAGAGAGCTTTCTGAGAACTTTATTTTATAACATAAAATGGGAAAGGACTGCAGACATATTAAAGGACAGGAGTAAATTTGGAAGCATCTTGATAAATTGGAAAGCTGGCCTAAAGCCAACAAAAATGTAGTTTCACTCACAAATGCCAGGTGTTGCATAATCAAGAAACACAAATGCATAATGGGTGAAATCTGGCTGAATGACAACGTGGCAGAGATGGATCCTGGAGTGTTGGTGGATCTGAGAATCCTCGTGAGCCTGAAATGGGATGTAGCACAAAAAAGGGTAAATGGAGTTTTTGGCTGAAACAACAGAAATATGAGTTGTAAGACACAGGAGGTGATAGCACCACTTTACTTGGCAGTTGTTAGGTTTTTTCTAGAGCAGAGGTTTTCAGCTTTTTATTTATCTGCAGACCCTTAAGCAATTTTGAATGGAAGTATGGGCCCATTTGGAATTTTAAATGGAGGCAAGTGTGGGTATTTCGCATACTTTCGCTTGATCATAGTCATATTTTATTGCCCCCTTAGACATAGTCTGCAGATCCACAGGCTGAAAACCGCTGATCTTGAGTATTTTGTGCAGTTTTGTATTCTCCCTTTTAAAAAGGATGTGTGGAAGTTAGAAAGGGTCCAAAGGTGGGTGACAAAAATGATGACAGGTTTAGGAGGCAAGTTATGTGAGGAGAGGCTAAAAGAAATAGGCATGTTCAGCTTGCAGTAAAGGCACTTAAGAAGGAACATGGTAGTAGTCTTCAAATATCTGAAGAGATGCCATAAAGAGGAGGGAGAACACTTTCTGCATTTTGCGGGGAGTAGAATGTATAGAAGTGGCTTAAAATTGCACTGAAGCAGATTTAGATTGGATAAATGGGAAAACTTTTTCACTGTTAGAATAGTGAGGCAGTGGAATATACTTCCTTGGGAAGTTATAAAATCTCCTCCAATGGAGGTTCCAGGAAGAGGTTGCATAAGCTTTGGTCAGGGTGATCTAGGAGTAGCAATATATGTGGAGTGTCAAGAGCAATAGGTGGAAACTCAGGAGTGCACCCCATCAACACATGCATGTGGAGTCCTTGGATATCATGAAAGGAGCTCTGGAAACCATAGCAGGTAGAAAATGGAGAGGACCACATTCAGCGACAAGAGAATGAAGCAGAGCTCCATGACTAGTTTAATTACAAAGGAAGGTTAAAGAAATTGGGAGGTAGACAGGTTGTAGCTGTATTCCTCTAAACCCGTACAGCTACAACCTGGATACCTGACACATGAAAGATATTACATTTTAGCCAATTTTTAAAAATTAAATCTTCATATTTTCTCAAGCAGGAAGCAACTGTGACCACCTGAAAACTGAGATCCTGCTTCTGCCTTAGTTTCAAGGTAATTTGCATCATCACTGATCCTCCCAGGAGGTGAGAGGCTTCATACCAGCTATGAATTGACTGCCCAGAGGAGTTTTCCATCTATTGACTCCTCTGTGAAATCCTATGAAATATTAACTTTCATTTCTACCCAGGAGAACTTTTACAATCTTTTTTCCAATGCCTGATGAAGGGTGTTTGTACCCAAAATCTTGCAATTAAAGATTTTTTTTTTGCAAAAATCTTGTTGGTCTAATAGAAGGTATCATCTCTACTATGGGTCCTGAAAGGAACTGGGATAAATTTATGGAGTAAATAGGATGACAAAAAAGGGAGTTTGGGTTTTCCAGTTAAAGTGTGTGGACAGTGCTTTTCCTCCTTCTCTGGGCTTTCCAGCTTCCTACCTGAGGCCAAGAAGGGTTTCCTCCCCCATTTCCTACCATACAGATACTTCAGAGGGTTTTTTTTCTTTCATCAGAAACATTGGGTGTTGGCTGCTACCAGAGCCATTAACTTAGACTGAGGTGTACTGATGCTCTCAGGGAAAAAAGAAAAAGCTAAAAAAAAAAACTTAGGGCAGGGGTAGGCAATTATTTCAGGTGGAGGGCTGTTTACTGAGTTTGGCAAGCCAGCAAAGGCCGCATGACAGGCAGCCAGATAAATATTAATTTTCTAAATTTTTTAGGGGCCCCGCAGGCCAGGTAGAATGGCCTGGTGGCAACTGGCCCGCGGGCTGCATTTTGCCTACCCCTGACTTAGGGATTCCTGGGTAACTCTGCTCAAGACCAAGCTGATCACCACATTTTGGATCAGGAAGGAATTTTATCCCATGCTTAGATCAGTATGTGGGGTTTTTGCCTTCCTCTATAGTGGAGGGTATGGTCCTTTTGTTTTGATCTTTGAACTGTATTTCAACAACCACTTCCAGCCTTTACAGTGGCAGGACATTGTCTTCATGCTCCTACCTGTCGCAGGTTAGGGTGTTCTTGGTGTCTGAACTTGTTAAGAATAGATTTGAACTTGTATAGGAAACTTAATACAGGGGTGTTTCTGCTTTGAGCACGGGATTGGACAAAATGACCTCTTGAGGTCTCTTCTAGCCCT
The DNA here is from genome assembly GCF_001723915.1 of Gavialis gangeticus. Taxonomy (NCBI): domain Eukaryota; kingdom Metazoa; phylum Chordata; order Crocodylia; family Gavialidae; genus Gavialis; species Gavialis gangeticus. The sequence continues at coordinate 106,623,270 of NW_017729032.1, forward strand.
GCTTTTCTTTGATTTTAAGACAGATAGATTACCATATAGCATTGTTTAATGTAGTAGCATTGTTTTCAACCACTTAGCTCCAGCATTGACTTAATTGCTGCCCATCAGACTTCACTGATGAACAGGGATCCAGGTTTTCTCTGATAAAAATAAAAATCCCCAATTTTCAGCTTTAAAAAAGTAACCCTAAATCCATATTTTTCCAGGATCAAAATGAAACACCACTATACACACACACACACACACACACCACTATATATACACACACACACACACATATATATAGCTATATATTAGTGGCATTTCATTTTGATCACAGAAAAATGGATTTGGGGTTACCTTTTTTTCTGAAAATTGGGGATTTTCTATCAGAGAAAACCAGGATTCCTGCTGATGGAACTTCCATGAATATCAATAGGAGAATAATATAGAGCATTTCTGAAAATGTGCACTGCTAAGTATTAAATATTAATTTTATATGCTTAGTTCCTGAAGTAAAATTGCATATATTTTAATATTTTTTTTAAATCAGAGGACTAATTTGTTCTATTTGGCCATTTGTATTTCTCATTATACAAAGGGACATGTGGTCAAAATTGAATGATGAACTGAACAAATTCACGCTAGGCTGGGAAAAGAGGAGCCTATTAAAACTGGAGATGTACAGTAGCTCATGAAAACCATTAAAACTATACAATATTGCAGAACTTGACTACACCTGGGTAAGTCTTGCTAATGTGACTGGAACATATGCAACAAGGTACAAAGTCTCATTGACCTTAGCAGCACCACAGAAGTAACAGAATGAACAGCTTTTGAAAAATGTCATCAATGCATTATGTATAACACAGATATGTATTCTACTTCAGTGCCAGTCATGCATGTCTCTCGGTTCCTCTGCTATTTTTCCTCAACAAAGGCATGGAAAGTCAATTTCCATTTATTTTGGATTTTTTTAAAGCAATACCTTTTTCATTTATGCTGGAGTACTTTTGATAAAATACATAAGTGTGCCCAATTGTTTTAAAGATTGTGATTAGAGATATTCTGAGACAATGCGTATACTTGGACGATTAATGTGTGCCTCTTTTGAAAAATATCTTAGTTGTACTGCAAGACCACCTTGGTCAAGAGACTCACAATAGGGCACACTTTGAAGCTTCTCATAATTGCATAGATGCAGTTACATAGTTATGTAAAACAGAAGAAGGCCATGAGAGTTTCTTGCCTGGAACAGTTTGTTGTTTCAACTCAGCCATCTCCTGTGGAGTTGCTATCTTTGTTAATTATTCTGAAAATATGCATTTTTCTTTCCCTCAGAAAGGGCAGCTGGCTATTCCTTTGACACTGAAGATTGCCTATAGTCATCTAATTTCTGGCTAAATAAATTAAAATTATTTGACTTCACTATCCCAGCTGGAAGTCCATTTCCCCTATCAAAACTATGTAACATAAATTCTGCTCACATTGACTTTCCTTTTTGAGTTATATTTCCTCTCAATTTAAATCCTCTCCCCTGGTCATTCCAATAATTTCAATCTTAATGTTATAATAACCTAGCTGGTTTCAATATTTCAGTTATTCCAATTGTTTATCACTTGAACCGCAGTTAAATAATCCTATTAAAAAATAAATCATCACATCATGAATTTCTTTAATTAAAATACTAGTTTAACCACATTTGGCCATATTCCCTTCCACTGAGCGGTCTCTTTCTGCTCAGGCAATTCCAAATGTTAAATTTATGCCAAATGTGGCACAAAGTTTCATAGTTTCATAGTTTCTAGGGTCGGAAGGGACCTGAGAAGATCATCTAGTCTGACCCCCTGCAATGGCAGGAAAGAGTACTGGGGTCAAACGACCCCAGCAAGGTATTCATCTAACCTCTTCTTAAAAACCCCCAGGGTAGGAGCCTGCACAACCTCCCTTGGAAGTTGGTTCCAGACCCTAGCTGCCCTGACCGTGAAATAGCACCTTCTGATGTCTAACTTAAACCTACCCTCTGCCAGCTTGTGACCGTTGTTCCTGGTCACTCCTGGCTGTGCTCGGGGGAACAGGGACTCCCCCAATGCCTTCTGATCCCCCCTGACCAGTTTGTAACAGGCCACAAGATCCCCCCTCAGCCTTCTCTTGTGGAGGCTGAACAGGTTCAGGTCCCGTAGTCTCTCCTCATAGGGCCTGCCCTGCAGTCCCCTGATCATGCGAGTGGCCCTCCTCTGGACCCTCTCCATG
>NW_017729032.1:106626028-106637123 GCF_001723915.1 Gavialis gangeticus
CCAGGTTGGTCTGACAGGACCTGCCACTGATGAACCCGTGCTGATTGCCCCTAAGCAAGCAGTCCCCTGCTGGCCCCTCCTGGATGTGTGCCAGAATTATTTTCTCAAACAGCTTGCCTAGGATCGAGGTAAGACTAACTGGCCTATAGTTTCCCGGGTCCTCCTTCCTCCCTTTTTTGAAGATCGGAACCACATTGGCCCTCTTCCAGTCCTCCGGCACCTCTCCAGTGCACCACGAGTGCTCATAAAGCCGTGCCAGGGGACCTGCAATGACCTCCGCCAGTTCCTTTAGAACTCTAGGGTGGAGCAGAGTAGAGTAAAGTAGAGGCCAGTGGGCCCTGGGCTCCTTCTCTCTTTCAGTAATGGAGGAGAGGTCCCATTACAAACAGGTATTTGACACTGCTTTGGATTAGTGCTGTTTTTGCAGTGCAATTTCTTTCTTCCTTTGAACAGTATACCTTGTTCTTGATTACATTTGGAATTCCCATTGATGTCCAATTTTTTCACATTGTTGTCACCATCAGTGGAGAGCTACAAATTAAGCAAAGGGAGAATAAATCCCTTATTGTTCACCAGGCCCTTTGATTGTTTTAATATGACCAGGTATTCTGGATTTCTCTGATCAAAAAAATCCCCAATTTTGGGATTTTAAAAAGTCACCCCAAATCCACATTTTTCTACAATTAATATGAACCCCCCCCCACACACACACACGTGCACACACACACACATATGTGTGTGTGTGTGTGTGTGCGTGTGTGTGTGTGTATAATGATGCACCATATACATATGGTGTTTTATTTTTATCATGGAAGAATGTAGATCTGGGGTTACTTTTTTAAATCTGAAAATTAGATTTTTTTTTTTATCAGAGAAAACCAAGATCCTTGAATATGATGTTGCAAAATTCAGGCAAAAAGCAAAAATCTCTGACTCTCAATTTCCCCTACAAAGCATTTATATTTTATGAGTTGTTTTCTGATTTGAAACATATTAATCTCCTAATATTGTCTCATGGCTGGACATGGAAACTAATTACCAACTTTGTCATCATAATTGATGATCTGAATAGACAGAATTAGTTAGCTATTTTAGTCTGAAGTCAGGCAGAAGTCAGGGCAGGGTAGCACTTTAAAGACTAAGCAGTGTAGAGAGGCAAAAGATTTGTAGTCAACAGCCTCACCTAAGCAATTAACCAGGGTTTTTGTGAATGGCCTGTTTGGACTTTGGTACTAAAATGTCCCCTCACTCACCACCACATTGAACTTATGACACCTTAGTCTTTTTTTGGTTCTGAACTTTAGTGCTCATGAAAGCTGTCAGATTAACAAATCTCTTGAAAAGGAAGTGCTCTCAGTATCATCCTACCAGCTGGTTTAAACCTAGCAAGGAAAAAAAGTAACATAAAAACAAAAAGTTAGTTTTGCCCCTACACCCATTCTGGCAACTTGTATCCTAGAACTTTGTGACTTATAATAATTTCTAAAATTGGATAGATTAAAACAAGGAACCTTATAGGTTATTGTGTTAAAGGCATATGCTCTGTTTTGATAAACCAAGCATTAACACTCTGCTTGTTGCAGAGCTTCAATAAAGAAGTCCATGATGGGTCAACATTTATTAAGATAATTGTATTCGACAAGTCCAAAAATGTGTGCAGTTTTTCTCCAAACAGTCCCAACCTCTTAAACAGACTCATAATGGCAACAGGGACCCTAAATTAAGTGGCCACCCACCCCAAATTAGGACTACTTTGTGGTGAGATTAACCTTGACTGAGTAATTTTGTGTTTTAGAAGTCAAAACTCATGTTTTCATTTATGTTTACACTGGAGGACTGGTAAGGGAAGGATTGGAGGCCATCGGAGTGTGACAGGGGTGCTTAGCACAAGCTGCTCCCAGGGCCTGAAGTCTGGTGGGCTGGTGGGGAGGAAACCCAAATGATTCAGAAGCAGGACTGGTGCATGTCATAGGACTTGAGTATCTGGCACTAAAAACCAAAGGGGTGTAGGCCTAGAGCCTGGACAGGAGTGATGCGAGCTTGGGCTTGAGGACCCAGGGTCCTGGTACAGTGGACCTCAAGCAGAGGGATCCAGCTAAATTAAAGTGGGCCAAAGCCAAAAAAGGCCTCAAACCAGACAAGGACCTATCACAAACCCACATATGCCCCCTGGGGCTTCTGGTGAAATTACCACATCAAAGACATGGCAGAAAAGACAACAGTGGGGCAGACCCTTGGGTAAAGCAGGTCAAGAGATATAAACCAGAGGCTAAGTCATGCAGGAGACCTTGCCACTCCAGTGCTGGACAGTTACACTGTTGAAAACATATTAGTTGACAGCATCCATCACAGTGAAATGACCAGAAGGTAGACATTATTGGGTTATACATAAGGGGTAAAATCCATTCACCTAAAAAGAATCCTTTGAGCATATTGTTTTCCATCTGTGCTAGCTAGTATGGTAAATATGTAAAAGATGCTGCTTGTTAAATTTTCCTGTACAGTCTTACTGACAGCCTGACAAGAAATCAAAACAGATAGAAATCTACTTTTATAGCCCAATTAATTTTCCTCCTTCATTTTTCCTATATCTTTTCTTCAGTCTAAAATAACATATACTTGACTGCAGGATACTTTTAACTTGCTAGATAAATGGACCCTTCATATGCAACCCTATATCCACCAGACTAGAAACATTAAGAATTAAAGTAATAGGACTGAAAAATAATTAGTTGAAACAAAAGGGTGTATGTGTGTCACCATTTAAATTCTATATAGACTATCATGTTAGGGACTCGTGTTGTTAACAAATCATCATTTTTTGTTATATGAAAGACTATAACCAGATACTACAGCTGATATTTTTTGAAGCTACTGAAGGATTTTGGATTAACAGGGAAAATTTTGTCATGAAAACTCTGGAAGTGTTGCCATTAATTTTGACAATTCAAAGATTTCATTCATTTGGAAATGAATACCCAAATGCAAAAGGGGTTTTCAGAATCTCAGCCTAAATTTCAGCTTTTGGAGGTAGAACATCAAAAGTCTACATTTAACAAGAAACTAAATACCTTTAAAAATATCACAAATGCAGGCCACTCTCCTCTCTTAGCTCTGTATAGCACAGAAATCTCACTGCATTCATATGAATGCAGATTTTCAGTATTCATGTTCTCAGCACAGGCTAAGTTGTTGTATTTGATGAAGTGGACCCACATTCTGCATATAACAAACCTTACTGTCAAGAGATCTCTGGTTTTGGGGTGTATTTATTTTACATATGTAAAACTATTCAGGAGATATACTACTGTATTTGCATTTCCATACAAAGGTTTTGCACATACAAATAGATGCTTTTGGAAGTCTTGCAGCGTGAATAAATTGTATTGCCAAAGCAACAGCAAGGGTAGTAAAATAGATATTTGCATACTAAATCCTAAAAGCAGACCCAAAGAGATGGCCATATTTGACAATTTGGCCTTCCATTCTGTTCCCATACAGTACAGACTGAGGGAGGGAGCTGTTTCTGAGTTTTAAAGCTCAAGAGTGATAGTCACAGACAGTGATAATACAAAACCAAATGAGAGAGGAAAGATCAGTCACTGGAATATGTTGATATCCTTTCAGAGTTTTTCTTTTCTTTTTGTTGTTTTTAATTTGGAAATTTTAATTGCATACAAGGAAAAAATGAATATTTCTGTGTCTCACTAAACATTTCTTTTTTTGTAAAATGTTATCTTTTTCAGAAAAAATGCAGGAAGAAAACAGGATAAAACTTGATTCCTTTAAGCTTATTTGGTTTTCAAGGCAGCTACATTCTGAATAGCAAATGCTGAGAACTGCAATGTCGCATACAGCTCAACCAGTTACCACATAATTGAGTCTACTTCAGGTATACAGAGCATGTTAATATATGTGTATTATTACTGTATTACATGTCATATTATGCACCTTAGATAGCACTCATTCCATATAGCTTTTATTTTGTATCTGTATTTTTTACCCATCACTTTTTTCACTTTTTAAAGAAAGATAATCAGCTTGCATTTTTCTAGTGTCAACTGAGTTTTGGTTCCTCAGACAGACCAAAAAAAGTTTATTAGAATGTATAGATATATATGCTTACAGTAAGGAAGGGAATATTGTAGTACAAAATTAATAGAATACATTGCCTGTATACTATAAATTATTTTTCCTCATTTAAAATTCAAAAATAGCCTGAAAAAGTCTCTAAATATCTAATCATTTCAAGCAAGTGTTTCATCCAAGTATAGTCCACAAAAATATTTATTTGTACATTGTTTTGTCCACACTTGTTTAGGGATTAGTGTTTTGTTATTTTTTTAATAAAAACCACATTACAAAAAAGCGCACAATTATATATAGCAATGTTAGTTTTGTAAAGCCTATTTTGATGACTATTCAAATGATTAAATACTGTACTTTTTAAAGACAATTATCACAATAAAATGCAAAAGACAGTCAGAATGATGCAGAAGTTAGAATGCACTATAGAATTCAATTTCTGTAGAATTGCTAATTAAATGTAAATAACAAGCTTCTTCAAAATTCACAGGTCTGTTATGAAAAATATGCATGCATTTAACATCACTTTGATGAGAATGGGATAAATTATAGATAAGAGATACAGAAAACAGCAAGATAAAAAGCTTATTCTTTATACTGCCTCAGCAATGCAAAATATAATTTATTGGGCAACAATACTAATTAGGATAAGTGTATGCTTCCATAGTAATCATCAGACTTTACAGGTACAAAATGTTTTAACAGTATCTTTCAGTCTTAGTTCTCCCTGCTTGTTTACTCAACTAGTGTTTAGGGCTATCTTGATATCTTTCATCAAGATTGCCTTATCAAATAACTATTGAAATCTATTGGATTCTTTATTTAGATTTCAATGGATATTGCACAAAAAAGGAAAGTATATATTAATTTGATTACTGAGCCAATAAATGTGATACATAATGTACATAGCACTCTGTACATAAAGTACATTGCAGATGTAAAAAGGCCATGATTGAATGGCTATTGAAAAATTAAAATGACATCTATTAACTTCAGTTGGCTTCAGATAAGGCCAATTGAAAGAACAATATAATTTGAGAAAGCTATATAAAATAAAATACTCTTACAGGTTTATTTTAGCAGAAAAGTCCATTGTGAATTGTCTGTTTACAATAGACTATCTGTATAAGAGGTTTAATATTCCATCTCTTCTTTTATGGTACACATGCAATAAACATGATTTTTACGTTTTGTCAGTGAAACTTGATATTTATATTTTGACGCTGGAAAGAGATACTCCTTTCATTGTTAACAACAGAACTCTGGTCACATCAAAGCATGGCATGTCTCTCTCCTCACGCACAAACAGGATACAAATATAACGTGTCACTAAGTGTCAAAAGACATCCATGCATAAAACCATGAATATAGAGTCAGCTTTACTCACAACTTTAAATATCAAAAAATATAGGGAAAGAGAGGAGGAAAGACACAGAAAATGTAACCAAAAAGAGAACATATGAGCTGCATTTAAGAAACAATTCTTACTATCTTTAATTTTAGAAGTATAAGGCAAAACATTTAACCCTTGTATTTTCAATGCTGTGCACAGATTTCTAAATCCTTGACACTAAAAGGTAATTATTTAGCAGACTCCAAATATTTCTTTTGAGTATATAAGTGTGCATGTGGTGGAATTTTTAATGCAATTTCCTTTGTGCTGTTAATTACATTTCTTCTGTGTTTCATGTTACCACTTAAAAGAAAACCACAAAGAAAAGGATCATTCTTTGAAGTTGTTCTGGAATAGTTCGATTTCTTAGAACTCATGGAAATTAAAACATATATGCTATCCTTCTGCAAAGCAAGACATGAGATAATAACATACTATAAGATTTTATCCATAGGCATTTTATCTATAGAAAAATGCTCTGCAGCCCTGGCTCTGACCATTTTGGCAGACAAACCTGTTTGCTATGAATGCTTTGTAAAAGTAAAATAATTTATGCAGTGGAAAGTTTCAGTAAGATAACTTGCAATTCAGCTCCTCTCCTCCCACAGACTATATAGCCAAAATCCTTGAGCAACAGCCCAGGAGATGGGTGCAACAGCTCATTTTTTTTCTTAATAAGCTTCCTGTTAAGGGGAGAGTTTCAGGCACTTGATACCATCTCACTCTGATTATATTAAGATAATTAAATAGATTGAATTTAGTATTGTTTAGCTCTATTAATATATATTCATTAATATTAAAATATTAATATATAATATTATCTATTAATAATAGATCTAAACAATACTAAATACAATCTATTTAATTATACACACACACACACATACACACACACACAGAGTGGTAGTAACATAAGTGTGATAACATGTATTTATCATGTATTTGGAAAATTGCTTAACACTGCACACTAATCTAGTTAGCATAGTTTCAAAATGGTGTGTCCATAGGTGTGTGTGTGCATCTATATATATATATATATGTGCGTGTGTGTGTGAGTATATATTGGCATACCAAGAAATTCATATTTCCTTCTTTTTTTAACAACTATGGGTTTGTTTCCACTTACCCCCTGATTTTCATTTACCCTGTACCCTTCATGAAATGTAGTTGATTCCTATAAGGAATTTAGGCCTCACACAGACATTCATTGGCGACGTGTAGGAGGAGGACATGGATGTGCATGCACCCCCTGAGATTGGCCCTGCACTCCCCAGAATTGGCCACCAGAAGTGGAGGTGCTGGGAGAAGTGCTGGCACACCCCCTCTGCAGAAAGAGAAGTGCCAGTGTGCCCCACTGCCCCGAGAGATGCCCCAGGGGCAAAACCAGGAGTGCTGGTGGAAGTGATTGTGGTACTTCTGGTTTCCCTGCTGGCTTGGCGAGCAGCCACTGGTGGACCACCCCCCCAGGTCAGTGATCTGGTGCCCCCCCAGACTCAGGAGGTACCAGTTGCCCATGCAGACATTACATTTTTCCTGGGAGAGTTGTTGCTATCCCAGGAGAAACCATGAGTATACAGATGTTTAGGCTTTTTCTCCCAAAGTAAAAATGCCATTCCATTTTAACAACCTACATTAAATAACCACTGGGAGAGAGTCTCCTAGAAGAGTGAACGTGTGTATATGGCTTGTCTCAGAAAAGAACATAGTCCTCCCCACTCCCAGTCCCACCTACTGCCCCTCCTGACTGCATAGTGTTAGCACTGGAAGCTTTTCACTCTTCAGGGCCTTAGCATTTGAGTGTCTATACACAAAACGCTGGGTAATTTTTTCTACCAGGAGGAAGAATTATTCCATATTATTTAAATTCATGTAAACAGCATCAATCATCCCAAGACCAAGTTTTTAAAATGTTTTATATCACTGTCCAGGATTTAAATTGTCTATGTGTGCTTTCAATTAGGAGTTGTTCTGCCCAACTTTTGAGAGTTCTGTCCAGAGGAGAGATTTTAAAAAATGGCTTTATCACCTCATACAGTCCATAGAGAAACTTCAGAAATTCCTAAGTTATTCCGGTCTAGACACTTAAGTGCTCTGTTCACAGAATGGGAATTGGTAGGCACATCTGACTGAAATTTCTGATCCAGGCATTCATTAATTATCCCTCCAAGTCTCTGCTGTTTTTACATAAGTGACTGGATAGTGTGAAATAAACATTTCTGGGATCAGAAGCATGAACACAGGGCTCGCAACTACCAAAGGAATGCCATGACTATTAGATATTAAATGTAAACTTCCTCTTTCTTTCTCTCAGAGTTATTTCAAGGGCCCAAAAGCAGTTACCTTCTTGGTTGCTCAGTGGCCCATCTTCAAAAGGAGGAGTCCAGAATGTCTTCACCTAGACTATTTTATAGAATGGAAATTAGAACTTAAATTTAACTCTGTTTATAAAAGTTAGATTTTTTTGTTCCTTTCCTATCTTTCTAGTGATTTAGGGAAAAATTTACGTTACTGGAAGGAACATTTTTAACTGTAACAGTGTTGATTCAGCAGGGACCTTAGCCAGCATGTGGTCTGCTAGCTAATACAGAGACACCTCCTGAGCACAGCAGAGGATGGGGGGGTGGGAATTGCTGCTTAACAGGGAGGGGGCAACATCTTGCAGTCTTTCCTGGAGCCACAGCTAGGGAGCAGAGCAGAGGAGCCAGCCCTGCTGTGAAGCAGAGAGCCCTGCCCAGCCCAGAGTGCATGCTGGGATGCTGGGGATGTCTGGTTTATCTTAAATCAGCAAGGGGTCTGGGACAGAAATTGCATAAACCAGTTTGACCCAAATCAGGTAAGTCTGATACTACATTCAACTAGGTTTATCTCAAACTGGTTTCAGCCATTTTCAAACTGACTTATATGCACTGAACATCTCTTCTGTTACAGGTTTAAACCACTTTCTGATCACTTAAACCAGTTTATGTGTAATGTCAATCCATAGCCTATGAGCCTTAAATGTTTTCAAGCATGTACAAAAACCCCTAATGTAGACATCTAGATATTGGCTTTGTTTTCCAAAATGTGATATCTAGTCCCATCTGTAGGTGCCTAATGAGTTTTGTAGCTGCTGGTGTAGAGCCAATTCGAATCACTCTTTTCAACTTAAACTATCCCCAAAATAAATAAAAACTTATTTGAATCTGATCCTGTATGAACAGACTTAATTCTTCCATTTTCCCTCTTGGACAAACACAAATTCATCATCCCTTGGTGTTTTTTTTTCTTCTTCTACTTGGCCTTCCATTCCTGAAATCAATCACAAATATTCACCTTTTTATGCAGAAGGCTGAAATAAAGTTGCCCTTATGTACATATCTAAAACCCAATGCTGTGGAAATACCACTTTCCTCTGGATAGAATAGATACTAGCAAAAGAGATTTGGTACAACGGCTCTTCATCTTCTGGCACACAGCACACTAGTGCACCATGATCTATAATTGTTCAAGAACCTTGGATAAAAGGGGTTGGGCTTCTGAAGTACGCAAACTGTGTGGCTTAACTAGGACCCATATGTGTGTCTGTCTGTCCCATTGAAGAAAGGAAAAAGGCTAATATGCTTCTCCGTTCCATGAAATCAGGAGCAAATCTAGGCAGAGAGCTCACTTGCACAAGGAGTGCAACCAGCAGCCAAGACCAGCAGCTGATGCATCCCTGCATGCAGTTTAGCTGTGCTTGCATATTTTTACTAGGAAAGACTATGAGTTGCTTTCTTCAGATCAGCACTACTCTGCTATTTGGGCCCGGTTGTTCAGGATTTATACTGAAGGGAAACCCCATTAGGTATTCCTTTCCTTGGCTAATCTTTAAAAAAAATAGGATAGCAGTTTCGAACAAGTAGGTCCCAACACATTTTTTATTTACCAGCTATTCCTGAGTGGGTTATAAATAGAGAGGGCAAACTTCAGTGAAAAATTAGAACTACTTAAGTGAAAAAAAATCTTAACTGAGTAATTTTTGTTTCTTTTTATACTCCTTGTCCTTCTATTTCAGGCTCATGCCCCCAAATGAACAAGTAAGATATCTATCACAGACTTTCTCACCTGCCCATATCTTGTATATGTGGTGGAAATACATCACTAAAAAAATGACATTGTTGTCCAAAATGATGATATAAAAATGGGTCAGTTACAAAAAAGCCAAACATTCCACAATGAAAGTATATCACAAGTACTGATTAATATTTATGGAAGAAAATACTGAATCCATCCCCCAGCAAGTTCTGGCTAATATCTGCAGGAAGTCAGCAACTTGTTAAAACTCTCAGAAAGTAAATATAATGGAATGAAAATCTGGACAATTAATTGAATAACTTCAAAGAAAGAAAAAATCTATTTTATAAATAAATGTCAGTCGTTTCTCAGTCTATTTATAATTCTGGAAATGGAAGGATGACTTTTTACTTGGCATCAGACAAAATTGCAAAATGTACAAGCTTCATTCAGCTGGAGAAGAGCGGGTGTTATTATCAGCTGCTAACAGTATTTGTAGGGAAATATTTCAAGAATCTGCTGCACACAAAGTAAATGAATTCCACTTTCAAATAATATGGTCAGCAGAAGAACAACTGATGATATTTGCAAAGATTTCAAGCTTCAGAAGACACATTTACTGCACGATTATAAACTCTGAAAGTCAGTTGGCTGAGTCAAATTATACCTTCATTCATGCTAATCTATTGGCAAATAATATTTGTAAAATATTGGAAGAGCTTCCAAATCAAACCACATCAGAAAAAAAAAAGCTGTAAGTTATTTTATAGTTTGATGATTTGTAGTAAATTGGCACAGCCTAATTGTACAGGTAATACCAGTGCTGGAGCAGTAGCAACGATAGGCAGATACTTCTAAGTAATCTCCAGAATACAAACTGTTGGAATGTTAAAAACCATATGGACTCACTGTTTTTTCCATCATGAACTGGTAAGTCTTAAGAATAAGTGAGCCAGAAAGCACACTGGTATGAGGACAGCAAAGGTATAAACTTTTTACGTACTCACTGCTAAATATTTTGAATCCCTGTACACAACAATGAAACCAAAGCACATTACACTTTTGCTACACATAGGGATGTCATAATTATAATTGGTAAAAAAAGCCATGAAAATTGTTTGAGCTACCTGAACAAATCAAAATCATTTACACAACATTCTTGTTCCATCATGTTATCTGGGGAAAAAATCTGTTTGTAGAAGCAAATACACCAGTGACTGAGCATGTAAAATGAAAAAAAAATCTTTTGTTTTTTTACCAGGAAAAGTCAACAATATCAATCTTTACAAAAAACAAAAGAAAACAAAAAAAAGTGGTGAAATCGTGTGAAAATGATAACCATGAGTGTCCCCACTAGACACAAGTTACAGTAAAAATGTTTACTAAAGAAGCCATTTTAATGACTTCAATGTAATCATCTTACTGATTTTTTAAACGTTCAGAGTGTATTTCATTGGACTGATACAATCAGTTCATTTGTTTTATTGTGACGCTGTCCTCAAAAGCCAAGTTAACATAATTGTACTGCTTGAACTTGGAAATTTCTTTAAGGCAGAGCAGATATCTGTTGCTAATCAAATCATG
>NW_017729032.1:106642123-106647492 GCF_001723915.1 Gavialis gangeticus
AAACAAACAAACAAACAAACAAACAAACAAACAAACAAAAAAAAGTGGTGAAATCGTGTGAAAATGATAACCATGAGTGTCCCCACTAGACACAAGTTACAGTAAAAATGTTTACTAAAGAAGCCATTTTAATGACTTCAATGTAATCATCTTACTGATTTTTTAAACGTTCAGAGTGTATTTCATTGGACTGATACAATCAGTTCATTTGTTTTATTGTGACGCTGTCCTCAAAAGCCAAGTTAACATAATTGTACTGCTTGAACTTGGAAATTTCTTTAAGGCAGAGCAGATATCTGTTGCTAATCAAATCATGATCTATTGACTTCTATTTACAACCACATGCAACTTGACTTGTGGGGCTTTTTTGGCAACAATTATTATTACACTAAGGGCTAAAATAATGCATTTATTTAGAAATATTTCATGTGTGAGCTGCAGCTCTTTTACCCCCTGGTGGAATGTAATTTTTCAAAGAGAAACAAGCACAGATTTTTTATGAATCCAAGAATAATAATTAATTTGTAAATCAATTATTTTCTAAAATAGATACTAAAATATTAAAGGCCAGACTGCACCTCTGATGCATATTTCTATATAGGCAACAATGCAGTTACTCTGCTACAGTGGCATATAATATTACTTGTGAGTGAAGAAATTGAAGAAATTGAACCACCCCATTGAGGATATTATATATTTCCCTCCATAGCTAGCAGCATGGTCTGGTATAAAGGATAGGAAAGAGTTATTTCTTCCCTCCTCCTTTTCAAGGAAGGCTGTCACCCACTAGGGCGATAGCTCTGAAAAGTACTTTTGCTCAGAGCGGTTCAAGGGTTTTAACTGTAGATGGCCACTTCATAAAAAACCTGTTCATATAATGGCACAATAGGCTTGTCTACATGTGACCATATGATAATGTTACTATGATGCTGGGCTTTTGTATGACACAGTATGGGCAGTTACTGCACTATGCACATGGTTAGATTTTGCCACTAAGTCACCGTAGCAGTGAGCTATACCGAGCTGCAGATCATGTGTAGACCCATGTGATCTCTACGTCACTGTAGCATGCCATGCAGAGACATAGCATGTCACTACATCACTGTAGGGTGACATGTAGACACACCCAACGGGATCTGATACTCAACCCCAACATTTGCACCTCCTGCCATGCCACACATGCATGCCAGTGCAAGAAGAACCCAGTAGCATGAGCCCAGTAAGGGCCCCCCCTGCTCTGGAAAGTTGAAAGGTGGCTGCCTGTAGCTCAGCATGAACTGGGGCAGTCCCATGGCCAAGGACCAGCTGACAATCAGCTGTTTGTTGGTCCCTGCACCAGGACCACACAAGAGTCTGGAACCAGCTCATTTGTAGGACCAGGGCTGAGACAAGCTGATTGTCAGCTCCAGCCCTGGGACTGTGGGCAAGTCTAGAACTGGCTCCAGTTTGTCACTACCCTGTCACATGTTCAATTTAAGGTGTGATGGAAACCAGCCACCAAAATATTTCTCATCATTTATGGAACATTTTTTGTGGCTGGTTTCTCAGTTTGTCACACCACTAATTCCTTGAATGTGTGGAAGAGTTACTATTTATTATAAGATTAACAGGTTAATCTTAAGTGTAACCTGTGAAGGGCCAAAGTGTGAGCTGGGGGAAAGTCATATGTATGATGCACAGTATGATGGTTTATGTACAGGCAATCATAAGCACCTAATTTATGTCTGTATGCTTTGTAATGAACTACAGATCTGAGAAGATCAAAATGCTGTGGGCCACTGATTCTGGACTATCCTCATTGCTGGTTCATTTGAGTTTGCTTGGTGATGTCCCATTTGTTGATCAGTGTTCCTGCAATATTTATGCTGTGTGTGTGGCATATATAAATATATATATGGTTCTAATCTTGCAACAGGTTCCAGTGAATCAGATTTTATGTCTGCTGTGTGAAAAATCCTTACATTACTTTGTAATGAATGGCATGAGACACTTTTGTTTTTTATTAATATAATAAAAAGGATTAGGCCACATTGCAGATTAATTGACTGCACAAATGTATAAGTTATGTTATCAAATGAAATTTCTTTAGTTAGCTGAGCACAAAAATGCTTCTTAAAATATACTTTCTGCTTTCGTTTACACATCTGTAAATCAAAAGTAGAGTTTTAAATGTCAAAATTTTTGCTTTGATGTAGAAAACTTGCCCATGTTTAGAAATGCATGAAAGAGATAAACCCTAAAAAATCTGAGTTAGGTGGAAAGGTGGCCCACCAATTTGTTATGAAAAGACCATTTTTACATGGCATAACTGTAATTAATGTTACGTATTTAATATTAATATGAATATTATCTTTCCAAGTTATGTCATTAGTCTCTCCCTAAACCCCCCCCAGCTACAATCAGTTTGAATATGTAGTACACAATATAAAATAGCTATGTCTGCTGAAAACTGAAATCCTTAACGTGGTATAAGTTATTCATTCAGTATAATTATGTTTATTGTACAATAACCGATATGGAATATTTTCAAACAAAGGGAGTCCTGAATGTATCACTCTGCCAAGCTTTCAGCACTTTTGAACAGGATCTGGGTAGGCTCCAGGTACCCCAAATTATCTCCATTTGGTATCTTGCTCTGAGCAACCCCTTGCTTTTCAATAGGCTCCCTTTTTCCCCAACAATCTGTCCCAACAATCTGTCCCTTTTTTCCAACAAGCTGTCACCTTTTCTTAAGGGTAAAATATAACCAACAAAAAACCCAGTGAATGCAATTGGAGTTTTGCTCACTTGAGGACTTCAACTTTATTCTTGATAAATTTCTGGAGTTCAGCATCAATAGCTGTTTATCTGCTGAGCTCTCACATCTCTAACTTTTAATTCAGTGTGTACTGTGTGATAGGGCACATAAGATTTACAGTAGCAATCTTCAGAATATGAATTATGCCATATTCTGAAGATGGCCATGGCCTCTGGGATCTTTGGGCATATATGGGGCAGTCTCTTATCTAAACAATCTCATTATGAAATAAACAAACAAACAAACAAAGTTGTTTTAACAGGAAACAAGAGCAGGTTTCTTAATATCCCAAGGTATGCCTGTGTACGGTGTGTTCTGAGGATCTGAAAGGATGGCTTATTTTTCTGGGCAAGCCCAATTTTCCCCTCTCCTGATTAGGTCAATAGTGTAAATGCACCTGTTCTAATATTTTTCTAATACCTTAATATCCTAAGGTATACCTGTATACAGAGGTGTGCACAGATATTTTCCCATTATTTTTCCATTTTTTCCCTCAATCCTTGTGGTTGCTCTACCTTTTATCAGCTAGAACAGCTAGGGGTTCTTCAACCAGGCTAGCATTACTAGACTGCACTATACACCACACATACTTCTTCCCACACATTAGGTCCTGAGAATACTGGTGATATAAAAATGTGAGAGTCATGCTAGCTTTACCACATTTAAGGATCCCCATACAAAAAAAAAAGTTTTCAGTTGCTTCTTTAGGACCATTTCTGGGGATTGGACTAGATGATCTCTGAAAGTCCCTTCTAGCCCTACTTTTCTATGACTCTAAGTTGATATAGCACTGCTGGCAGCAGAAAAAAAGAAGTTCACATAAACTAGACTCTAGCCCTAAAGGTTAGGACATGGTTGGGCTAGGAATTGAGACTAAGGCAAGATCTTATTCTGACTAAAATAGTTGTGGCATGTTCTGAGGATCTGAGAGGATGGCTTATTTTTCTGGGCAAGCCCAATTTTCCCCTCTCCTGGTTAGGTCAATAGTGTAAAAGCATCTGTTCTAATATTGTTTGAATACAGATAAATAATAGTTAAACCACGTGATGAAAGGATTTGAGTTCTACTGTTCACATAACAAATGGAAATGAAAACACAGGCTATAATATATATTGAGTTGAAATGTAAAAAAAGAACCAGCTAATAAACAAATATCCAATAAACGAGGTTACAAAAATGTTTTGATTGACTGGGTATGACAATACCACTTTTTTATACACAGTTCCCCTCTTCAGCATAAAAAGCTTAAACTTTTCTCAGAAGCAAAGACCTATGTCCTAACTTTATTCTTAATTTGGGTCACTAATATCTGGCCCTTGTAACAAATGTTAGCCTGAGAACAAAGACCTCCCCTTGCAGCCTATGAAGTTGTGGGGGAAAGCAAATAGCTCCATAATAGCTTTCCATACCAGTCAGTGGATTTTACAAGTCCTGAAAAAATGGTGCAACTTAAACTAATTATATTTCTTAAAATCAGCTATGGACATTAGGCAACAGGTGAGCAAAAATTAAAAATATATTACCACCTTCAAAGAAAAAGGTTAGTATATCATAAATCTAATTGTGCTGAACATATCTATTTGTGCTGCACAGAAAGCTGCAGGGAATTTTTTTTTTTAACTGAGCTGCGGCAGTTAAATTTCCAGATGCATATTTAGGCATTTAAACATAAATATCTTAATTTTCAAAGACATTGAAAACCTACAGATCCTTTTAAATTCAGTGTGAACTGAAGACAGGCTGCATTTTTTAAAAATTTTCTGCTTCCAAATATTTATTTTGGAACTTAAATTTAGGCTTCTAAATTCTGAAATTGATGGGTACATCATGTGCTGCACATATTTTTCATTTGTTCTAATCTCTTTAGAGTAATATAAATAAATACATACATGTACACATGCACACACAGGGAGTTGAAATAATTATCTGTGACAAATCTTGTTCATGTATCTCCAATTTATAGTTTAACATATACAATTTCACTATGTGTCTTGCATGTGTCCGACTTAATTTAGAAATGTCAGCTGTGAAAAGAATAATTAAAACAAGAAGATACTTAAATGTATACATCATTTAAATGACCCAAGGCTGAGATTTTTCCAAAATCAAATTTACCATATATCTTTTACCTGCAAAGCAGAGTACAAATCATGGAAAAGGAAAGGAGAAGCAATGGGATGTTCTTAAGAGGTAAGATATATCCAGGGAAAAATCCTTACATCACTTAAGTCAATGACAAAACAGCCATTGATTTCTGTAGAACCAGATTGTAAGCCCTAGTGTGCCAATTCATTAGCAGTCCCTATTTATCCAAATTGGGTTGAACTGACCATTTTGTCCACTCACCAACCAATAACATAAAAATCATCTGTAAAATCATAATCATAACAAAATGTTCTAAAACATTCAAAAATAAATATAATGAATACAGAAGTTTATATAATGATGTCTAAATGATTCTTGCAATGTAGCAATTTACAAGTTGTAGAAATTGCAAAAAAAGACTGAATTTTATTCTCCAGTTATATTTTGTCACTGGAAGTATCTTGAAAACTACATTATTTCTGCATCC
>NW_017729032.1:106647625-106653924 GCF_001723915.1 Gavialis gangeticus
CCCCCCCCCCCCCCCACAAAATTAGTGGAAGTTTATAATATGCAAGAAAAACATGGTATCACTCTAAGAGACAAAGTAAATAGCATATAAATGCTGGTTATGGTCTCACTATTATTGCTTTATAATAGTATAATTTTATTGTCATAGTTATTAAGTTGTTACTGGTTCACACCAATTTACATCCCCTAAGAATCTCACCTAAATTGATTTTAGTAGATTCCTGCTGGCATACACCAGTGCAAATGAAATTAAAATCAGGCTATAATACTTAGGTCTATACTGTCATTAGCACAACCAGCCTTCTGAAAACACTGAGGGAGGTATGTGTAATAGTAAAACTTCATCATGGGACTTTCATTTAAAGCATGGTGGGATGATTATGGGAAGCATACATGTACAATAGATTAGGTAAGGGATAACTGAATTCTGTGCTTTATTTAGGCAATATACTAGGAATTCAATGGCTTCATCTGTTCTCTGTTAGCATATTAAACTTGCTGTAGTTTCTGAAGTACAGTCCTCATTTCTATATTTATTTACTACTCATTGCAAATTCCTTATCAGGCAAGATTAAAATAGAGGAATATGGAATTTTATTTTGGCATGTATTTTGCTTTCAAATTCAGATTTGAGTTGCAAATAAAAAAACCGTTGTGCAAGTCATCTGTAATATTACGACTAATGACTTATTTTAATAATTTCTACATATTGAACTTGATTTTCCATTTGTTTATTTCACAATACTGGGAATTTACTAAAAATACTAGTACTTAGTTTAGAAATCTCATCAGAATCTTTGCAATAATTTACAAATGGCTTGTTATATAAATTATGTGATGCACATCATGCTGACAACTTTTCTTTGGTAATTGGAGAAGCCAGAAGAAAAGTTAATGATCTGCAACTTTTAAAATCATTTTATAGGGTATTTCTATAAGATTTTTTATAAATATATTGAATCGTTATAGCAATATATTTTCATGTACAAAATTGTATATGAAGTATTATGTTGAAAGATAAATAAAACTTACAATTAAATTTAGACGCTTATTTGTATAGAATCAAAGCAATTAGTGATGAAAATATGAATTGCTTTTACAAAGAGACCATGTGATGTAGTAGAAAATCCAGTATTAAATTCCTATTCTGTCATGCAGCTTAAGACTTCAAAAAATTCCTTTAGGAAAATGGGAATTCCATACCTGTACAGTCTTTTTGTTTTCAATTAATTTTATCCAAATTATGCATAATGATTATGTGATACAGATTGCTTACAGGACACAGAAGCTAGGTCACTACATTTATATTATTTAGAACCACAGTTGATGTTTCTGGAGCTAAATGGCAAGGGCAAATTCATTTTTGGATTAATTTATTAGCCCTAATCTATTACCCTATGTTGCAGATGAAAGATGGATCCTCAGCTGATATAAATCAGAAGAGCTTGGCTGATTTAAACACATTTCCAGATTCACACTAGATGAAGTTTGAGATTGTACACTGCAACTTTTTAATAAGTTTTGGACTCTTGTTTATCAATTTTTGTTTTGGTCAGTCAAGGCTACTGCCATGTCTTTTAAAGACTTTTAGATTACTATCATGGGAAGCTGTAGTCATCTCATCATCTCATGACAATTTTATATAGTAAGCTCTGTATAGCAATAGTGACAAAATGCTGCAACACGAGCACTTAGGTAAGTAGGAAACACAAAGTTTTCACTATCTGCAATCATGATAACTTTTTGGGAGCTGACACAATATCTTTGCAGATCAAAATTTTTACTGAGACCAGTGAAATTATTTTATACACTTTTCTCATTTTTATGTGAATTAGTATGGCTCCTGAAAGATCCTAGATTAAAACTGCTGAAGGCAAACACCTTCTCCTAATCAAAACAAGTAAGCACAATCCACACAGAAAGACATCCCACTTTACACCACAGCCGTCACTAGGGCCTCATCAAATTCTTCTTGGAGGCAATGGACTAGATCCTGTATTGGTGTAAAACCATGCAAGACATGGTCCAAATTATATTCCACTTGTTCAGCATCTAAATAGACAGATACACTCTGTTCTGTTTAAGTCCATGAAAAGGCATACAATACCTACTTTTCCAATTTATCGTCTGACCCTTAGGACTGAATCATAAAAAGTCAGTGAGGTGGAGCACCTCTTGTATTTACGGTTTTTCAAGGACTCAAGCAAGTGGGAATAGAATCGTACTTAAGTGTCCTTGAGAATTGACCCTAGGAATTAGATATTGAGATAATCTCAGCAACAGCAGCTCTAATTCTGCACATGTCCTACTGTGGTGCATTATTTTGCAAATTTGGTCATCATTGACTTCAAGTAAAATTGGATCAACCCCTTGTTGGAATCAGGTTCATTACAGAAGCAAAAGCTGATTCAGCCTCCAAATCCTGTAATAGTCTTATTCTGATCTCATTTATATTGGATTAAATTGGGGATAACGTCACTGAAGCCAATAGAGAGAAATTTCTGAAAAGCCAGTGTAAATAATATCAGATAAAAATATGTGAATATTATTTCCTAACCATTCCCAGGAAATAAATAAATATAAGTTAAAAAAAATAAGCCTAATGAAAATATGTAATGACAAAAACATAATAACTACTTTAACTGGAACAAAGAATATCAATTGTATCTGTGACATGCAGTTTTTTGAACGCAGAAATCAGGTAAGAATTTTCTTATCATGTAAGGCTTGACAGCCAAGAATACTGTATGATTGCATTCTGAATTCTTCACCTTTTTAAATAGATACTGCATCCTAAAGATACTGTGTTTTGGATGTTTTAGGATTTCTGCCATTGACTTCACTGGGAATAGGTCTGAATTCTAATGTTGTACCTCCCTTCGTCAATATGTAAACTCTGCTTTCTGCATGTCTTTTCACAGAATCTGATGAAAAGTGAATCTGGCTTCACAAAAGCTTGCTCTCTCTGTATATATCTTATTTAGTTAGTCTATAAAGAGGCATATCTCCCCTGCCTTCTGAGTGACTTCAGCCTAACATGGCTAACCTACCCCTCTCTGGTAAACTATACCTAGTAGATCAGAGGTTCCCAGACTTTTTCTTATTGCTTATTCCCTTCCAGATTTATCATCTGCTTATGTACCCTTGCCAGCATACATTTTATATTTTAACCCCTTAAATGACAATTTTTATTATTATAATAAGAAATTAAATCTGCCATTTCACATGTTTCCTGTGTACTCCCCAGAGATATCTTGTGTACCCCGAGGAGTCTGTGTACCACAGTTTGGAAACCCCTGTATTAGACCATGTATAAATATTACACAATATTCCCACTTGTAAGTGCTATTTAACTAAAGGTTTAACTAAAGAAGATTTAAACTAAAATCTTGGATTAAAATACCCCTAATAGTTGAAGAATATGCATAATCCCCAAGGACTGGGAAGTGCTGGTAACTTCCATTCAAATCAATAGGAGTTGGAGATGCTCAATAGCAGCTCATGGTATTTGTTATGCTGATTTCATGACAATCTGAGAAATAACTGCCTAACAACAACTAGTAAAAATAAATGTTTCTGCTCAACTTAGGAAACAAATTCAGAAAGGTGGAAGGCCCATCAGTCCCACTAAAATTAGTGAGAGTTGGGATACTTACTCCTTTGCCAGAGGTTCAGTTTCAATGGATTGTGCCTATGAGCTCTGAACAAACCTGGAATTTGGAAAAGTTGACTATCAATATCAATGTTTTCATTCAGTTCTATTTCTACATTGATCGTCTGCTTAGTTCAATCCAATGAAATCCTCCTCTAAACTACAAAAATCAAATTGAGATCAATAGGAGTTGATCCCTTTAAACTAATCTGCATCCAGACTAAGATTCTTTCCATAATATACAACTGTTCAATTCTAACTGAAGTCACAGTACCAAATTCTATTGTGAGATAAGCAAGATAAAATTCTACAGATGGTCCAGTGAGTTTTCTACACATGTACCTATGGGTAGAATTAAGCCCGTATGAAATAATAAGACACAGAAATGGAAGTTTCTGATTACGCTTCATTAACCTGTTATACTCAAATAAAGTACAGAGGTTTGGCAGATTTTCTCAGTCTAAATTATATAGATTGCTTTTACAAGAGAGATATGATTAAGACTTAATAATTCATTTCATATGGATTACTGCACTTTTCCACTAATGGAGTTGGTTGGTTCCCAGAATTATTTACTAAGTTCATAACTAATTTCTCAAAAATCAGGAAGCCTAAATACCCTAGTGTATAAATAAAATCCACGTCAGTGAATTTCATTACATGTCTAACCATTATTCTATTAACAAAGTAATAAAACAGTCAGAAACTGGCTAGTTAATAAATGTACAGTACACTTTTAAAACTGTCACTTATGGGTGATCAGCCTTTTACCAGGCCAAATTCTTTCCTTGATTATTCCCAAGTAACAGGTTAGACTTGCCTAAGCATAATAAAGAATTTGGGTAAGTATCCAAATGTTTAGGATATTCAAAATACAGACAGTGAAAACTAAAATATTAACTTAAAAAAAGCCAGATACCTGTATTATTAGCACTAGTTTTTTAATGCCGCATTTTTGGAGATCCTCCTGATTTATATAATTGAATGTAGATCCAAATCTTTTGCATACTCAAGCGAAATAAATTCCTTGCAATATAACACTGTCACATGATCAAAATGTATATCCTAATAATGAGTATCTCAGTTTTAACTCAGCATTTATGATGAACAGGAAGAATAATCTCTTGTGTTAAAATTATATTGAATTGATGTGATCTGCAGGGATCCTGGATTTCTCTAATAAAAATAATCCCCAATTTTTGGTTTAAAATAATTACCTTGAATCCAAAAATTTGTGTGATTAAAATGAAACACCACTATATATATAGATACACATACATATATAGTGGTGTTTCATTTTAATCACAAAAAAATGTGGATTTTGGATTACTTTTTTAAATCCAAAAATTGGGGATTTTTTTTTATTAGAGAAAACCAGGATCTCTGGTGATCTGTCACTAATATTAACAGTCGATCCTTACCAAAATTAAAAGAAAAATTTATTCTGCTATTGCCTACTTTTGGTCACATTATATGATTTATATCTCAATGATCACTTCATTAACTTATTTATATACAGTAATGGCTATATCCAACCAATAAGTATACAGAGTAAAAGCAAAAGGCAACAGTAAAAAGAGGAAAACCTTTTCTTTCTATAGGATCCAACTGTGCTTTCAGCTTGGCCTAACGCACTATAGAAATAAGGAAAAATACACAAGTCCTAAATCTGAAGTTTATCATCATCATTGTTATTATTCCATTTTCCTTCTTGGATATTTCTACCACCACTATGACATCTCTATTCTTGTTTTTTATTATATGTACTACAGTAATTCTTCAAGGTCCCATCCAACACCCCCCCAAGCTAAACACTGCACAAACATCCACTAATATGCTGTGTCCATTCCAAAGAGCTAACAGTCTAGAAAAGACAAGAGTTGAGAATTCAAAAAGAGATTTGGAGAAATTAAGTAATTTGCCACTAGTAAGTAAGAGATATGACTAGAAATAGAGCCCTGGTCTCCTGAGTCCCATTTTAGTGATCTGTCTATTAAATTAAAAATCCCTCCTATTTTCAATATTACTTTATTAATGTGTCAGCTACATTACATTTTTAGCAACTCTCACCTGGAACTACCCATTTTTATTCTGAATCTTTATTAAATAGATAAATGCATTAAACTTTTTTTTTTTATTTTAAAGAAAACTCAGGTTTTGATTCACAGCACTGGTTAAACCACTTCACATGAACTGGTTGAAGGGGAATGAAAACAGCACAGAACCAGGCACTACATCCTTATTCAGTTGCAGTTTGAACTCGCAGGAACTCTATACATGGAACTTATATATATTTTTGTGGGGATTATGCATTGGCCACACTTGTATATTCCTATTCTTAAAGAAGAATAAATATCCAAATAAAAATCCACAAAAAAATGTTTCAACATCCTTACCAGGTAGTTGAGTTGAAGCCACTCAATCCTGTGCAGCCACTAAACCCTGTGCAATGTGATTAATTTTGGAACACCAAAGCCAATGTGCTTTACAGGCACATTTCCCCCCATCCTGTAACTGTGGGTTAATGAATTAACAGTTCCTCAAGCTATTGAAAAGTTAGGCTAAATACTGTTTTCCATTATGAATTAGTTCAGAATGATGCAAGCAATGCATCTCTAAAAAACGGTCTGAAAAATATCTCTACCAGA
>NW_017729032.1:106658924-106663909 GCF_001723915.1 Gavialis gangeticus
ATGATGCCCTGTGCCCCACTGATCCAGCCCAGTCCCTGCCAGTGACAACCAGCACCCTGCACTCCTGCTGGCCCCACTGGCCCCAGCAGCCCCCCCCCGCCACTGCCCAGGCTCCAGGACAGCCATGCACCTGCCAGTGGGGGCCATGGCACTGGCTGTAGGAGGCCCTGCCTGACCCCCTCCTTCTGCGCTCCTTACTCCAGCCTGCCTGCCCCACTGCCCATACACCCCCAACCCCCTGCACCACTCTCAGGACACAAACATAGATAAAATTAAAAAACTTTATTACTCTCACACCACTGACCTCCATCCCTCCCCATCCCCCCTCACCAAATAGAACCCCTCCCCCGTCAACCAATAGAGCCCTTCCACAACCTTTCCCACATTTTATCCTATGCCAATATTAATTTGGTGCAGTGCAGTGCAAATTGTGGATTGGATACAATTTTCATTGACCTTGGATTTAGCCCTAATTTAATTTAGAGCAGCCTAGAATGATTATTTCAGTACCCAAGGAATAGCAAACCAGCTGGAGATTTCCATAGCATCACATGCCACCTTTATTTTTTGACATCTCCCTTAAATTGTGGCTGCAGAGAAACTAGCATAAGATTATATTCAGTTTTATATCTCCTGTTCCCTGGGAGAATCACCAGCTGTGGAGATTCCCACTTCTGTTTAATGCTCACTGGGGACATCTACACAAGACACTAGAATTAATCTACTGTGCATTAGCATCACAACAAAGTGTGCACCAGTGCTACTGCACAATAGAACCGATTATGATGCATTAAATTTAGTACCTCTTATTACAGATACTTAACTTAATGTGCCATAATTACAGCACCTTAATGAATGTGTAGACACACCCTGTGTACTCTAAGAAAGGTACAAAGGGTTGCACCAGAGAGTCTAATCTATCATACGTATATAAATGTGTTTAGGTCACTGTTGATAATAATGATAATGTAGGAAGGAATGCTAGCACATGAATCAGACTTAAATAATTTTTTTCCCAAACTAAAATCCAAATCAACCAAATATTATAATTAAACTGCTACTGTACCTTGGACTACCATTTATCAAATTACAAAGCAAAAGCTTCCTGTTTCACCAGGAGCTTCAAGAAATTTTGATATGTGAAACTGCCATATGGATGAATTATATCAAGTCTTCTTGACACCAGGAATCCCAAGGGAGCCTCTGACTGGAGTTTCATAACTTCTCAGGGCAGGCCTAACTTCCATTATACATGGTGAGGGCTTGACTTCAGTGGAATGCGACCAAGGCTAGATGGTTTTAAATTGTCCACCCACTGAGGCCAGTAGGAATTTTACATGAGAAAGGACAACCAGACTGATCACTCCTGTCTTAAGTAAGGTCCGATCCAGCAATTACTAAGGTCAAGATGCTATCCTTTGAGCTTAAAAGCCTCATCAGAAATGTTCCATTATAATGTTAATTGAACTAAAGTGACAAAATACCTTGCCATTGCATGTAAAATTTAGCAAAGTAATATAAATATGTTCATCTGTGCAAGACAGTTCCAAGCCTACAGACCTTCTAAAAAAGATGCATACCTTCAATTTGAATTAATTCAATATATAATTTTTCTACTAGATACTCCATTCATATTTTCAGTCAAATAAACATGTAAACAGCTACCATGCATATAAGCATACATTTCTATGGCAACAAATTAAGTTCTAGGCTATCCTTAAGGAGCACACACAGAGAACAAGCTCTAGAACTAAACAAGATATATGCTTCTTTCCTCTTCCATCTGGTACTGCTGAAATCACTTTTAATTTGATGAACTAGAAGTAACATACTTCACACACCACGCAAAACATCCAGAATGATATGTCTCTTCTAAAATAAAATTAAAAAATGACAATGCAGCAAATATAAACTAATAATAATTTACCACATTCCTTCTAAATGTTTCTGCTATAAATGTTATTAAGACTTTTATAGTTTATCAAAATGAATAAAACAATTGACGGACGTTAATAATGGGTGCATATTACTATACAATTTTATAGTTACTATATGTTATATAGTAAATTATTATTTAGTTCTAATATATATGGAATCATACATAATATCCTATATTTAAAATGGTATATATAATCTACTTGGGCAGAGCTATGTTATACTTTTAACAATAATTTCTCATTTTCCTTTACTTTCCTTAATGAGAACATCCCTTGGGATCTTGATCATGCATGGGTCCATTTAAAATAAAATTATCTTTAAATATTGACATTTCATAGATTGGTACCAATACCTTTGCCTTAGATTGATGGTTAAATGCACCAGCCTTTTTTAATGTAAATACATTAAATGAAGTTGCAAGATGTCCTTTTTTCTAAATGAAACACAAATCCAAAAGTGAGAAAGAGGTCTTATTCTCACCAAAAATTGTAGCGATGAACACATAGCTCTAATCCATCAGATTAATTACAGCCCCCAAATTCTTACACTGTAGCACTGAAATATCAGTTTAAAGGAAACTAATAACTTGACCCACAATAATGCACCTCTTTTAATGATGAAAAAAAAGCCACAACAAACACAAAATAAACCCACAAAGATATAATTTGTGTTATATTCTCTGCGGTGCATGGTGTCCAACCTCAGCACATTTTCTTCTTTTTTTCCCCCTTCTTTCTTTCCTATTGGGTGTATTGTTTATTTTAGTTCTCTTAAAAGTGCTTTAAGCAACATGATGCAAAGAGTGTGATTTTATCACTGCTGTCACTCTAAGCTTTTATAGCTACAATATCAGATGGAGGTTAAAAAGATACCACTGATTCTAGCAGAGCATCATATTTAACAATGGCCCCTTGTTGGCCCCTTCATAAACAGGAAGTTAGTTTTCTAAGGAGGGTTTTGAAACTCACATTCACAACCTTTCAACTTCTGTTCTAACCTGATAGGAAGAAAGCCACAAAATAAACCTGTGACTGCTGCCATCATTTTGTTTTACACAGAATGTTCTGGCAGAACAATCAATCTAGCATAGGTAAAAAGACTGAAAATGGGGAAGGCCCTGGAAAATTGACATGAAGAAGGATATTTTCCTTCCTGAACTACCGTGCAATCAAGCTAAAAGGAAACATCAAGACATTTCCCAGGATGCTAGTGATCTTTCCAAAATCTTGAGGAAGGGTTCCAGAAAAAAAGGCTATTCATCTCTTCTCCATAATCCACCAAACCTGGGATTTAGGCTTCTATCGTGTTTTCCCATGTGCACCTGCCTCACTGTGTGTGTGACGTGCCTCTGAGTGGCTATTGTCTCATTGCATCTCCCCAAAGTGAACATTTTTGTATAAAGCACACCAAATCAGCATTTGAAGTTTAGCTAGTCCCTTGCAGTGTTTTACTCTTTAAAAGGATTTGCTGCCTGGAGAAAGCCAGAAGCAGCGTGACTGAAATTTTTCATGTCTCCACTGGGACTCCGACTGTAAGTTACATTTGATTTGCAAGGGCTTTTGCCTTTACATGCATGAGCTAGTTAAGGGACACAGCCTGATCTGGGGATGGCACCAAAGGAGATCAGTTTGAAGTTGGACAGCAGCACTTGCCCTGTATTTATTTCAAGTATTAATATTAAAAGGTGCAGCTACTAGAATGGGAAAGCCCCTTCACTAATTCACCTCCCCCTCCCCCCCACCTCTTTCCATCAGATGTTGAAGCCAAACTGCCAGCAGCAGGCTCGACTGGCAGTCAGTGGGGCTGCGCAGGAGTTGGAAGTGCTGACCAATGAAATCTGGACTCTGCTTAATGAGAGCGATCTAGGCAGAGTCAATTAAATCCAATTTCCACTAACATCCCTAATATATCTGCAGTGTGTGCAGCAGCGGGCAGCAGCGGTGGAAAAGGCAGCCAGAGAGTCCCACCATTAATAAAAGGATTCACTGCCGCAGTAGAGGGGAGAGGGAGAGTGGTATTTACATTGGGAAAGAGATGGGAGGGGAAGGAGAGAGGGAGACACCTGGGATTCAAAGGTTGATTAAACTCTAATCAAAGAACCCACATACAAAAAACTGATGCTGGAAGAATGGGAAGGACCCGGAGTTGAAAACATTTCCACTTTAATACTGAAAAAATATGCCATTATAAAATCCTCGAATAGAATTAGTAACTTCCACTTGCTTCCTCAGTTCTGATTTCCTCAGGTTATAGAGTAAGATTTACAACAGCACAGAATTGTCTACCATTAAACGTTGCAGCCTAAGCACTAGAGTGACATTAATTGGTCATGCTTAACTGCCTCGGTTTTTTTTTCCCTTTCCCTTTTGAATGTTTACACCGTTACCATAAGAGAAATCAAGGGGACTCATTTTACATTCAGATGGAAAGGCATTGTTTGATATGTACATTAAAAAAGAAAGAACAAAAAAGGAATCAAAACCAAAGGGGAGGGGAAAGAAAAGGGGAAACAATACCCAACCTCCCCCAGTCAAGTCACCCCCCCAAAAATAAAATAAAATAAAATAAAAAAAACCAGAGGAA
This sequence comes from Gavialis gangeticus, assembly GCF_001723915.1. Classification (NCBI taxonomy): domain Eukaryota; kingdom Metazoa; phylum Chordata; order Crocodylia; family Gavialidae; genus Gavialis; species Gavialis gangeticus. The sequence goes on from NW_017729032.1 coordinate 106,663,446, forward strand.
AACCCAAATGAATCGATGAGACTATCCATGCAAACATGTCTTAAATAAAATCTTTACATTGTTTTTTTTCCTTTTTCTCCACAGTAAAAGTACGATCTCTACTGCCTATCGATCACACAAAAAAATTGGCGAAATGGCACTTTTTGATCATCATCATAGACTGTATCTCGTATATAGAAAGTTTGAGACGATGGGACTTATCAGGTACGAGGGATGATGGTGTGAACTAGACGCTGTTTCCAGTTGGGGCTTACAGCGTCCCTGGGGTGCGTTGTATCCATGCGAGCCATGCAGCACTTTTTAAAGTGTGTGTGTGTGTGTGTGTGTGTGTGTGTTTGCTTGTCTTTGATCGGAGTCAATTATTTACATTACATTCATGCCTTCGTGCAACGTGTCATTCCTGCTCTGTGACCAAGGGGAGGCCGCCAGCAGGTCCCCCCCCCATCCTCCCTCCCCTTCCTCCC
>NW_017729032.1:106668909-106669291 GCF_001723915.1 Gavialis gangeticus
GGCCGCCAGCAGGTCCCCCCCCCATCCTCCCTCCCCTTCCTCCCCCTATCCACACACGGGGCTAATCCGCAGCACACTGCTCCCTGCGGGAGTTGAACCAAGCGGGCTCCCGGGGCTCCCTAAGGCAATGCGGAGTCAGATGCAGGAGCCACAGCCTCTGGGGCCCCGGGGCGTTCACAAGAAGGGGGCCCTTGCACCATGCCCATGTGCGTGCGGGTGTGCCATCCTCCCAGGAGGTAGCTGAACGGTCCCCTTCCTGCTACCGCTGAGATCAGTAGCAGACCCTGCAGCCATGCCCACAGATCGGTATTTCTCTCACCACTGGCAAGTTGAATGGGCCTCCCCACGGCTTGCTTCCTCCCCCCCCCCCCCCCCCCCCCCC
>NW_017729032.1:106669357-106673762 GCF_001723915.1 Gavialis gangeticus
CCCCTCTGCGACCCCAGCTCTTAGTCTGATAGGGAGTGAGAACCACAGTCATACACTCTATGGGCTCCGTCTGCAGTGTAGGGGCCGTTGTGCCAGTAAGAAGAGTCGCAGACTGTCTGCAAGGAATTGATCTCGGATGCGGATGAGTTGGCGTCCCTCCGCTTGGACCGCTTTCTGTTCCTCAGGATGAAGACCAGCATGCCAACCACTGTGAAGGCAGAGGTCACAAACACCAGCAGGAGTCCGGGGACCAGCACCGAAATGGAGACCCTGCTGGTCTCCAGGTAGGAGTTGGAGTGAGTGCCCGTCTCCGCCAAGCCGGTGCTGTTCTTGCTCGTGGAAGCCACCGTGGGCGCGACTTTGAGCTGCGGGCAGATCACGTCGTTGGAGAGGGTCTCGAAATCCTCCTTGAAGAAGTCTTCCGGGGACTCGCACCTCAGGTCGCTCATGATCACCTTGGGGCGCAGCATCTCGGCCCACTGTTTGAAAGGCACAATAGGGCACGTACACTCCCACGGGTTGCCGTGCAGGTCGATCTGGGTGATGGAGGTGAGCTGGTCCAGCACCCCCGCCACCGGGAGGTACGTGAAATAGTTGTTGTGGATGCTCAGCTTGGAGAGGGAGACCCCTGCAAACACATCGACGGGGAGGGACCTCAGCAGGTTGTTGTTGAGGATGAGCACCCTCAGCTTAGGCATGGCGTTGAAGGTGCCAGGCAGGATCAGCTGGATGCCGTTGAACTCCACGTTCAGGTATTCCAGGTTTTGGAGCCCGGCGAATTTCTCCCGGGACAGGGTGTCTAAGTAGTTGCTATCCATGTAGAGCCACCTGAGGTCCAGCAGGTTTTTGAAGGTGTTGTTCTCCACCGTGGCGATGTTGTTGTTCCCCAGGTCCAGCAGGTTCAGTTTCCGATAATCCAGAAAGTGGGACTTCCTGATGGTGTGGATTTTATTGTCCCGCAGAAACAGCTCCTGCACGTTGGCCGGCTTGGGCTTCAGGTCCACCAGGCTGCTCACGTTCCTGTCGTTGCAATTAACCTTTAAGCCCGAGCCGGGGATCTGATCGCAGCTACAGATCTGAGGACAGGGCAGGCTAGGCGGGAGCTTGTTTTTGACGCTAATGGTCGACACCGCCGCGGTAGGTCTGGTCTTGATCTGCCAGTTGCCTGGGATCTTTGTACCTCCGTTTGGAGCAGCTCCTGGAGTGGCAGGATCTTCTTTGCCATGTATTTTAAAGGGAGTTGGAATGGGACCAGGATCACAGGTTTCCTCTTCAGCAGGGGGAGCAGCGAGGCTAGAATCTACTCTGCTCTTTTTGCACAGCTCCTGCTCTGTGGTCTCATTTAAATCCTTGCCCTGCAACCTAGTGGGAGCTTCGCAAACGACTCTGCCGATCAAAGCGTTTTTGGGTATGTTTTCCAGCCATTCCTTCAAGGAGAGCAGATCACAAGTGCAGTCCCAGGGGTTGTCCTCTAGCAGGATTTCAGCAATGCCTGGGATCTGCTCCAGGACCTCCTCATAAGGCAAGGTTTTAAGCCGGTTTCCCCGGAGGTCGAGGTGAGTGATCGGCACGTACTGGAACACGTTGGGAGGCAAGGTGCTGATGAGGTTGTCATTTAAAATCAGCACCTCCAGCTTGTTTAAGTCCCTAAACGCTCCCGGGTCAATATCCCGCAAGAGATTGAAATCTGCCTGGAGATATTCCAGATCGTCCAGCCCCAGGAAAGTCTGCTTCCTGAACGACTTGATCTTGTTGTTGTTGATGTGCAACCGCTTCACCAGCTGCAGCCCGAGAAAAGCCCCAGGAACGATTTCATGCAAGCCGTTGTTTTCCATGTGCAAACTGACTGCATTGTAAAAGTTAGCGAACTCATTAGGGAAAAGCCGAGTCAGGGAATTTCCATGCAGGAATAAATGGTAAAACTGGGAAGTCGGGGCGCTGAAATGTTGCAGACTGGTAAACCCCTTTTTCTCACAGTCTACGTGCAAATCCCCCTCTACCTCGTTGCAGGAACAGATCTTCTCTTTGCAAACGTCCCCTGTAACGTTTCCAGCAGCAAAACAAAGAGACGTCTCCAGCAACAGAATCCAAAGCAGCATTTTTAAACCGAGCGATTCATTCCCGAGCTCATCACAAAGTAACAGCCACCATCCTCCTCACACCGAAAACAATTCCAGTCCATTCAATGCATGAGATGTCCGAGCCACCACCAAGAAGGGGGGGAGAGCAATTGTGGGAAGGGGGAGTAGGCAGGGTCGGGGGAGGGGGACTCTTTTTTCTCCTCGATCCCTCTCTCCCCCCCCGCATACACTGCAACAGACTCCAGTCAATAATTATATCCACAAACTATCCAGGCACGTACTGCAAGGCACGCCAAAAAAATAATAATAATAATACAAAAAATAAAAATTAAAAGCCAGAAAAAAAAGTGGAAGGAAAAAAATCCCCCCTTCTCGACTCCCTCCCCCCCAGCCTCCCGGAAAGCTAAGTAGATCTCTGCTGGCCGGCTCGGCTAATCGGAATAGGAACAGTGCTAGTAATTAGAAGCAGCCACTGCATGTTAGGGAGAAGCAGGCAGAGAGTGCAGCGGTGGTAGAGGAGAGCTGCCTGTGTGTATGGCTTTGCTTCGGACTGACCTTGCTTTCTCTGTTGCAAAGCCGGCTCCTGCCTGCTGCTGCCGCCGCCGCCGCTGCTCGGTGCCCGGGAGTCCCCCTCTGGGTGCTGTCCAGTCCCCCTTGGTGCTGAAATCACGCCCCAGCCTCAAGCCCGGCTGCCGAACCAATGGCGCTGCAAAATTTCTGCAATCGCTGCGTTTTTGGGGGGCTGCCCGTGTCTCTCTCCTCCTCCGGTTCCTTCTTCTGCTTCTCCTCCTCTCTCTCTGCCTGCCTGCCGCTTCTCTCCTGTCTTCCCTCCGCGAGCTCTCTTCTTTCCTCCTTCTTGTGGGGCTGAGTTGCACACGCACACACGCACTCACATCCACGCAGAGGGAGAGTTGCTAAGAGGCTCTGCTCGTTCCAACCTGGTGCACTCTGAAAGATCTGACACCCTCTGCTGAGCTGCAGTGGCAAAAATCCATCTGCTGATGGAATGCTGGAGAAAAAAAAATCAATCCACGTACAGGGCAAGCGTTGGAAATGTTGGCATTAAAAGCTGTCGATCCGTTTAGGCGCTTTCTTCTAAACGGATGATTTCATCTTTCTTTTCTGTTCCGATGGAAAGTTTAGCGTGCCCTCCAATCCCTCTTGCCCCCATGCTCTCACACACGCACACATGCACACACGTCCCCGCACACACATGCACCTGCTGTAGCATCCGAGGAGAGTGCCTTTGCCTTCTTTCATTTCCCAATGGCGTGAATAGAATTAGTGTCAGGGTGTCAAGCGAATAGGAATTTGAGGTAATTATACTGCACGCCATTTTTATCGTGGCTTTAAATGCATTCCTTCCTCCCCTGCAGTCTATACTGTTTCATGCTGGATTTGGTGGCTTTGTGGCGGTCTCTTTGGAACGTTGAACCGTGGCTTATTGCATTGTATTTTTTTTATATAATTTCGATGATCATAGAGGGGGAGTGGGGGCGGTAGGAGTGGTTTGCTGTACCGTAGATAATTCAGGCTACCTGTTTCTACAGGGTATAGAATTCCCTTTAGGAGCGGGGGTGGAAATTGGCATCAGTGCCTCTTTCTCCCCCCTCTCTTTTTCTTTTCCTTCTTCCCCGGGATATCATTTAAGTCTTCTCTGTGCCAATACAGTGCTTGCTTACCATTTTTTTTCTTTTTCTCCCCCCTCCCCATCTTTTCCTTCCCACCAAAATAGATTACACAGAAGGAAACTCGGTGCCCGGCCTTAAAAAAAGCCAAAGCAGAGGGAAAAAAAAGTTTCTGCTTCATTTGGATGGGTTTCAGATGCCTACAAGCAAAGAACCAGTTTCATCTCTGGTGGCAAAAACAGAAACCCTTGTTCCCCAATGTCTTGCAAAATTGTGCTGAAGAGGATGCAGAGTGCTACAGAGCCTGCTTGGCTGGGTCCCTTCTGCATACGAAGTCAGTCCCGGGCTTGCACCTATTCCATCAGACAGATCCGCTGACTCCATTGATGAACTTTGCAATATACTGGTAGAGCAGAAAATGTAACGTACACGGGGGTGAAGGGGGTGGGCTCAGAGTCTATTTATAGGAGAAGTAAGGAAGCCATATGGAATCTGCACCGTGTCGTCCCTGCTGAATACTAATTTGGTCCCAGCTTCTCCCTGTCTGCAGTTTCCAAATAAATTAGACATCCTACTACCGATGATCTTATCAAATAAATTTAATTACATCATAAACAAGTGGCAACAGCTGCCGTGACTATTTCAGATCCTCTGGATGAAGATTATCCTTTCTGCCCTTTGATTGGGGGGGGGGGG
>NW_017729032.1:106673898-106684105 GCF_001723915.1 Gavialis gangeticus
TGGAGGGGGGAAGCCTAAAATAAAATGAAATCCTGGCCCAAAAAGGAGTCTGGCAAATAAATAACAAGCAGGGCAGGGGAGATAAAATGCCACTGAGACAGAAAACACAACAAACGTATTAGTGGTTTCATTAAGGGGGGAAAAGAGGGAAGGGAAACGTGGTGCCACAATGGGACACATTAATTCATTTCTCATATCAGTTTCTTTGACTTTGTCTCTCTGTTCGTGTCAGTGTGTGTGTGGGGGGGAGAGGGTCTCATTAAACTGAGACCCTTCTCCTGATAAAAGATTGCAGCTGTGGAGAGGTACAGAGGTGCAGGAAGATGGAAGAAAGCCAGCAGGAAATCTCTGGAACTGAGGAGAGAGAAGTGTGGAGGCAATAGGGACAGGGAACTTACTCTGTGTTGATAGCAGCAGGGTGACACAACTACCTTGAGTAATGACACGTGCAAAGATCACTGAAATTGAACAGCCTGGTGCAACGCAGACTGAGATGTGAAGTAAGAGAACGAAGGGGAACATGTTTTGTCACCCTCTTAAAAATACAGCCTCTTTAGCATCTTCACCCTAGTGTTATTAAAATTGTTCAGGCACCGTAGAAACAATCAAAAGGCAACCAGAGAAGCTGAACATTAATGAGATATTAAATAAATAAATAAATATGAAACAAATGAGAGGGAGGAGACAATGACCTGCTGTCAAAGCATGAAGGACAAGCTGCCACTTTGTTCCTCAGGATCTTCACAGAGATTCCCACCTTTCTGGTCACAGTGGTTTGGGCCTTGCAGTCTAAAGGGGAAAGAGAAGGAAAGCCATTTGCTAAGTTTTAGAATTTTGCTCGTTTATATTATTGTAGCACCTAGAGATGCAACCAAGGTGGGGCCTCCTTTATGATAGGATAAACCCAAAAAGAATATTGTATTGTTCAGACATCCAAAGAGACCAGACAGGCAAAGCATGGAACAAAAGGCATAGTTATCCTCCCTTTTACAGTTGGCACAGAGAGATTAAGGGACTTGCTCTAGGTCTCTCAGGAATTCTTTGACACAGCCAAGAAATGAACCTATTATTTTCCTACATACATTAACTTCAACAGCATTCTCCTTCCTACCTTTTCCTTGAAGTTGGTTCTATATTTGCATATGTGGGCTGTTGTGCCACCATAATTAATTATGTTAATTTAAGTTAAGTTTAAACATGTGTATCATAAAGGTCATGGCCTTGTATAGAATAAATATCTACCTAAGACTAGTCTGTTCTTGGATGGGATATTTGCAGCATACGCTTACACTTTTAGTCCAATTCCTTTTATATATATTTTAACATTGTGCTAGTGGAATTACAATACAGATGGATTTTTAAAACTCTAACTACTAAGTACTTAAGGCCTAGTTCTGCAACCAGGTAACCCAAGTTAAATAACACCAAATCAAGGTACATCTACACTATAGTCAGAAGTATGAGTGCAGTTCATGTACCAGTTTAAATTAGTTGAGTTGAACACTCACCAGAGAACATTTGTAAATAAGTGGTGTAGCCTGTCCTGTTGTGGTCTCTGTGATACTGTGTCTCTACTGTTGGCAGTGCCCAAGTCAACATTAGTGGGTGTACAAAACATTGTAGTAATTGCAATATAAGTAAACCCTTTGCACAGTTAGCCTCAGACACTACAGGACTACTCACTCTGGGGTCGCAGAGTCATAGCTTCTTTTATTCTTTACTCAGGCTTGCTCAGGCCTTCACCCAGCTGTGAGTGGATGAAGTTGTTTGTACAGCTATACTAACATAACTGTGATAGTGCATACCCCTAAATGTAAATGCACTGATTGGATGCAGTGATTTCTGCTAGCCCATCATATCCCACTTTCTAAGCTGGTAATCTACTCTAGTCCAAATAATTTGTTACAACACTGGAATGTAAGGCAGAGTAGGCATTTTGCTCTGTGAAATCTAAATTGATGTTTTATAGAGTGGTGCAAGACAAAATAAGCTTTACCACCCTGTATGCAGAGGACTACAACCTGCTCCTGATAGTTCTGAAGACAAATGCTATTGCTCCAAGGATGATGCAACTCAACTAACACAAACTAATATAAAGATGATACCAAAGTATGGACTTATGGACTTGGAGCTTTATATAAAAATGAATTTTGGTATCTAACTGAGTCTTAAGGAGAGCAGAAGTCCAAAACAGGTTGCATACTAGTTTTTAATATTATTCTACAGAGTAGACAGGAGTACACTCTACCTCTCTTAATGAAATAGTTCCATCTTGTAGAAAATGATTCAAAATTCAACAGTCAGATAGCAGGAAAAAGACTGACATGATTCTGTAGGTTAATGGTTAGAGAATCCATCAGGGATGGTAGAGTCCTAGATTCCAGCGTTTGCTCCAGAGACTGTTTATAAATTTAATCCAATGAAAGTTTAGTGTAATAGATGTAAAAAGTCCTTTGATCAGAGACTAGAACCCAACCTGATCAGCATCCTAGTCACAATACTAGCAAGCCATGTTGTCTCCATCGCTCACTTCCTCATCAAAGGAGTCTCACACTCTTTTTGGAAAAAAAATGTAATAGCTTCAAAAGGAAAGACTGAGACACTTTCCACCAATAATAATATATAACTTGGTATCTATGGCACTTTTCAGGGAAGAGATAAGTATGGTTTTGAACCCTCCTAAGAGGGAAGAGAAATGAATCTGGGTTTCCTCCTCCTGGGCAAATATTATAACTGAGCTACTGGACAGAGGAAGAGTACTGGCAACCACCTATCTCCTGCAAAAGAGAGAGAGAGAGAGAGAGAGAGAAGAAAACATCTTTACTTGATTTCTGAAAAGAAGAAGTGTAAAACATCAGTAAAAGTTTCCAAGTTGAAGAGTGGTAAGACTTTATGAAAACTCAGAAAAGGTTGCTAAAACCCCAGAACAGGGTGTGATTTAAGAGAAGCCTATTCCTGTTTTGTCTGTCTCTGCACCACTAGGTGGCTTCCTGCTTAATGTGCTGGCTACTTTCGAATCCGCTATCAGATGCCTAACTCTTTCCATGCAGAGAACATATGTGCCTAGCTTAGGGTCCTAGATTTGATTTTAAGGAATCAGATACTTAAACATTGAGCACTGCAATGTTCAGCATTTTTGTGTCTAACTTTTTTATATCTACCACATATTGACAAAAAGGAATATTTTAATCAAAAAAAATTGTGAGCCCATTTGTTCTGTCAGCTACTCTTGGTCAGATAACACAATAAAAGAAATAGTATAGACTTTAATAGGAAGCAGTAACATTTGCACTGTGTTCCAACCTCAGTACAATTATGTTGTAGGAACAAATTCCAGTTGTATCACTTTATGCCCTTGTTATGACAATTTTCACCATCCTGCAAGCCTCGAATTCTGTGTAGTGTGATCAATACACAATATAGTATAGTGCTTTTACTAATTTGACCTTTTTGTGGTTTGATTGCTTTGCCTATTCCAGTCTTTACTGACACATTTGAGAATGCAAACAAGAACAGTGTTAAAGCAGTGAGCGGGTCATAGTACAGAATATTCAACTGGCCAAAGTAGTTCAGCAAAATGGAATAATAGGACAAGTGGTTAGTTACAATTCCGCTGCTGTCCTCTTATGATAAATCATATAATAAGGAAGAGACAGGAACCAGTTCCCACGTGAATGTGGGAATGGTTAGAAGTGTGTGTTAGAGAAAAAATAAGCTCCCAATGTTTTTGTTATAAAAAAACAAACAGGGTTAAATGTCAGTCTCTTACTCCAATTGCTGAGCAGTTACTCAGGTAGCTCTACTGATTTGCATGACCTAAGAAAGGGATTCATTTATCTGTGTGTGTGTGTGTGTGTGTGTGTGTATTCATTATATATCTATAAAATGAATACACACACACACGTGCACATATACGTATGTGCACATACATATGGAATTTGTTCCTGCAACATAATTGTACCGAGGTTGGAACACAGTGCAAATGTTACTGCTTGCTATTAAAGTCTATACTATTTCTTTTATTGTGTTATCTGGCCAAGAGTAGCTGACAGAACATGGGCTCACAATTTTTTTTGATTAAAATATTCCTTTTTGTCAATTTGTATTGACTAAGGACCAAGTGGTAGATATAAAAAGTTAGACACAAAAATGCTGCGCATTGCAGTGCTCAACATTTAAGTATCTGATTATATATATGTCATTAATTCTTTTCTTGAATTATTCAGTGCCAGCAACTCAAGTTAAAATATAGATAATTTCAATGGGCAAAAGCAGATGGAAATTTGTTTCCATTCTCTTTGAGTACCCCAAATGTTCATTATTTAGAAATAGAAAAGGCATTGTGCTCTGCTGAATGGAGCATAGACCTGAGTCCTATACTCAAGTATTATGGCTTTTATTTCTGCCACTGGTCTCCTGCTGTTAATTCTGCTAGTGTTGGATTAGAGGGGAAATCTTGTACAAGTTATTTCCCTTTTATGTGCCTCAGTTTCTCTAGCTGTGATATAGGCCTCCTTTTTAAAGTGCTGTAACTCCTATGAATAAAAAACAACATATAAGAGATGGTTATAATTTCTATTATTAAAACTGACATTTATTTTCCATAGGATAAAAAGAAAATGTATCAGCTAAATGCCAAGTATCTGTAGAAAACTCGGTCAGTTTATTTTATAGGAGCTTGAAAGCCCTGTGTTAACATTGTTCCGTTTTTCCCACAACCATTATTTTGGACGTGTAAACTATTGACTTACAGGAGAAATATTTCTGCTTTGAGACAAAAGCTAGAGTGTTCTGCATACCCTTTTCTCTCAGACTTGATTTTTATGCATCAAAGGTTGTATATGCCAGTCATTTTCTTTCTGGAGGCCTAATGTAGTTATGTGGTGTGACAGTAATATCAAGACTTACTTTTCTCATTAATTCACATCTTAATTCACTATAATTTAATTATTTTAACTGGGTGAAAATGCATATTTTCTTTCCTCATGACTCAGACTCCAGACTTCAAAGAGCATACTGATTTCAGAGACAAAGAATAAAACAGTTGAAATACAACAGTACTTCTCACTGTGAAACATTTCAAAATACAAATTAATATGAGGAAATTCTATATAATTAGTAGAGCTGGGAGGGAACTGGATTTCTGTTTTGTGGGGAAATTTTATGATTTCATTTATTTCTTTGTTCTAAAACATTACAATTTTTTTCAAGGTTTCTATAAATGAAAGTCTAGAAAAATATTTCAGGCAGATTAAACGTTTTGGAGCTATTTACTGTTTTTCATATATATATTATAAAACATTTTAAAATTGAAAATCAGAATTCTCTTTTTTGACTTTTCTCCCCAAATGAAAAATTGTCAAAAATCAACATGCATCCACAAATAGTTTTGATTGATTTAAATATATGGCGTTTTCCTATGGAACTATTTATACTAATTTTTGTTTTACTAAACTTATAGTTTACTTTAAACACAGCAGATATTTACTTGTGAAACAAAAATAAGTTGTGAATAATAAAGGGCACCATAAGCTTTTGGGATAATAGATAAAGGAAGAGAATAATAATAAAAAAATAACATCCTATTTGTTTAACTGCAAAGTCTAGGGACCCTGAAGTCACCCTGATCTTATAATTCATAAGATAATAACTCAGAGAAATAATAATAAAGAGGTATGCAATCTAATTAACCACTATGCTACTGCAATTTTACACTTTTTTATGTCTGTTTGATATGGGTTGCCATACTATAGAACTGGAGTAGTGCAGATGTCACTCAAGCACTTCTCCCACAAAGTTTCCTAAATAACATTTGTATACCTAAAATGTAATCTACCTACTCATGGAGGCTGAACATATGATGAGACTTTATTGTTTATTTGTCTCTCCCTATTACAATCATGTAAATTTGGAGTAATTCCAGAGTAATTCTATTGAAACCAACCTACTGTGAATTTACGTGGAGGAAAATGAGATCAGAATCTGACGTAGGGTTCATAAGGCAGGCCTGTGTTCTCCCTTCTTAGGCTGGAAGAAATGTTCTGCTTCATGTCTAATATGTATGGATCCTGGTTTTCTCTGACAAAAAAGCCCCATTTTTCAGATATAAAAAAGTAACCTAAAACCACATTTTTCCATGATTGAAATGGATTTTGGGTTACTTATATCTGAAAAATGTTTTTTTTTTTAATCAGAGAAAACCAGGATCCCTGCTAGTATGGCATCTGAGGTGAATTAAAATCTTGTACTTTTGGTTTAACAAAAGGATAGGAATGTGCTACATTTATAGCATTTCTCTTCTTCACCGTCTTTGCTTTGATTTACATTTGTGTAATGCGATTTTTGTCAATATTTGTAACAGGAGATATTTCCTTATACAGCCTACAGGCCAAATGCTCCTTATCAAAAGTAAGAGAGGACTTGTACTTTATGGATTCTAAATGGCATGACATAAGGGTAGAGCATTTGAACTCTAGTAGCTGTGAGTTATGGAATACCATTCAGGAAACACCACTGAGTAGGATTTCTTAGAGAGATTATGGTCTTCAAAAGCAAAGAGAAAAGCTGGGTCTATGCATTACACGGCTTCCAGACAAAATTTCCTGGTTTCTGATAAATGTGTCAACAACATAAATGGTAAAGTGTCAAATAAATTACAACATTTTCAGTTTGCTTTCTGAAAAGTACAATTAGCAAGCTAAATAATTTTTTAAAAATATCATTTTGGGTCAAACCATTTCTTTTCCAGTGGGGGGAAGAGGGAATGAAATATGTTTTTCATGTCAAATTAACCATTTGGTTGTGATTATTTATTCTGGAGAAGAGAGGACTGAGTGGGGGTTTGATAACTATCTTCAAAACTTCGAAGGGAGACTATGAGCAGGAGGTGACAGACTATTATTTCTAGCCAGAGGGGACAAGATAAGGAGTAATTGTCTTAAATTGCATCAAGGGAAATTTAGGTTGGATAATAGGAAGAACTTTCTCACTATGAGGGAGGTTAACCATTGGAACAGATTACATAAAGAGACTGTGGATTCTGTGTCTTTGGAAACTCTTATGATCCGGTTAGACAGATACTTGTCTAAGATGGTTTATACTGGGAAGACATTGCCTTGAGCAAGAGGTTGAATTAGATGACCTTCCATTTGTCATAATTCTATGATATCAATACATTTGAAATTAAATAGTTTTGGTTTTGAATTTTTACTCTCTTTTTAATTAGGTTAAAGAAATTTGCTGATGACAATATTTGCTTTAAAAAAGTTTTGTTCAAAAATATATGTTTTTTTTCTTTGGCTTCTCCATTTTTTTTCTTTTTCCTGTCTGAAGCAGCACAATGAATAGGCTGCCATTATATTTATGCCATAATTAACAAATTAATCACTGCCTAAATAGGACAGGTGTTATATGTGCAGGTGATTTAGGGAGCCATAAAAGGGAAGACAAACCATAAACATGTTCTACTGCTCTAATATAGGATATGCCCCATATTTTTTCTTCCATTATCCTATATTTTTTATGGCTGGTTTGTATGGCACCTTATATTTAATGTGTGGCCAGGGCATACTGATTGTTGGTCCTGGGCTCAGGATTACCCTGGGATGTGGAACCCAGCTCTGAAACTGGCAATCAGCATTTGTTGGTCTTGGTCTTTGTGGGGTGGAGGAAGCTAAATGGCTTCCCTCAAAGGAACTTTAAACCTTATGACAAGTTCAGTCAGACACAGGACTGTCTGGGATTTAGGCTGACAATCAGCTGATTGGTGGCTCTGGTCCCTAGACAGCTCTGGGTCTTGAATTGGACCTGGGGCAGTCCAGGCCAGTGCTGATAATCAGCTGATTGTCAGACCCATGTGTAGGACTGCAATAACCAGTTTTCTACTTATTGGAGAAGAGGAAACTTGAGATTATGATCTCAGGCTCCCCCCTGAACCGGAATGTGGTAATGTCATGTTTGGGGTCTGATCCCCAATCCCAAAAAGCAAACCTCATGCCATGCTCATGTGTCATGGCAGGAGGTGCAATTGTTTGGATTGGGAACCAGATCCCATCATACCATTAAGTGAACTTGTACTGGGGCCTTAGATGTGAAATATTCTAATTGACCTAGTTCTGTCTTTTAATATAACAACAACAACAACAAAAGTAACCTAGTTCTAATCATACTGTCAGAGTATTTTTTTTAAATATAGAAGATACTTTTACCAAACATAATGATGACAGAGAAAGTCAGTGAACTGAAACTTAAAGTTTCCAGCACTGGAAAAACTGTATGAAGGGGAATAAGAGAACATGAATAGAAGAACACTGTATTATTATTTCCTACTATTTTAGTATTGTAGATTCTCCATTCTTTTTTACATTCTCAACAACATATCAGAAAGAAGTGAGGTGGAAGATTGCAGAGTACTCTGGCTAAGACAGCCATAAAATGTGGGTTTTATTAATAATATTATGTATATCAATGGTTTATAAGTCTGAACCCCAGTACAGCACACAGACATGGTTTCCTGTGCTCCATAGAGAATGAGCTTTTCATGCTTGAGTTTGTCTAATAACCACACACTCCACTTGAATTTGTGAAAAGAGAACTTTTTTTTATTTCTTGGTGAATTGGTTTACACTAAAATTGGAACGATGGTTTGTTATTATAATTTATTATTACGCTATTGAAAGTATGGAAATCAATCTCTTTTGTAAAAAATCAAGCTTACATGAAGATAATGATTAAATTCAGAAACTCTAGGGAAAATTAAGGCTACTTAAAATACTCTTGATAGAAAACCATTGAATGACTAAAGTAATCTTAACAGGGAGTTCTGTTGCTAGGAAACTTGCCATGACTAACTGTCATGCTAGTGTGTTTTTATTTTTTATTTAAGTGTGATTAATGAACACACTTAATAGATATATGACAAAAGTCCCTAAATAATTTTAAAGATTGGTTGAAATTCTATATTGATGCATGTTGAGCAGTCAATATAAAGTGATATTCATTAAGGAAGGAAATTAATGAACACACAGTTTGTTAACTGCTTTCTTAGAAATACATAAACTCATTGGTAAGAGGTATACACGCTTACCTATTCACTATATGAAGCAGAGGTCCAGTAGGAAAAATAAGTGGTATGTCATTAAATACTGTATTATAATGCATAGAAATACTAGATGCATTGAAGACTGCAGAGACAACTTTAACACTGCAGTTTCATAACTTGAAGCCAGACTAACACTGATGGAAAGAATACTCTTCTCAGCATCTGCAGCATTCTGATAGAGCATGCTCAGTACAGAAGGAAATTTCAATGAATTTAATTGCTAAACTCTGACTAGTTTCTATTGAGCATGGGCAAATTAAGGATTTTTTGTGGCCCCATAACTTGACCAAACTTTCACAAAGATGTTAAAAGACATTTAAATAAAAAATAATTTCCTTATAAATTTCAAGGCCCCGCTCCAGACATGGAGGTACCAGAGCTCCTCAGCATGATGATAGTATTATTGATCAACAAGGATCCTGGTTTTCTCTGATGTAAAAAAAATCTTCAATTTTCAGTTAAAAAAAACAAACGCAAACCCACATTTTTCCATGATTTAAATAAAACAACGCTATACATATATTAGTGGTGTTTTGTTTTAATCATGAAAACATGTGGATTTGGGATTTCTTATTTTAACCAAAAATTGGGGATCTTTTTTTAATCAGAAAGAAACAGGATTCCTGTTAATCAATTTGGGAAACTCAGTGTCCTCTCCCACCATCCCCAAAGTCACAAAATTCATAGATTTCATAGACAGTAGGGGTGGAAGGGACCTCGGAAGTTCATCAAGTCCATTCCCCCACCCAAAGGGCAGGAAGTCAGCTGGGGTCATAAGATCCCAGCAAGATAAGCATCCAATTTGCTCTTGAAGGTGTTCAATGTAGGTGCTTGAACCACCTCCGATGGCAGGCTGTGCCAGACCTTGGGGGCTCGGACAGTAAAGAAAGTCTTCCTTATGCCCAGCCTGAAATGGTCTTGCAGTAGTTTATAACCATTCGGCCTTGTCATCCTCTGGGGTGCTCTGGTGAACAAATGCTCCCCCAGATACTGGTGGTCACCCTGATATACTTATAGGTGGCCATCAAACCGCCCGAGCCAGCGTTTTTCTGGGCTAAAGAGCCCTATGGCTCTCAGCCTGTCATTGTACGGTTTGTTTTCCTCACT
>NW_017729032.1:106689105-106689481 GCF_001723915.1 Gavialis gangeticus
CCCGGATTGCCCTCCTGTCTTCTGGTGTGGATGCTTTGCCCCAAAGTTTGGTGTCATCGGCAAACGTGGCCAGTCCGCTTCTGACTCCAATGTCCACATCATTAATGAAGATGTTGAACAATATGGGTCCAAGGACTGAGCTTTGGGAGACCCCACTGGTCACAGGGCACCATGACAATTGACTTCCATCAATTACCACCCTCTGGGTCAGACCACGGAGCCAATTTCCCAGCTAGAGGATCATGGTGGACCCAAGGCAACAATTGGCCAGCTTCTCCAAGAAATGATCATGGGATACCAGATCGAAGGCTTTTTTGAAGTCAAGATATATGACATCAATCTCTTCTCCCTTGTCCAGGTGATAGGTCACCTGGTT
>NW_017729032.1:106689727-106701119 GCF_001723915.1 Gavialis gangeticus
CAGTCCATTAAGGATGGCCTCTTTAATAAACTTTTCTAAGACCTTCCCCAGGGTAGAAGTCAGGCTGATTAGCCTATAGTTAGCCGGATCCACTTTCCTCCCTTTCTTGAAGATAGGCACCACATTGGCCTTTTTCCAGTCTTCGGGCACTACACCAGAGTGCCAGGAGTTTTCAAAGATCTGTGACAGAGGCTGGGCTATGATGCTAGCCAGCTCCTTGAGTACCCTGGGGTGTAGATTGTTAGGGCTGGCTGACTTGAAGGTATCCAGAAGGTGTTCCTTCATGAGGTCAGTATTAATGGAGAGCAGAGGATCTCCCTCACCTGGACCTCCCTGTCCTGTGGTTGGCATGGGCGTCCCATGGGACCAATATATATGGTCCCTACACACCCCATCTTCACACCCTGCCCAGCCAAGCTCTGCACTCCTGCCACCCCTCTGGGCGCAGGCTCCACGCTGTGCTCCAGTCTTCCTTCCAGCTGCAATTCTACCCCCCCAACACCAGCCCCACCACTTCCCTACCTGCTGCCTTGAGTGTGTTGGACTTCTAGGAAGCCAGCAGATTCCTATGTGGCAGCTGCAGCTGGAGCCCTGCCCAGAAGCTGCTGCTGGCTAGGAAGAACCCTTCTGCCCAAGAGGGTGGGAGTGAGGCATAATAGGGTATGTTGGAGGGATGTACATGTGGGCACCTCACTCTCAGCCTCATGGGGAGGAAGGGCTGGGTCAGGCACAATTCATTGAAGGGGGGTGCTGCTGGATGAAAGTGCTTGGCAGGATAAAAATGCTGCTGGATGAAAGTGTTTGGCAGGACAAATCTGGCCCACTGGCCATATTTTGCCCACCCCTAGTTTAGTTTGTATAGGTGTAAATCTCTCTTTCCTTCTATGATTTCTGCAAAGAACTATTGTTACTGATGGGACCCACCAACATGGAAAAGAACACAGATCTTTTTAAAGTTATCCAAACTACCTCAAACATACGGGAAATTTTACTTTTGCTTTACAGCAAAAGAGATTTTCCAACCACACATACAGTTCACTTAAACTCTCCAGGAACAAAACTAAGTATTGCAAAATGCTTTGGAGGCATATAGCATTCCTGTCTGAGGAAATATTACTTAACCATTACACAATGGTGTCCCTCTATCTCACTGTATATTCTATTATCTTTTTTTTTTCTTTCAGTGAAATGCATATTCTGAGGGATGGGCTTTATCTGTCTGTATTGCCATGTATTTTTATATGAGGTGATAGAGCAAACAAAAACAAATGACTAATTTCATTGAACTTGAAAACAGACAAATTCTTAAGTATCATAGCAACGCATCTTTTATTTTATACAATATTCAGAACAATTATTATTCAGGAGTCTGTAGTACCATAATAGAACAGAAAAGTACTAATATCCTTAATTTTTTTCTAGAATATTGAAAAAAAGTATGGAAACAAAGCAGGTCTAGCTCCTTGTCTGTCTGAAGTCACAAAATGCTCATTAACTTCAGCAGGAAAATGATCAAGTCTTAAAGATGTTGCAATTTTGATAATGTGTAGTAATCATTGGCAGCATTTATAAAATGTAGGTATAAGGACAAATTGCTATTTGAATCATTATGAAGATTGGGAAGGCAGATTCCTTCCTGAAGCTGAGCGTAAGAGTGTTCAGAAGAGAATGAGAGGAATACAGACAGCTGATTGCATTTCCTTAATTATGAGGGCTAATTTGCACTGGCTGTAACAAGGACTAGAATAAACAAGGAATTGCTTAAGCTACATCATAGCTGTAAGTCCTGAGTAGACTCAGTGACAGAGGAAGGTCTCCACCTTTCTTGACTAGTCATCTGTTTTGTCCCTTCCCAGTTTGCCTGTCATACCACTGCAGGAGGTTAAAAGAGTTAATGGAAAAATACTTGTCAAACTGATATCAGTAAGTACATTCTGCAACGAGAATTCTCTACAGGTTGGTTTCAGTAGACAACCTGAAGCTATTAAAAGAGTAAGTGAGAATGCAAAAGTTCTGCGCACACTTTTTACCATCCTGAAACAAAGTCTGGTAGTCAAGGCTTGTGGGTAATTCCATTTTCAGGTTTTCAAGTCATCTATGTATCTAGATGTGGTTGTGACTTTGCATGCACAGTTGGAATTTTTACATAGTTATCCAGGTTACATATCCAGCACCAGAATACTCTTTGTATCAAAGTACCAAAACACCCTGTAGCTGTCCAAATCTGCACACTTCAACAACAGGAAGGGAACAGAATGATGCCCTAAGCTCTTAATGAAATAAATAAGAGTTAAGTATACATGCATATAAGCTAAATATAGTTAGCCTTCTGTAGGGCCAAAGCCTGTACTTCTTGAAGTCTGGTGCACTTAATGAGGGCCAAAGCCTGTACTTCTTGGAGTCTGGTGCACTCAATGAGGAGTATACATCAACAAGGATGATGGGAGGTTTAATTTATTGGTGTTTCTAAATACTTTGAGATCCTCTGTTGAATGGTACTCAGCATAAGATTTTTGTTATTTAGGAAAACATTATAACCCATTTTACTTATAAAATGTATTAAAATGTTCAAATATACTTTGGCAAGGTAGATTATTTTATCCGATCTGCAGAGAAGATATTCCAGCTGCCTCAAGATGATCCAGTTGGGTAACAGAAGCAATGGTCTAGTCAGGATAATTAGTTCTTCTGTGAAACACTGCTTCTGGTACTCTAAAATTAGTCCTAAAGAACCTAACTTAGCTACCTCTACATGGCCACTATCATTTATATTCCATAAGGTATTGCACTCCTATAGATACCACTCAACTCAGTGGAATCTGAGGATCTGAGAATTTTATCCTATGGATAGATTTATATAGATTATGGGGTTTGTTCTTCCTCTGTAATTAGGGACACAGTCCTCTTCCTTGGATCTCTCAAACATATTTTAACAAGCTTCATAACAGCAAAGCACTGGCTACCATGGTCCCCTTGTTTATTTGTGGCAAATTAGGGTGTTCTGGCTAGTGTTTGTCTCAGGGTTGACTATATAGTTTTGCTAATAGGTTAAATAACTGATTTGTATAGGGTGGTTTGGATAGGGATGACCCTACTTTAGGGGGTTGGGCTAGATGACCTCTGGCCTACCCTAGACATTCCTTCCACTCCTATTTTTCTATGATTCTATGACAAGTCTGTAAAAAGCATTCAATCTTTCAATAAGGTCCACACATGAATTGTGAACATGGGGATCCATTGGTTTGATTATGCTGTTTTTAGCTTTAAAATAAGCTGTAAAATAGACAACTAATCATTAGAACAAGAGTTTTCCAACTTAAGTGCATTGTAGATATCATTTTTTTTTAGTTTGTTTCCTAAGCTATCAGGTTGATTTTCAATGGGTGTGATTACATGAGATGGAAATTTGGCCAGCATGAACCGCGATATCAATGCTACTGTGCCGTAGCAACAAGCTACGGCACAGTAGGGCTCTGTGAAGCTTTGGTAGCCAATTCAATTTGGAGGAGATTTGGCCCAGTTTGTCAACTGAATCTCCAAATCAGAATCAAATTGAGAGACCTATTAAAGGGTCTGAATTGATTCAGAAGCCTCCAAATTTGGAAAAAAAATCAGAAAAATTTGGAGATTCATAAGGCAGACTTGCAGGAAACAGAAACTGAGAAGAGGGAGAGGAAGAAGGGGGCGGGGGGTGGAGAGACTGCTCTGATATTGACATCTGTAGCTGGCCAATGACTGTGATCTTTCCTTGAGCTCCCTTCCAATCACAGTGCTCTGGGGGAAGGATGCAGAAACAACATATAAGGCTGTGTCTGAAGTGATCTGTGCCTTTTGTGAGCTGTCTCTCTTGGATCAGCAGTGTCTGAAAGGCTCTGGCTTGCTATCTAGTCTCTTGCTAGCTAGTTTCTCTTGTTGTAAGTTGTTTCAAATCCTTTTCTACTTACCCTTGCCTACAATCCCTATTGTTATTCCTATCCATTCCTTTCAACTATTCTTACCCCCAAATCCTCTTACTTGTTCTTGTTATTCTGTCTTCTTTCTCCCCACAAAAAGAAATCTGTTTTCCCTGACAGTGTGTCATCACTGTGCAGGAAAGCACAACATATATTAAAGACACACACACATGTTGTAAATTCCCTTTGAGGATCAGGACTGAGATATTGGAGAGAGAGTGATTTTCTTGTGAGAAATGTGCCCCTACTGGTAACCGGGTGTTTTTGTCTTTAATAAATTTCTGGTGCACATTCATTCTGGTGTGCAGTTGTTGTTTGGTCTCTCCTACATATTTTCCATTCGGGCATTTAGTGCACTGGATGAGATATATAACATTTCTGGAGGTGCAGCTATAAGATCCAGGAGTTGTGATGTTTCTGTGGTTGGGTGTATGTCACAGGCCAGCTGGGCACTGTGAGTATATCAATTTAGTTGCAGACTGACTGAGCACTGCAACTTTATTAGCCACTGGGCTTTTTGGTTCGGGATCAAGGAGGCGATGTTGGAAAGGAAAGAAATGACAACTTTCACTTACAAAAAGGAATAAATTTTACTTATGACAACAAAAGATATAGTTTACACATGTAATAGTTAAAAAGATTAAGCTAATAAACAGACAACATTAAAAATACAGATTAAAATTGACAGTGATAATAAAATAGATAAAGCAATTAACCAAGAGTTCCCACTTGGTTAGTAACTTATCAATAGTCCATTGGTTAGAAGATGCACATCAAGTTGAATCAGCGAAGTCAGACATCTCTGAACTGGGCTGCCTGAAGGAGAACCAGTGGAAACCCCTCAGTCAGGATCTGGTCTTCACTCTCACAGGGAGTAAGAGAGATCCGTGGGGGTATGGGACAGCAGTGACTCTTCTGTTCTGTCATTCCCGAGGGTTACTATGACGTGTGTGTTCTTTTATATCCTAATTATGCTAATTTTTAGTTATATAGCCATTCATAATATTACTATATAGCTGTTATCTTATGGGGTTAAAAGATGTTAGAAATCATTATAATGAGTTACTGCCCAAGCTTGGGTTTATCCAATAAGCAAATTGCAACACAGCATCTTCAGGTTTGAAATTAACATTTGGTGCACGTCACTCTGACAATCCAGCCCGCCTAAATCCAGTCTCTTCAGGACTCTCTGACTATGCTTTTGTGAGATGTTCTGTCTTGAAATGTACTGGATAAACTGGGCAGTTGAATCCAGTTTTTATCATCATCAAGGCTAAATTCTGAGTGAGAAAGAACTATTAGGTCAGCTAATTTCACAGCTATAGCTTTGTCTTTGAGGCCTAGTCAGTTCCACAAACAGTTACAAGTTATTTTGTGGGTTACAAAAATGCAAGCTTCATATTAGACAAAAGTTCCAAATGCTTCCAGGAAGCACATATTTATTGCTTATTAATTTCTTTGGTTCTGGCCATCACAGGTGTACTAATTGTGTGGGTACTGGAGATACATTGGCTGGTTTTGCATTTCTTGTCATGGATTCAATATATACTCAAAACTCACAGACTCAATATAGACATTGGATTTATGACACACTATAGTCTGCCTGACATCTGACTCCCCAGGTACCTCTCCATGTTTACCTGCTACATCCCACACCCCTGCCCCCAGCCTGCCTCTCACTCGCTGACACCTCAATTTACATTTTCACTGGCTGGCTTTCTTGCCTGAAGCCCAGTCTCTGACTTGTTTAATATACATTCCATCCAGGAAGAGCACACACACCAACTGCAGATGCTTCCTCAGCCTGATGAAAGGTTTTTAAACCCAAAAGCTTGCTAAGATATATTTCTCCAACTATTCAGTTGGTCTAATAAAAGATAGCAGATTGACCCAAAGAACCTTGTGTGCCTATGTCCTTAGACCAACATGGCTACAACCTGCACCCCTTAATATACACAAGTGGTACAAGTTTTGCTTGTGGTTTTCCCTGTGGTTTTCATCTGAATCAGAAAAAAATGACAAAGTTATAGGTATTTTAGTGATTCTCCATTATAGTCTATGGCCAAACTCATCCAAATCTGATTCAGCCAAACTGAATTGGGATAGTGTATTGAATCACTAAATCAAATCACCTCCAAATTGGCTTAATTCAAATCCAAATCAAATACTTTCTGCTTCGCACAGGCTTACTGCACAGTAGTTCATTGCTACTGTGCAGTAAGGTTGGAAATGACCTGTGCTAAAGCAAGTACTAAATGACTGTGCAGTAACAACTGTGCAGTTGGGAACATGTTTTTTTTTGAGTAGCGATACCCTCGCTTTATGCTGTATTTGCATTCCTGGAAAAAAAGTGCATAACTCAAATTTGCATAAAGTGAACCCACTTTACAATGTAACAAATAGGGTCATGTTCCAAGATCTCAACTGTACTGATCCCCAGACCCATTCCTACCACTTTTACAAGATAATATTGGTACTCACCAACAGCAGACAGTACACACAAGCACAGAGCACTATCATAATAGGGATGGCAAGTACAGAAAAATGTGTCACAGATAATGAGCAAGGAGCATAGATCCACCCAGGAGATTATATTTTGGTGCACGTCACTCTGACAATGCACTGCACAAAGCAGCTGACTGCAGGCTTCCACCACACTGATCACATGAGAGTGAATTTACCTTGCATATAACACATTTTTGGTATAAAAAGGTCATCACATGAGAGCATAAGAGCTCATTCCCACATAAAGTGAAGGAAACCTGTACTATATTTAAGATACTGATATGTCTAGACTATCTTTTTCTTTTGAACTTCAGATTTAATGACAATACATTATAGTATTACTTTGTTTTCCTGCCAGCTTCTTTAATTCAAGGATAAACTAATTGAATAAAAGATGCAAAATACTGCAGCATAGCTTCTTGCTCTTTTCCTGCTTATGCATTTAACATAATTGTATGCTAAAGCAGTAATGGTAGCAACATAAAAATAAAATCACAAACAAACCTTGGGGAGGTTGCTTTTGTTTGTTTGGGTGTTTCTATTTTTTGTTTGTTTGTTTGTTTCTGTTTTCACATTCTAAGATTTTTCAGCATACAGACTATTCACCTGACATATGAACTTGCTGAAAGGTATTGCTCCATTGTTGCATCACAGACCCTGAATAGACACTTGGTATTGGAATGTAATCATCCTTGCTCCTTTTCCACTTATGTATTTTGCCTGTTTTGATAAATAAAACCAAAACAAAAAGCTTAAGAAAGAACATGGAAATTATGCAGGAGAAATACTGTTTTCACCAGTTAAACAACCTTATTAAAAGTCATTTAAGCAGTCAGCTTTCTAAAAAGGGAGGCAAATACCTATATCTGGATGACTGTCTTGTTTGAAAACCTCCCTACTAGATAGCACTGTATTAATAGTATATACATATACTTATCAATGGTAAGGATAATAGCTGAGTTGCTAATCTATTCTAAATCACAAGAGCAGTTTTATATTGGGTGACAGCATGTGCAGTTTCTGACAGCTGTATCCCTACATTTCACAGAGTGGATCCCTGTATTTCCCACTTTGGCAGTGGGGAGTATACACATATACTGGGAAAAAAAAGAATCATGTAAATGATGAAAGGCACTTTTGGAAAAAAAAAAGGTGTATACTTCTAGTCCTCATTATTTCAAATATAGCATTCTGGACATACTGCTGGGATGAAAATGCAGACAGAATGAATGGAATAAAATGAAAGATTCAAGGGTCAGTCAGGGGACAGAAGACTTTAAGCACAACTGAACAAATATGATTCTGTCACACAGAGAAGAGGGCAAACAGGAGTGCTTTACATGGAGACATTTGGTGACATGACAAAGAGAATGCAGCAGGATAGATTATCTAATGTGTAAATCCACAGACTTTAGAAATCAAGATGATAAGTGTGAGTCAAGTAACAATAGACAAGTACACACACACTTTAGGCTATCCTCACTTTGCAAAAGGTGTGTGTGTTTTAGAGCAAGTGAGCTAATGAGCATTAGCTATCTTACCGTAAAATCCTGAAGGAGAAAAGGCTCTTTAGCTTTCTCATGATGTACTAGGTGAGGTCAACCTCTGGTAGCACATATAGTGTTGATCTCACCCTTGCTACATTGTGGTAAAAACTGCTTGACCTTCACTAAACTAAGAATTGACAATACCAGGTTAACTAAACAACATGCATTAGTCATTTCATGTAATCACCTGGAGATGCTTTATGTTCAGTATTAACAGCAATGCCTAACAGACATCAATAGCAGGATAGGAATGTAACTGGGCACCCAGGGCAAAGTGCAAATGGAAACTTCTAGTTGCCACTACAGTTGCAAACGTGAGCTGGCAGCAGCCATTGTTTTTCATCTTTTTCAGCAAGCTGATGCCTAGGGTGGTTGCCCCTACTGCCCTCCACCTCAGTTACACCACTGGATATCAATACAATTGTATAAAATTCACCCCTTTGCATGTTTTTTCTATTCTGGACTGCAACATTATTAGCAATGTTTTCTTTGTGTTAAGCAATTTATGCAACTGAGAGAGATAGGGTTAGATCAGGGTTAGACAGGGTTGGACATTACTTATCCCTACATCATTCTAGTTGTAATGGAAATAAAGGAAAACCATTGGATGAGAGAAGAGAATCCATCCTAATTCAAACCTCATTTTAACTAGAGAATAATAAGCATATTAAATTGGAATGTTTATAGGTCTTTAGTCATCACTGAAATGTGAATTGTTTCATTTTTTCCAGTAAAATGTAAATTCTAACATGCATGCATGGCAGTTTAAATTCAGTGGACCTGGGCTAATAATGCATTACTGTGATTTTACCCTAAAATCAATGTAGCTGAAATAAGACAGTGACCAATCAAGGTCCATACTGTTAACAGTACTTTCAGAGCTGAAATACTAGCCACTAAAGGAGTCATGAACTGTCTTATATCTTGGACACTCTGGAGCCCCTTCCTGTTCTCTGCATGGGGACTATTTGTTCGTTCTGGGCATGTCCAGATGTGCAGGCATGTGTAGTTTGTGGTGCCACAAACATCTCTGTGGTACCATAAACCACAGACATTGCATATTATACCATGCACAGTACTGCTATTTGCAGCGCGGGGGCAAAACTTGCTACCAGGATTTCCCAGTAGCAAAGAAAAAAAAAGTCCCAGAAAAAAAAGCAGAGCAAAGCACATGAAAACCACATGCGCTGGGACAAACATGGAGACAGGAGAGCAAGCAGCCCCCACTCTGAGTCATCTGGAGGCCCAGGGCTGTCTGCTCCCCTGAGTCAAGGCACACTGTGCCCCAGCCAGCTGGGGAGTGGAGCCAGTTGGGGTGTGTGCCTTAGACGGAGGGCTCTCCTGTCTTCACATGACTCACCATGGGGGCTACCCTTCAGAGCCCTAATGCTGAAGCACACAGAGACAAGGGAGCACCTGCCTAGGGCTGTCTGCTCCCCTGTCTCTAGGCATATTGTGCCCCAGACAGCTGCAGAGCAGAGCAGCTGGTTGGGGCACTGTGTGCCTCAGCATGGGGGGCTCTGCAGTGTGCAGAGGCAGGGGAACAGGCAGCCCTGGGCCTGCTCCCCCATCTCTGCATGCTGCTTCACAGCTAGCTCCTGCACAGGGTGCCTCAGAGTAGAGGCTGCCTGCTGGCTATCCCTGTGCTAAGACACCCAGTGCCCCAGCCAGTCCCCTTCCCCCACAGCACATGGAGCCCTGCCAGAAGGAGCTTGGTATGGCCCACAACAAAGGGCACATGCAGGGGTGCACGCTGCAGCACAAAGTAGAGGCACAATTTTGTGCCACTACTATTTGTGTTGCTGCAAGCGTACATCCCTGCTCATCTGGACATGGACTCTGTGGAAGAAGGTTTCCTGTGGGGGGCAGGGAATAATTTACCATTTTATTATTCAAGGTTACATTAATCCATATAACATCATTTAGGTAAAGAGAATGACAAAGGATAAATAACTACAACTGTGTCAGAATAATCACAAATGGAACTAATTCTGTTTTATTAAACTTAAGCAATTCTACTTATAGTAGGGAGACTTGACAAGTAAAAATTTGGTTTCAACCCTTCAAGACAAGAATATATATATTATCTTGTAGATTTATTAATTCTGAAATATGCTCTGCATGATAAATATAAATTTCATGTTTACTTAATCAAAAAATAGGCACACAATTAAGTGGTTTCTTTACAAAATGAAAGAGCACTTCACTGAGAGTCTGCAGTTTTCTTTCCTAACATGCTGAGAGTCCCAAAAAACATTTTGAAAAATTCACTGAAGAGGGTTGAAAAATAGAGAAAAAGTGAATTTATACCCATTGCATTGCTTCTGATAATCACTGGGCGTGTCTACTTGTCACAGCAATGTGCTACAGCAACGTAGTGATCATATGCATCTTCATGTGATTGGCAGCTACTTTGCTGTAGCGGTATGCTCCCCCCATTATAGTATGCCACTACGGCAAAGTAGTGGCTAAAAATAAAAATGCACGGTGCATACAGCACAGTATGGATGGTTACTGTGCTGTGCTTTAGTATTTCCAAAAGGAAGTACCAAAGAATGGTGCAGTACGAATGTTGCCGTAGGGCAATGTGTAGATGTGCCCATTGTTCCCTTTTATTGTTGCCTTCTCTAATTAACTTCGTGGATTTTCAACAGTATTTGTTTTTTTCCCCCCTTTTCCTTTATCCTGCCTGTATTACAGTGATTTTGATTGCTTGCTAAGCTTCTTCTTAAAGTCTTGTGGGGTCCTGATTAATAGCACTCCACAGAAGATATTTTTGCTGTTGTAATCCAGAATTCTTTAACAGGAAAAGCAAAAATCATGAAAAAAAATGTTATTAATTAAAAAATAGCTAAAGGGGCAGGAGTGATAATGAAAAGCTATGCAATGGTAAGAAACAATGTGCCAAATCTTGCACTTTAATTAATACAAAGAAACACAAGGAGGTTTGATCCTGAAGGCTGCTGAGCACTACTGAAAGAAGAATCATAGCATTAGCACTCCCACTTTTCTTTCTGCTGATATATCTAGTTTATAGCCATCACTGTATGTACCAGTGTAGATAGGGAGACAGTCTATTTGTACTAATAGAGCTAACTCTCAGAAGTTAGGTCTAAGTCCCCCTGCATCCCAGGATGCATTGCAGCCCCTGATGACCCCCCTTGGCAGGTTGGGCAAGCTAGCCTCTTCCCCACCTTGTCTGCTCTAGACCAGCTGGGCAGCCCCACCCCCAGCTGGCACAGAGCTGAAGCAGCCTCCCCAGCCCTGCCAGTGGCAGCAGGAGTATGGGAGGGGAAGAGAATGGACCCCCCCCCCGACACCAGCCTTGGCTCTCCCTAAGTTGGGGTCTACACAATAGGGCAGTGTGGGAAAACCCCCAGAGGTGGG
>NW_017729032.1:106701336-106710345 GCF_001723915.1 Gavialis gangeticus
CCCCCCCCCAACTCTCAACCATGGAGGAGGGGGGTGGGGCAGGAATGGATTCCTGCTCTGGCCCTGGCCCTCCAGCCAGGGTCTGTACAGCAGGTGGGGGGAAAGCCCATGAGGCAGAAGTAGTATGGTTCTGCCAGACTGCGAATGCTTCAGCCTCCCTTGCTCCACTGCCAGATGCCCTTACCTGTCAGCTGTGGGGGGCTAGAGGAGAGGGGAATGGACCCCTGGCTTGACCTACCAGCCTGGTTCTGCACAGAGGATGGAGGAAAAGACCCCAAGGCAGGGGCTTTCTCCCTTGCAGTGCAGCTCCACCAGACCCATCCCATCACCAGCCCCCCACCTGTCAGCCTCAGGAGCTTCCCCCTGATCCTGTGCAGACCCTGGTTGGGGTCCAGAGCTGGGTCCATTCCTGCTCCCCACTCCTACCTGCACTGGCTGATAAGCAGGGGGTCTAGTGAAAGGGCAGGGCTGGGACATTCACAACATTCTGAAGCTATGCTCCAGGGGGAAAAAAACCTTCCTCAGGAGCTTCCTGCACAGACCCTACCTGGGGGGCCAAAGTGGGGGTCCAATCCTTTCCCATGTGCCCCCTTTCACAGCTAACAGGTAGGGGGCTTGTGAGGGGGTGAGCTGGGGTGTTTGCAGCCCAGCAGGGCTGGGAGGTATGCAGAAGTGCCCCTCTTGGCCAGTGCAGGTGTCTGCTTGCCTTGGCCAACTCATGAGTGAAAGTGCATTTTGTTCAATAACAGTCCAATCTGTGAAGTTTAGAGAAAGCTACACATTGAATTGATTCCACTTTGGGTTTTTTCACTGTCTGTACTTAGCCTCTGTTTTCAATCCTGATGCAGCTTTGCTGCCTATGGTAGGTTTTACACCCACACAGCTACTCTGTATTCAGCTCCCCAGCTTAGACAAGGGCTTTATGTTTATTAATCAGGTGCCTATGAGGGGAGGGTTGAACATGCAAGATGCTGAGCGCCCATGCTTCTCATTAATTTCAGTAGGAATCAAATGTGTTGAGGGGATTGTGCCCCTTCCATGCAGTACTCAATATCTCTATCTGTATACTGAGGTGTACGTGCCTGAGGTGGAGGGAAGGTATACAAGGATGAGACAAGGACTGTTTAAGGCATAGGTTTGAAGGTAATCTGCCAAATGGAAGTAATGTGCATAATAGCCAATTTGTAGGATTTTTTTTAGTCACTTTTATTGTCAGCTAGAAGAAGTGTATTACTGAAGTATACTTAAGAGTGGTGTAAGAGTGGGAAAGTCAGACAGAAACATGTCTGAAAGTCCCCTTGAAATGTTATGTCACAGCCAACTGCTCTCTCTCACAGCTAAAGCAGGTTGAAAAAAAATGGGAAAAAAACCCTCTTTCATTTGAAAAATACCATTTCACTCAAAACATTTCATTTCTGTTCAAAGCATGCATCCTCTGAATGAAGAAAATGAAAATGAGAAAATGAAAAAAAAACTTTTTGCATGTTGAATTTAGCATTGTGTCATTTTCACATGAAACTATTTTTAGTTTTCATCTGAAAATGACTTTATTTTCTTATTTTTATTATAAAAAAGGGATTAAAATCCAACCAGAACATTTTGATTGACAGGAACATTTTTTTTGCAAATCTGTTCTGTGAAAAATTACAAAATATTGGATTTTATTCCTGATTCAAAATTAATTTATTTCATTTTTATTTTCAAAATATTAGTATTTTTTTCACAAAACTGGAAAATAAATTTTCCAGTCATCATGTGCCTTGTTATAAAGATTTTGCTGGTTCAGGCACCTGGTTCACACTCCCTTTGTTTTCTTTTTACTCAGCATCATTATCAGTCTCTCAAAGCTTGTCAGCCTGAATTCACATTCTCAGAAGGTCAAACCTCAGTAACTGGATTCTGCTAACTTTATTCATGCTTGACTAGTTACTCTGGTAATAGTTCCAACTTTTTGGTGAATATTTGTCATGGATTTAGATCTTCCCTGGAATATTGAGAAACATATTTGTGTTTCCTAGAATAGGAAAACTGTATAGCATTCCTTGTGATCAAATACATTACATAATGAAGCAGTTGCTACTGCACAATATAACAAGCAGCCCAAGAATTTCTCAATTCCTTATGCAGACTGCTGAACATGCACTGATGAACCACAGGTGTGTTAGAATCAAAAGGAAATTCTAGATGCTTCTTGCTGTACTATACAGTACCTATGTATTAGGCATCATAGATCTATGGAATATTCTATTTTGTAACACGAATAAAAATTGGGGCTGTGCAAAGCTTCTGTCTCTGATACAATTTGGCAGAGATTCTGCCAATTTGGTGGCCGAATCTGAGAATCTGAATTAAATCAGGAGACCCTTTAATCTCTCTGAATTGAATTGGAGCCCTCCAAATTGATTTGGAGAGATTCAGAAAGATTTGATGATTCAGACATAGACTCAGCTTCAAAAGTTTTTTCAACATACCTCAAGGTAGCAGGCGGCTCATGAATGCTGTGATGCTGGGGCAGATGGAGCATCCCACAGCAGCATGGGGGGCTTCCCAGCACACTCAGCAGAGGATCTGGAAGTGGACCAGAAGCACTTGCAGTCCCCTTCTAGGTTTGCCAAGTAGTGAGTCGGCCGCCCCCCACACTCCCTGGCTCAGTGACTGGTGCCTCCTGGGTCTGGGGGGGTACCTGGGATCCCCCCACAGCTGATTAATGAGCCAGGGAGGTGCAAGGGGGCCCCAAGTGTACTCCCT
This sequence comes from Gavialis gangeticus, assembly GCF_001723915.1. NCBI lineage: Eukaryota > Metazoa > Chordata > Crocodylia > Gavialidae > Gavialis > Gavialis gangeticus. The sequence goes on from NW_017729032.1 coordinate 106,704,085, forward strand.
GGTGGATCTGTAAGTGGACCGGAAGTACTTCTGGTCCACTTCTGGGTTAACCACTGAGCACAAGGCCCCACCCCACATGCCTATGGAATGCTCCAGACACCCCAGCATCGCTGCATTCATGAGCCATGCCTGGTACCTCAAAGTATGTAGAAAATAACATTTAAAGCTGTGTCTATGGCCAAATCACTGATTTTCCAAATCAGCATCGAATCTTCAGATTTGGGTTCGGCTGAATCGAATTGGGGACAGTGATCCTAATCAATTAATCAAATCACTGTCCCTGATTCGGGCCTAATCTGAACCAAATATGGCCAGTTTTGCACACCCCTAATAAAGAAGTACCCTAACATTTACTGATGTCGATGGAAGGACTGGAATTTCCTACTAGAATTTACTATCCAGCCCAGGGTGGCAAAGGCCTGTAACAAGGAAGTAGCCCTTGACTTCAGGAGGGCCAATTTCAGTGAGCTGAGATTAGTCGGAGAAGCACTGAGGTCCCAGAGGGTAGGGAAGTTGGGAGTCCATGACGAACGGTTGTTCCTTAAGGAGACAATCCTCTGAGCCCAAAGGGTGACAGTCCCAATGTGAATCAAAGTGGGCAAGAGTGCTTAAAAGCCTCTATGACTCACCAAAGGCATTCTGGAACACGTGAAAGCTTAAAAGGAGGCATACACCTGATAAGGGAAGGTCCATTACCAAGGAGGATTGTACCTCCATTGCTTGAGACTGTAGGGGGGCTATTAGAAAGGCTAAGGCGGAGACAGAACTGAGACTAACGACCCAGATCAAAGATAACAGGAAGTCCTTTTTTAAATACATAGGGAGTAAAAAGAAGACACTGGGTAACATGGGACTCCTGCAGGACACTCTTGGCAATCTGGTGGTTACACCAGACAAAAAAAATGACGTAGTTAACAAATTATTTTCCTCCATTTTTCTGAGCAGGGACAGGGACATCTCCCCCACTGGAATTCTGGACCGACTCAGGAGAGGCACTGCCAGGCCTAGGGCCAGGGAGGATGTAGTTAGAGAAATGCTGGTGGGGCTGGATATGTTTAAATGAGCAGGTCCAGACAATCTGCACCCCAGCGTGCTGAGGGACTTGGCAGGGGTCATTGCGGGACCCCTGGCATGGCTTTATGAGCACTCATGGTGCTCTGGCCAGAGGCAAGAGGACTGGAAAAGGGCCAATATGGTCCCCATTTTCAAAAAAGGGAGGAAGGAGGACCCAGGTAACTATAGGCCTGTTAGTCTTACCTCAGTCCTGAGGAAGCTCTTTGAGAAAATTATCCAGGAGCCCCCTGAGAGGGACCAACAGGGGATATTATGCTTAGGGCAACCAGCATGGGTTCATTAGGGGCAGGTCCTGTCAGACCAACTTGGTGGCTTTTTACGATCAGGTCACAAAATCCTTGGAAGCAGGTGTCGTGGTGGACATAGTCTTTCTGGACTTTAGGAAGACCTTTGACACTCTCTTTCACCCCATTCTCATTAAAAAATTAGGTGACTGTGGCGTTGATGCCTATACAGACAGCTGGGTTGCAAATTGGCTAGAGGGCAGTACCCAGAGAGTGGTGGTAGATCGGTCATTTTTGACCTGGAGGGAAGTGGTCAGTGGAGTCCCTTAGAGCTTGGTCCCCAGGCACGTACTGTTCAACATCTTTATCAGCGACTTGGATGAGCGGATGAAAAGCACCTTTTTCAAATTCACAGATGACACTAAGATATGGGGAGAGGTGGGCATGATAGAAGCGAGGGTCAGGCTACAACTAGATTTGGACAGGTTACAGGGGTGGGCGGATGAGAATAGGATGGGATTCAATACTGGTAAGGGCAGGGTACTGCACATAGGGAGAAAGAACCAGCAGCATACTTATAGGCTGGGGAACTCCCGTCTTGTCAGCACAGAGGCAGAAAGGGATCTTGGAGTCATTATTGATTCCAAGATGAACATGAGCTGCCCATGTGAGTACGTGATCAGTAAGGCTAACCACACCTTGTCATGTATCCACAGATGCATCATGATCAGATCCAAGGAGGTGATCCTTCCCCTTTATGTGACATTGGTCAGGCTACAGTTGGAGTACTGCATCCAGTTCTGAGTGCTGCAGTTCAGGAGGGATGTGGACAGCATTGAGAGGGTCCAAAGAAGGACCATTCACATGGTCAGGGGGCAGCAGGGCAGGCCCTACAAGGATTGGCTATGGGACCTGAACCTGTTCAGCCTCTACAAGAGAAGGCTGAGAGGGGATCTGGTGGCCATCTATAAACTTACCAGGGGGGGACCTACAGGGCATGGCAGAGTCCCTGTTCCCCTGGGCACTACCAGGAGTAACTAGGAATAACGGCCACAAGTTGATTGAGAGTAGGTTCAGGCTAGACATCAGAAAGCACCACTTCACAGTTAGGGAAGCTAGGATCTGGAACCAACTTCCAAGGGAAGTGGTGCTCGCTCCTACGCTGGGGGTCTTCAAAAGGAGGCTAGATAATCACCTAGCCATGGTCATTTGACCCCAGTATTCTTTCCTGAACATGGCAGGGGGTTGGACTTGATGATCTGCTCAGGTCTCTTCTGACACTATCAACTATGAAATGATGAAACTATGACTGAGCATGGCTGAGCAGGAACAGAATTCCAACCTGTATGCAAGTGGCATATTTGGCACTTAGATGACTAAGAACGCCATGTAGCTCTGGTCCAAATTTGGACATTTGTGGTGACATTGTATTCTTTCCTTCTTATTATGCCACCGACAGATGTGGAAACCCCCCCCTCCCCCCAAAAACAAAACAAAACAAAACAAAACAAAACAAAACAAAACAAAACAGGGATTTACCAGAAGAGGAAGTGCATCAGTTTGACCTGGCTCCCCAGCATCTGTGTAGACTGAGTGCTTCAGTGGGGCTTTTTAACACTTTTATCTAAAGCTGATTCAGTGCCAAAAAGCCCCACTGAAGCACTTGATCTATACAGAGGGTGGGAAGCTGGGTGAATGTAACATGATGCCTCTTCTAGGCATGTGCTGGAGTCGGCACGAGGGCATGATGAGCTGAAAGTAAAGCACTGTTTCGGATTTTCTTTTCACACCTGTAAGCATCATGTGGCCAATTTTTGGCCAACTGCTGGGCATTTTTGGTACTTACACTCCCAGAGGTATTCTGTTCTTGGTTGTGTAATTTAGCATTCATGGATGATTATGCCTGACTACATAGTTGTGCAGACCAAGTGTGCCTAGTAATAACAATAGCACATATGTACACCCCTAGTAGACCTTAGATGTCTGAAAATGGAGTCAGTCAAAACATATGCACAGTGACAGAGGGATGAGAAGGACCTCAGGAACAGAAAAGGGCCATGTAAGTGTCCCTCTTTTTTGTCCATAGCTCAGTGGCTGGGGTTCCCTAGTCTGGGTAGCCAAAGGATGGTGATTCTTGGCCCCATTGCTCTGATTTTCCAGGAGAGAAAGCTAATCATCACATATCTTAGGTCAGCTATTATCTAGGCCTTTCTTTGTCACCTCCAATACAGCCAGGAAGGAAATAGAAGGTCACTTTTGGTAAGCATTCCTTATCACGCAAGAAAGGAAAACTTCCAAATGTAGCAGCTATGTATAAAAACATATGATATACACACACAAATGTGAAGCAAAGAACTCTCCATGTATACTGTCCCTCACTATGGACGTTCCCAGTTCTGACTAATCCTAATGGCTGTAACTACAAGTTTTACTACAAGTTTCTCAATCTTTTAATCTAACTTTAGGCCCAGAACCTGCAAATATGTATGTATATCAGCATCTCCTTACACTAAACATCTACTGCATGTATGAGTTGTGTATATCATAAGGAAACTCCCAGTGGATATTTAACGTTGACTATTGATGTGCTTGAAGTCACTCATGTGCCTAATTATTAGGATTGGAGGCTTAGGCAGCAATTTCCTCTGAGCATTTCTGTAGAACTGGTCTGTAAAATACTTTGCATATTTCTGGGTTCTAAACAACAGCAACTAAAAATACCCAACAAATAATAGTAGTAGTATTTCTACTATTACTACTACTACTAATGCACAATTATGTACAATAATGCATATTGACATTACCTGAAAATCTTTTCTATAAGAGAAAAACTTTCCAAAACCCTCTCTAGAACTGAATATACAAATGTCTATTTTCCTTCTGTTTTACAACCTGCTGGAGCATAAGTTAAGGACTTACTATGATATATAAGATGTTTCCTGTGCAGTGGAGTAAGCCTTGAGACATGTAGAAAGTATAAGCTTGGTCCCCGTGTTGCTAGGAAACATAACATCCATGCTTATATCTATTTCTCATAGAATGGTGATCTAGCCCTTTTCTCTGTTTTGATTTTGTAAAAAATAAAATGTCCATTTTCCACATTGTTAGAGTTCTATACATGAACCAGAGCAAAGATTTTTGCTTTATTGAACCCAAAGATACTTTTGCTGACCTGGTGTCCAAACTAATGGAAAATTATCCTCTTGCCTATGTTGCATGTTGTCTGTGTATGTACACATTGTATTTCATATACAGAAACACACATATATGTATAGAAGAAAATCTTTAAAGAAAAAAAGTGTATACATGCTCTAAATACATAAGTTTAGCTTTAAAACTAAATATCTATCTTTCAGTATATTAGGGTAATATTAATAGGCAATGCTGTAATACAAGTAGTCATTCATTAAAACAAAAAGAGCTAGGGAAGAGGAAGACATTCCTTATTATTAGCTACTAGCCAGGTACTGAAGTGTAAAGCATGCAATCCCATCAATTTTTTTTATTAAAAAAATGAAAGAGAGAGTATAGGTAGAAAACAAGCAGAGCTCAATCAAATGAGTCAGAGGAATATTTCGATTCCAGTGGATACTAATGAACAGTTAAATACAGATGTCATAATATCTGATAAAACTGAAATACCTTATGAAATGTACAAATTATTTTAACAATGGATCTTGTCTATCAAGTGAATGTATATATTGCCATTTCTTGTAGTGAAAGTTTCATAGTTTTATAGATTTTGGGGCCAGAAGAACCAATTATGGTTATTTTGCTCTGACTTCATGCATAGCAACAGGACACACAACCTCATCCTGCAATTTCTGTATTAAGACCATAACTTCTGTTTGATCTAGTTTACTCTATTAGCTTACCATTTCTAAGATTTGAAATGGGAAACCACAAGTCCTCCTCAGTTGCAGTGTTAGGACTTGTGAATGTTATCACTTCACATATCAGACACAAATCCTGTCAGTAAGGTGAGAATGACTAAAATCCTCCAATCCAAACAGCACTGGAGAAAAAAATCTTACATTCAGAAGAAAATAATATATCAACATTCACAACTCTTAGAATACTAACAGAGTTTCTTTCTTTTGTGTAATAGAACCTATCTATCTTATTTGGTAGCTGACTACAACTCCCACAGGATCATATCCAGTATTCACACATCATTGAAGCACCAGGGAAAGTTGAATTGTTAAAATTCTAGCTTTCATAAATGTGTGAGTCAAAAGTTTGTGTGAACTGTCCCTGAACACTTAATAGTCTGTTACATTTGCCTGCAGGGTATCATACCCCATTATCTGTCAAAGAGTGAGAATGATTGGCCACATTCAATTTTTTCCCCCCAAGAAGTAGAACTTTGTCAGGAGTTTACATGCCTAAATCCTGGGAAATAGTCAATTCACTTGTCACTAACATCCTAAAAAACTCAATACATGCTTCTATTTGAGATTGCAAAATTCCCTAGCCAGCCAGCATGTGCTTACCGAAAAAAAAAAACCCTGCAGCACACGTGCTTCACGGTCTAACTCTCACTTAAGCTCTGGATTGATTCAAACTGTCTCGGGGGTGGTGGGAACCAAGTCTTCTGAAGTCCCAGAGAGGTCCATGACAAAAAGTATCCAAAATATGTCACTAACTCACTTTGATATCATGGAATTCAGCTCCCACCACCACTTTTAGCCCACCCTTTTATCAGTTGTCTAACAGATAAGGCACATTTCCAGGACTTGAGAGATCTGGGTTCTAGGACCACAGAATCCTGAAGGCATCTGAAGAATGCTAGGAGCAAGGGTACACTGCCTTGCAGCAAAGAGACTCTGACCACAGAGATCATCATTTTTTTATCTTGTTTTCTTTCTAGTTCCATGAGCCTTGCATGTGACCAAACTTTAATAGAAATAGTGGAGAATATACAAACCTGGCCTACCTGTGCTTAGTGATTAGGGCATACTCC
>NW_017729032.1:106715345-106729237 GCF_001723915.1 Gavialis gangeticus
CATCATTTTTTTATCTTGTTTTCTTTCTAGTTCCATGAGCCTTGCATGTGACCAAACTTTAATAGAAATAGTGGAGAATATACAAACCTGGCCTACCTGTGCTTAGTGATTAGGGCATACTCCTGGGAAATGAAAGATCTGGGACTAAATCTTGCCCCCAGGTCCCACCCTTCAAGAGCAAAATCTTGGTCTGTAGGGAAAATTGAGAGGAGGAGAATTCTGAATAGCCTATCTTCAGAACCTCTCTATGGTCGAGATTCTATTCAAACATCTAATTCCATTCCATCCTACTCAAGTCCTTGAAAACTATTAATACAAAAAGTAAGTTGATCCTCTTCCTCTTACTTGCTTTTTTGCAATTTAGTCTTAAAGGAAAGATGATGGCATATTACAAAAGTAGATGCATTAGTGGATTTTCAGAGTGGCATAGACACCTAGTAAGCAGAATACTGCCTGGCCGTATGGGACTATCTTCAAAACTGGATGTAGGCATTAAAAAAACTGGAAGTGAATAAAGGGTAATCTAATGAATAGCATGAATCATGTATCAAGGGTCCTAAGAATGGTGAGATTTTAGATATAGCTTTTTGATTTGCTGTTCTCTTTTGCTACCTGTAAGCTCCATTGTGCTCTCTGAATTATACTTTGGATATGTGAAATGCTCCCCAGTTCTGGATGGAGTGCCTGGGTTACCTAAGCCTGAAATAACTTTTAGGTATTAAATAAATCTCTTTTTTTTCCTTAATGAGGTCTCTAGGTGCCTAAAAAATTAATTTTGAATCATCCTTCTGGTTCAAGTGGTCAAAAGTTAAGCAGGGCAATGCATAAGTCAAGTCACCTACTGGGGACCATTTGAATTTTGAATCTAACACTATGCTAATAAAACATCCAACTTTATCCCCTTCTGTTTTATCTTGTTCTCTGTATTAAAGAAAACAAAAGCTAATGGATTATTAAGATTGTATTTTTAAGTCACAGGTCAGAAAGAGCAAACATTAAAATTCTGCCCATGTAACAAAATGATAAATTTCACATGATTTCACTGTATCTTGTAAACATATTGGGCATCTACACAGGTACTCCGGGGTGTGAGGTGTGGGGGGTTTGGGGGGTTTTAATTAAAGCGGCACTCAGGAACCACTCTAATTAAATACCCACAGTCAGTGACTCATGTATTTAGTGTCCTGCACTTCAAAATGACAGTGGGGAAACTTTAAAACTCATTTGACAAGCTTCAGTTAAAGCACCCCTGCCACCATTTTGCAATTTAGGGATGCTCAATATACATGATGGTGATTAATCAAGTCGGCTCCAATGCATTCTAATTGAAACGCATCGGAGCATGCACCCTGCACATGAACAGGACCTGTTCTTTTGGACATTATTACCCAAAGAATGCAGTCCAAGTGTCTAGCTGTGTTTGCCTGAAGAAAGGAGACAATTTCCATCTCTTTTTAGGTTATCCAAGCTTTACCTTATCAACAGTATTTTTTTCCACCTCAAGGCTGGATGGGAGGAGTGAATCCGCTTTTTTTTCTCCTCAGTTGCTATGATATTATATGTGTTGTTGTTTTGTTTTCCCACATTTATTAATGGTTTAATCTCCTTCAAGGAAAAGAAAACAGAAGTCTGCCTTTTAGTCTTGACCATTGAGATTAATGATAGAAGAAAAAAGGGAACAGAGGTGTAAAAGGATCTTTTCCTCTTACAAGCAAGCATACTATTCTTACAACAAAAATTAGCTTCTCATCTTCCTCAGCTCCTGTTTGCTTCTTGGGCCCCTCCACCTCTCTCCTTGGATTAAAGTCAATGGCACTGGGAGCAGAAAAAAAACCCAGACACATGCTTTTACCGTCTCATCTTTTGCCCCTTATCTCTCTGAACTGGATTGGAATGTTGGTTTTTTTTTAATCTAGCTCATTCAGTTGCACTGCCCCCTCAAATATTTTTGTTGATACTTTCTCAACTGTAGTGACACCTCTGCACTGGTCCCTCACTACCTGTTCACTGTCTACTTACACAAAAAAGAAAGTAGTAGTGCTACAGCATTCTTGCTTTTTTACCCCCCTCTGTACACAAGAATTAAGGGGACTTCTTAAAGGCTTCTCTCCTTTAGGTGATTTCACAGCAGTGCTGATAATCGAGTTCAAAGTCAGCAACATTGATCGCGTGTACATTTTTCTCACACATTTTCTGCTCATGTATTAAAAGTAAAACACTGGGAGAATACCTGAATTTCATGATTTGATTTTTCTTCCCACCATTTCTTTTTCATGGCAAACTCCCAGACTTAGGACATACAAACAATTAACTATACGGTAAAAGGAAGAGATGGGGGTTTTTATTATAAAAAGGCAACAGGATATATAAAGAAATAGGTATTCAGGACCTCAAGCCCCAGTTCTCTGTGTATACATTATTTAATCTGCTTTTAACTATTCTTCTTCATACCAACAAAACAATGGTCAAAGACCCAGGAGGTAATAACATTGAGTTTCTACAGTTAGGAATAAACCAATAAAATAGATAAGGAATAGTATAGCACAGGAGTCAGCAACCAGCAAGAGACAGAGATTGTTACCTAGCCATAGCTGCAGGCCAGCCATCTCCATCTGCCTCTCTTCCCCATCCTCAGTGTCCAGCTGCTTTCACTTACCTTCAAGATTCCTGAACCCTCTTCCCAGAGGAAAGCACACAGGTGGCTCTGTAGTGTATAGGGGAATACTGTGGGGAATGAGTAATATGGTTCAGCTGTGCATTTCATTACACCCACATATGTAAATGAAATCATAAGCACTAAATGAGGGTGTGTCAATTTTAAAATGGTTTTGTTCCTTTGATAGCTCCTTTAAATCTGGAATGCTTTCTTTATCTTCCAAATGAAAAACATACCACATAAAGCAGAAATATCTTGCGTTTCAGAGACTGAGACAGGAAGGCACAAAGTGATTAGAATTTGAAGGACAGTTTGGTTTTAGACTGATTATCTGCAATCGTTTCAAACATAAAACTAACCAACGCATACAGCAATAATCATAGCCCAGTTTTTCCACTAAAAATGTTCTTTGTTCATTGCTCAGCTTGAAAACATAATATTATTTTGACACTTGACAAAAAAACACATTCAAAGAATACTTTTACCCTCAAATGCATTCTAGATCCTGATACCACAGAGTAAGTCAGGTAGACAGGAAACAAGTAACATCAACACATGAATGATGTTAAACATTAGTTCAAGTGAGTAAGTGTGTATTTCCTAGGTATTTCTTTCATTAAAAAATCAATCCCAAAGTAAGTAATCCCAAAGTAACCTAAATTCCATACTCATATGTGACTCCACTGTATATTACATAAACTTGTTTAAATCATAAAGAATAATTGAAGAGATGCAAACAATTATACACATTAAAGGAAGGAATCCAATATCATTTTTTTTGTCCTCCTTAATTTGGGGACAAGTCATTGCACACACTTTTGCATTGGCAGACAGAGGCATGGATGAGGGAAGACTTGGGTGAGCTTGCTTGAGCCACTTCATTAAACCCTGTTCAAAAGATTTAATGAATATTAACTTGGGTTGGGTTAGTAAAGTCATTTCAGCAAACAAATGTGAACCTTTTTGATTTTATATTCCAATGTCACAGAAAAGATTATGTTATAGATCAAGTGGAGAAGAACATTCTTTGCTCCAGAAGAACATACCAAGGGGCTTGTAGACTGGGAAGGAGCCAGTCAAGAAGAACTGTAGGATAGGAGACACCCAGTTAAAAAAGTGAACCAGGAATGAGATCCCAGAATGTATGGAACAGAAATTCATGGCAATGACTACCCAGAAAACCACAAACAAAAAAACCAAAGTAAAACAAAACCTGTTCTATTTAGAACAACATCTGCTTGGACAAGTTTTAAGGTAGGATTCAGAACTTTATTAAGTTAATTACCTCTATTAGTTATGACCATTTATTCTGTTTAGGGTGTTTAATCATTAAGTTGTGTATATTACAGTCATCTTTCTTTTTACCTTTATAAAGCTTTATCAAGAGATAAAGCTAATCACTTCATTTTTCAAGAAATACGTTTAATATTTGGTTTGGTCCCCAAAAATCTCATTTAAGAAACTCTTTATGGGAGACAGCAGACCCTAGTGTTTTATTCTTAGCTCAATATCACAATGCAGGAGGCATTTGCTGGTTTCTCTATCCTCTCCCTATCCTTTGAGATTAGTACTGTAGATGACCTCCAATTTAAGCACCTATTTTTATCTGAAGGTTGAAGGAAGACTCTCCTGTATTTTGACAATGAATCTGAGCCCAGCTCTAATTTAGAATTGAAGCCACAAAGAAGGATTTTTAGACATGGAGGCTATTATATGAATATTAGAAAATCTATCCAAGGTTGACAAAAGAGGGAAAACACAGTATCTCACATTTTTCCTAGCTCAAGGAAGCATAGTTTTTGTATCATTTGTAATTTAAAATACTGGTTTGCACAGAATATTATTTGTCTTATTAAAACCATGCATGTTGAATGTTTTGCTGCCCTCACCAGGACATCATATGTATATAATTTTATATTTTATTTGTTAAGTAAAACAAAAAGTCATATTCCATTAGCTATAGTATATTATAGTATATTAGCTATACTGAATCACTCGGTGTTGGATTTCTCATGGTATATATATGCATTTAATAAAGTCATCTGAAAAATAGTTAAGTTAAAAAAATACAGGCCGAGTTATATGACAACCCTAGCATATGCAAATACAAGAACAACAACAATAAAACCTGATTGTCAATGTTATACAACATATATATATATGTTATATATATGTTGTTATATATGTTATATATATATATTAATTTTCATTGGACATTTTGTAATGATAATCTAACTTTTCACAATTTGACACAGCAATCTATCATTCATAGGCTGATTACAATATTATGCTATTGTATTATAGACAATCAGTTCACGTATTTTTCTCTGCACCAGACTTTAATACAAGGCTCACTAGTTTATAACCCATGAATAAGTTTTTGATCGTTCCTTAAATACAGGGAGAAAACATCAGCTTGTTAGCAAAAAAATGTTCAGTTGGTGGCAGAAGCATGTCTCTAATCAAAGCTGAAGAAAAGTTCATAGCCAGTAACACAATCCTCCAGGGAAGATAATTTACCACTACAGTACTACAGCACTTCGACTCCCTGTAGCAATGAATTATATTAGACTTAGCCCTTCAAAATATTGTTTGGTGCTTATTGTTAACTATGGACATTTGTTTAAGCTCACATTCTTTATTGTCTTCAACAATTAAGTGATTGCTGCTTACATGTTTATACTGGGTTGAATAATGTAGATATATTTGATGGTAGTACTCATTGTTCATTGTAACCAAGTATATAATTCAATATTTAAGGTTCTATTCATTTTAGCAAGAAGACAATTAACTAGTACAAAACTGTTGTTAGTAATACATTTATTTAACCTCTATACTGTGATCCAGAAAGTAGAAGAGAAAATATATCCACTTCATTTTGTCTAAGTAGTTGCTTATATTATACATCAGGTTTAGGGGTGCTATTTTCATGTTCTGTTTCCCTTAGAATCTGGTCCAAATCCAGAATGGTTTATATACAGGTATGTTTTGGTAGACAGATTTATTATCAGTGGATAATGTTAATTTTGGCAGGATAATAGGAATTAGAAAAGAATTTAAGAGACATAACGAATAGTATTAGTTTGATGCATTAATGGATGAAGATCTAGTGGAAACATTCAGTAGTAGGAATGAGATGATCATATTAACAGAGAATTTAACTTCAGTAAGTGTATGAATGAGCAATGAGAATTCTGCAGTATTTTACATCATTTAATTTATATTTTGAACTAGGGCTTGAATAAGTGATTCAGCTGCAGGAACAGGGGTGCTCTGAAATCACTCAATGGCGGTGCAGTTTTCTTAAGTTCACTGTCCGTTGCAAGGCAGACAAATCAAATAGCAGGGTTGAAGTTTTGGACTTCAAAAATGCAAATTTCAATAAGCTTAGGTAACTAGTAGGAGTAGCATTGTGGGACCAGGGACCAATGGCAAAAGGAGTGCATGAAGAATGGTCGTACCTTAAGGACACCATGATTAAAGCACAAAGGAAGTCCATTCCCATGCAGAGGAAAGGTACCAGAAGGTCTGGGAAGCCCTCTTGGCTAAACAGGGAAATCACGGTCCTCCTAAGAAAGAAAAAAAGAGTATAAACAATGGAAGCCTGAGACAGGCCCCAACAATGGCCCACACTTGTAGGGAATAGATTAGAAATGCTAAGGAGGCAACTGAACTTAAATTAGCAAAGGGAATCAAGGACAACAAGAAGTCCTTCTTTAGGTACATAGAGAACAGGAGGAAAACAAATGGGAGTGTAGGGCCATGTCTCAACAACTCAGGACAGCTGGTTACTGGCACTCAGGAGAAAACTGAACTCGTCAATGACTACTTCCCTTCTGTATTTCAGCAGGTCAAGGGGAAAATCATGCCAGATAGGGTACAGAATGAGTAAAGTAGGAATGACTGTCTTCCTACTATTGCTGTAGAACTGGTGTGTGACCAATTAAAAAAAAATAGACATATATTAGTCAGCAGGACCAGATGAACTCCATCTGAGAGTCCTGAAGGAGCTGGCCAAAGTCATCACAGAACCCCTGGTGAAACTCTTCCAAAACTTGTGGCACTCTGGGGAGGTCCCTGAGGACTGGTAGGGAGACAATGTTGTGTTTATCTTCAAGAAGGGGAAGAGGGAAAACGTGGGTAACTATAGGCCAATTAGCCCAATTTCTATCCCAGGGAAAATCCTGGAAAAATTCATAAGGAGTCTATGTGCAATAGGTTTGCAGAAGGTGAGATTCTGAATGACAGCCAGCATGGTTTTGTCGTGGGCAGGACTTATCTTACCAACCTCATCTGCTTGCTTGTAAGAGGGACCTGGGGAGTAATAATAGACCACAGTATGAATATAAGCCAGCAGTGTGATGCGGTAGCCAGCAGGGCTAATAATACTCTGACATGCAACAATTGATGCATCTCCAGCAAAACCAAGAATTCTTCTGTTTTACTCAGCTTTGCTGAGACCACAGCTGGAGTACGGCATTCAGGTCTGAAAGTCGCACCTTAACAGGGATGTGGTAAGGCTTGAGAAAGTCTAGGGAAGGGCCACCCATATGATCAGAGACTTGCACAGCAAGCCATACGAGGAAAGGCTGAGGGACGTGGGACTCTTCAGCCTGGAAAAGAGAAGGCTGACAGGGGACTTGGTAGCAGCTTACCACTGCATCAGGGGAGTACAACAAGGGCTCAGTGAGAAACTGTTCACCAAGGCAGCCTTGGGGAAAACCAGGAGGAATGGGCACAAAATCCTGGAAGACTGTTTCAGGGCTCAACATTAGGAAAAACTTCATAGTTAGGGTGTTCAGACTGTGGAATAAACTCCCTCCAGAAGTGGTGTAATTGCTTAACCTAGACATCTTCAAGAGGAGACTGGATGGTCACTTTGCTGGGGTCACCTGACCCCAGTTGTCTTTCCAGCTTGGTGCAGAGGGGTGGACCCAATGATCTTCCAATGTCCCTTCTGGCCTTACAATCTATGAATCAATGAGCCCAAATTTTAAGGCTAAATCCTTAGAGCAACTAAATTGGTAGGGATAGGTAACGCTATGCCACTTTTGGCTCCATCCCAACCTAGCACAACCTGTTCTAGCTCTATTACCACAGAAATGATCACTATAGTGCAGGCTACTTTAGTTCTGCCCCTTCTTGATCTAGTACTGCACCAACATTATTATAGTAAATAAATCCTTGAGTTCTCATTCAGGTAAGCTATTATGGTCATTTTTTCTCTGGTGGTGAAAGATCATAGAATGGGCCACAAACTGTCTCTAAATTTGCAGAGCAGTGGGGCAGTATGAAAGACAGGCTTATAATTTCAGAAAAGATAGGGAACCATAGTTAGTATCTTGGGACAAATTCTATAAGCAGAATAAGAAGGCAGAAGCTTCCTATTGTTCCATAGTAAGTATGCAGTTGGCACAGTGGTCTCTTTTGATTCCAACTTTGCAAAAGTGGGCCTAGAGGGATACATGAAAGGTAAAAGAACAGAATTCAATACCCCAGCTTATCTATGTTTGCACAAATTAGAGTGGTTCCCACATCCATTCTAACTTGCACTGCAAATGGGGAAGAGAATATGAGAAATGATTCTCAGGTTGTCCTGTTTCCTCTCTTGTGCCACCCTGATTGACTATATAAAGAAGGATGGCCATGATAGTCACTCCAGTAACTCACAAAGTCCATCTTCTAACTTGCTTTTCTTGCAGGATCCACTGCCTAGCCTGGCCTTGAGCAGCCAATATAGAAATCAAAGCTGTCTTCTCCTATGTGTCTATAATACATGAGGAGGCCAGCAGAGGAGATGCTTAGGGGCTGTACCAAGGATGTGGTCCCATTGACCTTCAGTTCCAGAGGAGGTAGTGGAAGATACCTGTAAAAGTAATACCTTTTACTGCCACCTTTAGGGACTAGATTAATTCAAATACTGCTCTTTAAAAATTTCAAGAAGCAACTTAAAGAATGCATTTCCAAATAATAATCAAATATACATTTTCTGCTTATCACAGTTGGCCTCAAGGGGCACAAGTGGTTTTTAGGTCATGGTTTGGACAACAGTGAAGTAATCTGTTCAAAAATAAGCACAAACAGTCTCTGCTTTTTCTTTCACCTTGTCTATTTCTTTTTACTTAGCCATGACAGGATTTGCATGTCAGCCTCTGGAGGATATTCTTCGAGCTACAGCATCTGGCTCCTTGGTGAGCTCCACAGGCATTTGTACAGATTTTCTTCAGTTGCCTCTGGCTCTGCTATCTACTGTCTAAGATGCTTTGTGTTGCTTGTCTTCAGTTCCCTTTTCATAATTTTAGAGCAGTAAAGTAACTCTGTGTCCTGTTCAAATCTATTATATAACTAGACTGTTTTGTAAAAGGGGTACAAATACTTTTAAAAATTATCATTTTATCTTTTTTGATTACTAAATATTTGTTAATTATGATTAAATATTACTAATAGTTATTTTAAAATGATAAAATGTCCTCAATTTAAAGCTGCTGCTGAAAGATGTGAGGGTCCTGTATTCTGAAGTATTCTCTCTATCTGCTAGGTATAGCATAATATTTGCAGTGCAGTCTTCCCAAGACTACCCTTCCCCTGGGCCTCAGATCTGGCCTAGAGAAATAAACCTGAGAAGTAACTAGGCTCCAACTCTAATGGTAATACTTGTTCTGTCTCTGCAACCACAGAATCCATAAAAGTGACATAGAAAGTTACAGCTGATATCAGTGTTCTTGAAACACTGACAAATATACAGTAGGAACTGAAAATTCCTAATTATCAGAAGAAAACAACAACTAGTCACCACCAATCCAAACCTATTTTTAGTGGATAATTTATAGGGAATGAAAAAACAAACAAACCCTCCTCTGCCCTCAAAACCCCCCCAAACAAAATCCCTCCATCCTATTCCCTTTTGATAGCAGACATCCCAGAAGGAAGTGCTTCATATACTCCAGGCTGTATTGAGCCATTGAGGTCCTGCTAGGTAAGAAAATGGAAGATTTTTTGGGCACATTATAATATAACAAATGAGTTCAATGTTCTAAAACAAAAATGTATACTCAGGAACAATTCCCCCCTCCCCCACTTAATTACCATAACTTTCTGTAGGAGTAGCAATTTGGTACTTCTTTCAAGATAAGTCTGCATGAGGGGAATTATCCTTTTTTTAAAACAAAAAAGGTGGAACATTTTCAATAAAATCTGTCTTTATTTTGCCAAATCAAATTGCTTATTTCTAATATAGTACAATGTATCTTCAGAGCACATGTATGAAAACATATGAGACATATTGAAAGGATTACATATGAGAAAAAATAGGCGATATTTTTCTGACAATGTATGAATTTCAAGAAAGTATTCTTTTTTTACTGTGGAATGTATAATGCTCACTTATTAATATGGTATGCTGTTATATTACTTTATTTGAATAGTTGTATGTATGTTTACAAATAACTCCCAGACTTTATTAATATGCTAGTAGTGATTAGGGCTGTGCAATATTTCAGCAGCTGTTTCATTTCAGAGGAATTTTGGACCATTTTGGCACCCAAAACACTGAATCCAAATCAAAACGGGAGGCTCAGAAACATCTCCAAAATGAAACAAGGCATCCAAAACATTTTAGAAATGTTTCAGAAAGTTTTGGAGCTTCGGAGTGGAGCTTGCAGGGAAACAACTGTACGCTGATGCCCTGCTGCGAAACTTGCCTCCACAGGGAGCAGAGATCTGTGCTGGGGGTCTCCTTGCCGCTGCTACCCACCCCTCACCGCCCCAGCAACACAGGGCTGCATTGGGTGGGCATCAGTGGCAAGGAGACCCCAGCATGGATGTCTGCTCCCTGCAGCACCAGGCTGAGTGGCAGAGCAGTGCTGGTCCCTGCCACATAACTTGGCTCCGCAGGGAGCAGAGCTCTGGGGCAGTGCGGGGCATGCAACGGTGGCAAGCAGACCCTGGCATGGATATCTGTTCTCTGCAGAGCCAGGTTGCATGGCAGGGCAGTTCTGCTCCCTGTTGCATGACCTGGCTCTGCAGGGAGCAGATTTGGTGCAACCCAGGGTGGGCAGTGGCAGCAAGGAGACCCCTGGCATGGATCTTTGCTCCCTGTGGAGCCAAGTCATGAAGCATGGACCAGCAGGCTTGCTTGCCACTCTGTGTTGCCTCCCTGACCCATGACCTGGCATGACAGGGATCAGAGATCCACATGAGGGTCTCTTTGCCTGCACAGAGGGCAGTGGCTCTCCCCCTTTCCCTCACCTGCATGAGCCACCTACGTCCCTGTCCTTCTCCATGCTGGGGCCCTGAAGCCCAGGCCTCAAACCCTGCCTGGCTGGGTAGGTCTGTGTGAAGCTTGCAGCCTGTTCAAAACAGATTTGGAGGAGATTCGGCAGAGCCAAATCTCCAAAAGAGATTCAGCTCAAATGAAACAGGACAGTGATCTGAAACACCAAAACAAATCACTGTCCTTTGAAATGACCAAATCCAAAACTTAATCAAAACACAGCCATTTTGCACAGCCCTAGTAGTGATACACAGAAAAGACACATCCATATTAAAGTGGAATAGAGTGTGCTAAGGAATCCAATAAAGAACTCAGGTACCTAAAATTAGGGTCTGTAATGACTTCTAGGTATCTGCCTCCTGGAGCTGAATCAAAACCCAGATATAAGATACCTATGTTTTCATTTTGCTAAAAAATGTATGGAAAGTGTTAGGATGGTTAGAATAGGATCTCAAACAGCAGCAGATTAGGAGGGCCTGAGATCAGTATGCTCAGGGCCAGATTTTGTTAAATGTATTAGACAGGATCAGAGAATTGTAGAAAACTAGGATTGGAAGGGACCTCAGAAGGTAATTTAGTTCAACCCCTGTTCAAAGCAGAACCACCTCCAATTATATCATCCCAGACAAGGTTTTGTCTACCCAAGTCTTAAAAACCTATAAGGATTGAGATTCCACAGCCTCTCTGGGTAACCTAGTCCAATGCTTCACTACCCTTCTAGTGAGAAAGTTTTTACTAATATCTAACCTAAACTTCCCTCACTGCAACTTCAGACCATTACTCCTGAAAACAGTCTGGATCCATCTTGTTTTAACACCCTTAAGGCTGTAATTAAATCCACCCTCAGTGTTCTCTTCCCCAGACAAAATAAGCTGAGTCTGGAGATGTCTTAATGGATTTAGGAACCCAAGTGCAAGTTTATTCTACTCTGTTCAAGTCCCTTAAAATCTATTATACATCTACTTTTGTAACACATCATCTCTCTCCCCTTAAGACTGAGTCACAAAAAAAGCAGAGAGGAGGAGGAGGACCCACCCACCTTTTATATTAATATTTTTTCAGGAATCAAGCAGGGTGGAATAGAATTAAAATTAGATGCCTAAGTCCACTTAAGCACTTACAGACTTAGCCCTAGAGTGAGGTGTCTAAAGATGTCTGGGCAATGCAGAGGACATAGTGAATACAAAGTGATATAACACTTTCAAAAAATGGAGCAGAAACCTTCTTGATACAAGTGCCACCAGAATAACTGGTTAGAGCACTTGCTTGACTTTTGGGACGCCAGGATTAAGTTTTCTCTCCTGTGTTCAGGTATTTAAGCACCTTTGTCCCAATTCCTAGGATAGTGTCCTAATAATGTTTTGGGTTGTAATATTACCCATCTTGTTCCACCTCGCAGAAAATAATTCAAGATTCAATGGCCCAGAGAGACAATAGAAAAGAGAACTTAACTATGTATCTGAGTAGATACATGACTTCTGCTCCTTGGTCACCTGAGTAAATATGTAGATACTAGCAAATTGCCAATCAAGAATGATGAGGGAGGGGGTGTGGGGATAGAGCCCTGGCCCCGCGCCTCGCCACTGCCAGTCCACATCTGGCCCAGCACCTCATCCCGCCCCCACTGTTCTGCCTCCAGCCCCAGTCTATGCCCAGAGGTGGATTCAGATTTATTGTGGCCCTGGGCAAACAAAATTGGAGGGCCCATCTAGAGGTGCATTGATATATGAGTCATATATCGTATAGGCATGGATAAAAGGAAAATTAATGTTATTGGCTTTTTTTGCCCAGTGTAGCCAATAATGCCAACAATTACTGTTACACATGCCACCATGCAGGTGGCCAGGAATGCAGCAGGCAGCTTGGGGAGCAGCTTCCATATAGAACGTCTGTGGGAGAGGTGGGGGAAGATTAAGGCCACGATAGTGAGTGAGGGATTGGGGCAAGAATGGTGAAAGGGACTTCTGCGTGGGGCATGGGGGAAGCTGAGGGCATGTGGGGGAGCCAGTCCTGATGCTGCATGCACCCTAGGGTGATTTAGGGGGCTGCCCAGATCTGTGCATGGGGCAAGGTCAGGCTGCTGCTGCAGGCTGGGGGCTGCAATGGCCTCTCCCAGTGGGGGGGGCTGGGAGTGGGGTGGGTGGTGGCTGTGCTGGCAACAGCAGCCATGTGGGGGCTAGGGCGAATGTTGGGGTGGCCTGAGCTCCCCCCAGCACCACCTCTGCTGAGGCACTCTCTCTTGCTGTGTCAGTGTGGGGCTCCTGGGGAAGGCAGCAGAGCACAGTGCTGTGGCAGTGGTTGTGCTGGGGGTTGGGGGTCTGTGGCCACCCCAACATTCCTTGATAATTACCTGAGGGGCCCTGATGGCCCCTGCTTGCTGCCCACCAGCAGGGAGACAAAAACAGTAATGAATTTAAAACCATCACTTTTATTCCCCTGCTGATGAGGAGTGAATGGCAAGTGGGGCCCTGATTGGCACTGAACCCTGGGCCGGGGTTGCTGCCCTGGGTGGTCATCATCATATGAGTGCATGGGGTAGCACACACGTGTGCTGGGGGGTGGGTATGTGGGGTGGATTGAGCGGTGAATGCAGGTGCACAGGGGTGATGGCACACGTGTGTGTTGGGGGTGGGGCTGGAGTGGGTTGAGCAGTGAGTGCTGGTGCACAGGGGTGGCACACATGTGTTGGGGCACATTTGTGTGCACAGTGGGCAGTAGATGCCCAGCCTGGCAGGGATGTTCCAGCTGGACACATAGGCAGTGGAAGGGGAGGCTAACAGGGGTCAGCCTCCCCAAATTCAGGGTAGCAGGTATGACCACAGGGCACCTGGCTACAAGCTGCTGCAGCAGGAGGGGAGGGTCCCGCATGCTGAGGTACCCTCTGCAGCCATGATCACAGCCAGCCCAGCAGGCAGGTAAGTTTCTTTCAATTTGCTTTCTTTATGGCCTGGGCTTGGGGGTGGG
>NW_017729032.1:106734237-106752693 GCF_001723915.1 Gavialis gangeticus
GTGGCATTGTGTGTTAGTGAGGTGATAGACTATAATGAAATAAGAAGAGATAGCTGAGAGAAAGCAGAATCAGCTTAAATCAAAATAGCTTTGGCAAAGGGATGGCAAAAGAGGCTCTCTTGCATAGGTGGCAGAAGGGGGGGTGCTAACGGGGCTTATTCCCCCCAAATGCAGGGCAGCAGGTATGGCCGCAGGGCATCCCAGCCACAGGCTGCTGCAGCAGTGGGGGAGGGGCACACACACTTAGATACCCTGTGCAGCCAGGATCACAGCTGGCCCAGCAGGCAGGTAAGTTTCTTTCAATTTGCTTTCTTTACTGCCTGGGCTTGGGGGTGGGGGGTGGGAAGGGGCCGATAGAGACCCCCCACAGTGCAGCAGGGAGTGGGGTTGAGGCAAGTTATTGACCCCTGCCCCTTCCCCACTCCTTGCTCTGCTGTGAGGATTGTCCCATGACCCTGGCCAGGGCCCCATTCATGGTGAATGGGGCCCCGGCTGGGCTGGGTCATGGGACAATGGGAACCTGGCAGTTCCTCCAGAGGTGAGGCAACTGGGGAGTCAAAGGAGGGCGGTACATGGCCCCCCAAACTTTTCATGAAGCAAGGGCAGGCTGCAGCTGGGCCTTGGTGCTGCCTTTGAAAGTAGAGGGGCATGGGGGCCTGTGCATCCTCCTGTTGGGGGGGGGGGAGGGAAAGGGGCCCCAGGCCACAATGCCACACCACTTTCAAAGGTGGCAGCAAGGCATGGAGGCACGGAGCAGGCAGAACCCAGCCTGCAGCTGCAGACTGCTCTTGCCCCATGCAAAAAATTGGGGGGACCACACGCACCGCCCATTGACTCCGAGAATGTCTTCTTGCCAAAAAGGAGGCGTACTCCCAATGGAAAGGAGGGGTCATCACTAAGGAGGACTATTCTGCAGTTGCTCGGGGATGTAGGGGGATGGTTAGGAAGGCCAAGGCAGAGATGGAACAGGGGCTGGCTTCCCGGATTAAGGACAACAAGAAGTCCTTTTTTAAATACATAGGGAGTAGAAAGAAGGCCCCAGGAAATGTGGGGCCCTTGCAGGAAAAGATGGGGAATCTGGTTGTCACGCCAGACGACAAAGCCAACATATTTAATAATAACTTCTTTGCCTCTGTCTTCCTCAGTAAGGACCAGAACTGCCACCTCCCTGCTGGGCCCCCTTCGGGTTACCC
Organism: Gavialis gangeticus; assembly: GCF_001723915.1. Taxonomy (NCBI): domain Eukaryota; kingdom Metazoa; phylum Chordata; order Crocodylia; family Gavialidae; genus Gavialis; species Gavialis gangeticus. The sequence continues at coordinate 106,735,431 of NW_017729032.1, forward strand.
AGACTCTTGACTGGAATGTTTTAATCAGGAATGATCCTGACTTAAGCAAGGGGCTGGACTAGAAGACCTCATGTGGTTCCTTCCAGTTCTACTTTCCAATGATCCTATGATATATAGATACTGATATTTAATTAAAGATAAATCATATACATGAATACTATAATTATAGGAAAAAGTCCTCTGATCAGAATTAAACTAGATGTTATTATGAAAAAATGAAAATGTTTATGTTAGGTATATTCTAGGAACAGTTCTGTAGTGTTTAAATTCCTGAGATGTATAGTCCAGAGTAGCTATTCAGTTTTCAGTGTGATCACAACACAACCATGCAGGCTATGGGAAGTAAGACACATAAAGCTTTTTGGGTTTTTTAAATTATTTTTTCTGTTCTTAACTGCCTTTAAAATTCTTTTAATTAAAAAAGATTGGTTACCCAGAGTGTTGATATTCACAAAGAGTGCATCTACACAAGACATTTTGCTGAACAGTAGTATAGTTTACTACACAGTAAGCATGTGCATCTACACATGGACACACTTACTGAGCAGTAAACCTCACTAATAGTGAGTAAATTTGCTACCTGCAAATACAAGTAGAAAATTTACATGCTATTACTTACTGCACAGTAGCACTTGTGTATATGCCTGACTGGGAGCAAATCTACAGCAGAGGAGATCTGCCACTGAAGCCTAGGAGGGGGATTATGTTCCCCTGTCCTGGCAGCAGGGAGCATCAAGTCCCTTGCTCCGAGACCATGTTTGGAGAGTGGGGGTTGGGAGCTGCCCCTGCTGGGATTCTTATCTCTCAGTGCTGTCCCCATGTTTGCGGAGCTGGCACTGGGAGGAAAAGGTCTCTCAGCACTGGCCCCGTGCTCATGGAGTTGGTTCTGGGAGTTTCCTGGTGGCAGGAGCTGGGAAGCCTAGTCTCTGTTTAGTTTCATGATCATGGAGCTAGGTGGGAAACAGCATGGGGAACCTGTTCTCTGCTCCACAATCATATTGCTGAGCAGGGAACAGGCTGTCCTGTCCCCTCCCTGAGACTACGGAGAGGGGGCTGGGAACTGTCTCATTCAGGTAGCTAGCTGCTAGCTGCCCCACTGGTGGATTGGGCTAGGGGGCTAGGACCTGCCCCTCCCCTGAAGCTCTTCTCAAGTCCCCTGTTCCTGATTAGGGAGCCAGGGACAGGAGTTCCCTGCTGTCAGGGCGGGGGGGACATTGTCCCAACTCCAGCAGCAGGCAGCCCCTAGAGGCAGAGTGGAATGTCCCAGTCTCAACCAGGAGACAGCTGGGACCTCGCAGGGACCTAGGAACTGGGATCAGTTTGCTGCCATTTAGCAGCACATCTGCTCCCACTTCCCTACATGTGGAGATTCTCAGAAGCATTTACTTGCAAGTAGTTTACCCATAAATACACTGCTCCCACATCAAATGCATGAGTAGACACACCAAAAGTGGACTGGATGAAGTGATATACATAATATATGCTTAAATTGATTATGCTTTTCAGAAGAATGACTTAAATTGGGGAATAAAAAACAAATACAACAAACAACCAAAGCATAGAAACAAACAAATTAATGAATGAACAAGAACCTCTGTGTCCAAATAGAAAAGGGAGAATATATACAATGGTGAAACCTTACAAATATATACCCATTGCTGACAATCTGGGTATGGTAGAGTACGTAGACGGCTGTTGAAATCATGAAGGTATAAGTTAAATCTAAACTATGTACTGGGTCTCAGTTGTGGTAGATGTACTAGCTAGGACATTTGCCAGAAGCTGAGTGTGGGATGAAACATAACAGAGAAATACAAACGTACATAATTCTGCATTGCTAATATTATTAATATTAAAAAAAAAAATTCTGAGCACAGAACTACAACTTCGCAAAAAGATGATTGTGCACAGACTGCTAGAGGCAAAGAGATGTACTTCATCATCACTGGTCTGTTTGTGATGAGTTAATGTTTGTTGCAAGTCTTAAAAGAAAAATAAATATTAAGGAAGCAAGAGGAAAAATTCTGTGACTTCAGAGTAAAAGAGGTCAGTCAGTGTATTTTGCCAAGTTGTTTAGGCTGCTTTGATCAATACATTTGACACACTGAAGATTCAAAATCATATCAGCAGTCTACAAGGCTCCTAAAGGATTTCTCTGTCTCTCCGTCTACATAATTCCATGTCCTGATGTCCTTCTTGAATATAACAAAATATTTCAGTATGTCTTTAGTGATAGCTGACTTGTATTCAAGTTCCTCTGTGCATTTTTACCTAATGATATAAATAATTCCTACTGAAACCCCTAGGAGTTATTTATTAGCTTTCTAGCACTCAAAGGTATGGGTAGTACAACTCAGAAACATGGATCTTATGCCAAAATAGCTTACATTTTAAATAGTGTCCAGTTATAAAAGAATAACAGTATACTAATAAGCTTACGTGGTAGCTTGGATTCTTAGGCAATCTTCCTTTTTCCCTTAACCATGCTTTTTAATAGACTGTATATAAACATAAATGCACATAGAAACCAATTTTAAGCTCTTTTCTTTCCATTTGCATAAGCAAATGTTGGTGCTGTCATCTTCTCCATCAAAACTTGTCCTCTGCTCTATTCATAGCCTTCCTATTGTGAGACAGGGGCAGATCCAGAGGAAAGTCAGTGGAACCGTTGCACCCCCTTTTTCAGACCATACCATTGGATAAGCAGCCTTAAAGAAAGTCCCCAAAGCAAATGAGAATTTCTCCCTCCCTTCCCCAGTATTTTCAGTGACACCTCTCCTCCTATCATCCCCCCTCCCCTCCCCGCCCCCACCTCACTTCCCCACTCCAACTGCTACCACTCTCCTCTACTGATGTGAGGATAGGGAAGATCCAAAGCCACGCCTTCCCCACTCCTGTGCAGGCAGTGGGCAACTCTTCCTCCCCAGCTGATCCCCCTGGGTGCTTCCTGACAGGCTGCAAGCCAGCTTAAGGAGAACACTTCCATCATCACCACTCCTGCTGCTATCTGGCCTTCTCTCCATGCAGTCTGGTAGGAACAAGGCAGGAATAGCTCTGGAGCTCCCTCTACCCTCAGATTAGTTAGGGACACTGTTCATAATGGCAGGAGAAGGAAAAGAGAGAAGCATAATTTCAATGGAGTATAGAGGGGGGAAGGAGGGGATAAGGAGAAGAGAGAGCAGAAAAGGGGGAAGAATCCTTACCTGACTTTGGGAATTAAAAAAAATGTCCCTAGCTGATGCTCCTGCAGTGTGGTCTGCTTCCATTCCTGTAGCTCCTGCCCGCCTCCTCCCCCCTCCCCCGGTCTGCTTTATGAAATCCTGAATCTGTCCCTGTCGAGAGATGAACAAACTATATAGAATTAACAGTAGGGGGTTTACCAAATGTCAGTTGCTCCAGAGAAATTAATTTGTATTTCTCTTCCTATTCTGTGGTATATGGATGCTAACTGGTATTAATTTAGCCTTGTTTCAGTGAGAGGTAATCTCTCTCATTTAGCTGTAATGTCTTGTAGGCTATGAATGGATGCATAAATGGTTACTGGGCACATCTACATTAGATGTTTACTGTGCAGTTGACTAATGAGCTGCTCAGGAAATGTCTCAGTCTACAGGTGTAATCCTATTATGCTGGAGTAAACTAATTTACTCTGCAGCAGGATCTTCCCTGGACCCCCTACAAGCTGGGGATGCTTCCCCCTGGCTCAATATGTTGTGCATGAATAAAATACAGAGCTTGTTACTCCAGATTTTATTGCTTCTGGGCACATATTGTAACAGCCTTCCTGGGAGCAGTAAATTGCAGAACAATCAGTTCTGCAGCTTATTCATGCTCTGTAACTGCACATGTGGACATGCCCACTATGGAGTAGTTTAGACATGGCGAGTCTCCTCTTTTAACCAAATTATCCCGAGTTATCTCTCCATATCCATAAAATATGTTTTATAAGCCATTACATTTTGATTCCAGGACCAGATCTAAAGCTCAGCAAAGTCAGAATATTTAATTGAGATTCAAGGGGCAGGTAAAAAATACAAGGTCTTTGCAAAACAATGAGCTTAGTAAGTAAGTCACTGCGGGTCTGAAATACTCCAAGACAATATTGATATTCATGTTTGTGTTGTCCAAGATATACTAAAGAAGACATATCTTTATTTTATGTAGATGAAGAGCTGATATATCCGATGCAGTCTAATCTGGATTTTTTCCCACACATATTCTAATATGTAATTATCCAAAAAACCTAAAATGTATTTTTGCCTTTAAGGGTAGGGGAAAGCACCACCTTCCTTGGAAGCCCATTCCATATTTTGGCAACCCTCACTGTAAAGAATTTCTTCCTGATGTCCAATCTAAATAAACTCTCCTTCAGTTTATGGTCATTATATCTAGTCACCCCAAGGGGCACCCTGATAAACAGAGTATCCCCTAATCCCTGCTGACCCCACCGATGAGTATGTAGACAGTCACAAGATCACCTCTTAGCATTCTCTTGTGGAAGCTGAAGAGATTCAGGTCACTCAATGTCTCCATAGGATCTTACCCGCAGGCCCTCAGCCATATGAGTAGCCCTCCTCTGAACCAGTTCCAGGTTATAGGTTTCATAGACATTAGGGCTGGAAGGGATCTCAGGAGATCACTGAGTCCAGTCCCCTACCCCAAGGGCAGGAAGTCAGCTAGAGTCAAAGGATAATAACTTCAATTTAGTGAGGCTAATGGAAAACTATGCAAAAAAATAATTTAAGAGCTCAGTGTTGTCCATCCTATCTGTTCTAAGCTGTATAACCTGTAAGGGTTCTATGTTACCCTGTGCCTTCTTCTTGACCCCTATGTACTTAAAGAAGGACTTTTTGTTACCCTTAATCTTTGTTGCCAGCCTGAGTTCCACTTTTGCCTTGGCCTTCCTCACTGTATCCCTACAAGTGCAAGCCAAACAGGTATACTCCCCTACCCCCTGCTTCCACAGGCTGTAAGCCTTTCTTTTCCCTTGTAGGCTCTCCTGGATTTCCCTGCTCAGCAAAGGGGGTTTCTTGGTTCTTTTGCCTCCCTTTATGTGTACTGGGATGGTATCCCTGTGTGCCTGCAGGATCAGTTGCTTGAGGAACTCCCACCCTTCCTGGACTCCCAACTCACCAATGTTTTTACCCCTCAGTCCCACTCTAACTAATCTCCTAAGCTCATTGAAGTTGCCTTTCTGGAAGTCTAGCACTTCTGCCCTACTAGTTATCTTTCCCACCTTTTGACAGATAGTGAATCCTATCAACAGGTGGTCATTATTTCCTAGGTTACCTTGTACCTACATATCCCCCTCCAAGTCCTCCCCTGTGGTCAGCACCAAGTCGAGTAAGGGACTGCATACCTCATGTGTTAGGTGCCAAGTGAAAGATGTTAACTTACACTTGATTGTTCACTATATAAAAATAATAGACCAGTTCTTTTGTTGTGAAGAACTCCAAAGGACCACAACAGGACAGAATGTTTCTGACACTATGGATTCCTTTTGAAGTCTCTGGGTTTATCTTGTAATTGATGCGTAGGTATTTACACACCATGACACCTTTAAAAGGATTTTGCAGCAATCTGGTGGAGAATCACTGTCCCGTGATGTGCTTTCACAGCCTGGCTGTAGGCCCATTATGCAGCTGATATTCTTTGGAGAAGAAGGAGCTGGATTATCCAAAGGCATTAAAAAATTGAGGTTTGCTTTAAGCATTCCATTACTGGCAAATTTTCTCTCATGTAGCAAGAAAGGAAAATTCAAGCTGAAGACCATTTTTCAAAATTACACAGTATAATTTTAAATAAAACAAGAATATTCTACTTCTTTTCATGGATAAGCCTCTAGAAGCAGAATGGGAAAACAATGGCACCAGCAACTTTTTTCTCATCATATACTTCCTCTAAAAAAATTTTTTTTCAACTCATTTTAGCTCTGGTTTCTGTAGAACGAGCCTTCCCCTTCCTTCCACGTTTCCAGCATGGGTTTACTACCATTGACTATCCATGTAAGCATGCAAATGAATAATCCTTAGCATGACGCTGGAATATGGTACCAAAACCACTTGTTTCCTAGCACCTACTTCTACCACCTCCTAAAACTGATCAGGAACTCCCACATGGGTTACAAGAGGATAGCTGCTTCTCTGTTACACTTTATTTTCAGTGTTACCCTTCTGGTGTGTCACAGCAGAGAGGAGTATGAGAACTTTGCCTTGTAAACCCCCCTTATGCATTCTTTGGTGTGAAAAGAGGTATACAAAATATATTTGTATATATTTACAATTGTATACATTTATATATGTGAACAAAGGCATTGGTATTAAAAAGGGGTGAAGAGATTTCTATTTCTTATGGTTAAAATAATGCAACAGTTTCAATTGCACTCCCAGAGTTAATGGTCACATCTTGTTAGCATTCTGGCAAAAGAAAAAAGAAAAACAGTATTTCTTTCTCTTACAGCAGGGGGGTTATTTAGCATGCTCTGCAGGTTGCTTTACTTTGTTCCTACTGTTCCTTTACATTTTTTTCCATGTGCCTTGATAACTGGAACTATTCCTGATATTCTAGACACAGACATAGGTTTCACCAGTACTTTTCCCTCTGACCTGATTAGTTTCTCAGTTCCATGTTTTTTTTAATCAAGAAATCACAAATGGGAGCTTGCTTAGTGCTCAGAATTGATTTTAAAACGTGCCCTTTATATGGCTTTATAACTTTCAGGTTCTCTTTTTAGTAAAATAAAAAATAAATAAATAAAAACACTTTTCAGTGTTAAGTGGACCACAGTAAAATCTCAAGTCACATATTTTACTGAAGTGTTAATTGGTTCATGGTATAATGGTGCCCACCTCCGAAAGCAACTGTGGATATTGTAATCAGTAGCCTACTCTCCACAAAGTTCCTCTCCCCACAAAACTCAGGGTCACAGAGGGGACAGAAGCCAGGCTTGTATTGGCCTAGGATCTACCCCCTTCTGGTCACCTGGCCTTATGATCCCTTAACCAAGAGCAGAGGATATGCACTGGCATTATAAGCCCCAGCTGTTCTGCCCTTGCAGCCTGCTGAAACCTAAAACCTTACAACCTGGAACCCGGTGTCCAAGCAAAATTCTAGAGAGGTGCTGGCAACACATGAGTTAAGTCTGATCATGCGCAGATAACACTGGCTCATGGAAATTTCCACAGCATGCCCAGCACGTGCCCCCTGGGTGACCTAAAGCTCTGTCAATCACCGGTGACCTACTTTTCAGCCCTGCACATGCCTAGTTACAACACAGAGCTCTAACTCACACATGCTCAGTTAAAAAGAGCATGACCTAATAATACTAGAAAATTCTAACAGCCAAGCGGCCTGATTGGCTAAGGGTCTGCTATATTAGTGAGTGAAACCCCCACCTTTATGTGGGTTGAGTGGGTGTCGTTAGTGTGAGAGTTGAGAGAGAGAGAGCTACTCGGTCTTCTAGCAGAGGCTGCTTTTAGCAGGGACTGTGAGAGGGCAAGTTCAGGATTCAAACCCCGGTTCTCCTCACAGCTTTACGCTGCAATTAACCCCCTTCGGTTTCATTTACCTCGTGTTGATACCTTCGGTTACGGAACTGTTTTGACTTGGACTTGGACCTCGATTCTGATTATCCCTTCGGCACTCTGATCTCGGCTTCGTTCTACTCACCTGGCTTTCAACCGACCTCAGCTTCGTCTTCTTCATTCTCCTTGATTACGGACTGTCCTTTGGACTGCCGTCACACTCTCGACCCTAACATCATCTCATCACTACAAGTTACAGCTCTTGTTTGTTATTCGTTCATCCTTGTATAAGCTGTCGACCAGCTCTGGGACTAGACAGCAGGCAGCCGCCCCTGGCTCTCCAGGGCTAGATAGCAAGGGTTTGCTGGTGAACCCGGTGAGCCGACAGATCCCTTTGTTGTTTGTTCACATTCCAAAACTGTAACTGAAGAAAGCAACGCAACCTACGCCTTCAAAGCGTAAGTCAAATAAACCCACTTTGTTTGAAACTGTTATGTTTCCGTGCCTCAGAACTCCATGCCGAAAATCCCGCCTGTTCCGTGTCCAATAGCCACCGCCCGGCCACCCAACTGTGACACCGTGAGCTTGGTTAACCAACTCCGGGACACCCGGCAGATCTTTTTCTCTGCTGTCTGGCCCCACTCTTTGGTAACAGTAGTTGGAAACTCTTTTACAATGGGAAAACACTAATGAAAGGCAAGATCATTGGAAGAGTCTTATTCCCATTGATTAAAAAAATATCAGACTTAGGCCTCCTTTCTAGAGTGAGAGCATCACATTCCAAGTGGCTGTAGTTGTATGTGACATAATTGTGAACAGGAAAGGGGAAAAGGGAAAAATGATAGTCAAAATGTCAAAAAGGGCAATAATATAAAATCCACCTTAAGAAATAATAATAATGTGACAAATCCATCCCATTTGTCATACTCAGACTCTTGGGCCTTCACATCTATATTGTGTCCTCAAAGTGTCCAATACTTAGTGCTTCAGGGCATGTAAAAACATTCCACTACAAGTCCTCAGAAAAAATTTCCCAAGCAGAAAAGCTATTGTTTATTTATTTATTCATTTATTTATTTATTCCTATTTATTAAAGGATAGAGTAAGAATGACCTCTACACAGACAGATTGAATTGCAAAAGGAAGGAGAATAGGGAAAAATAGAATATATAAAAGAATTCTAAAATCATAGGTGAACTCAGATGAACTCATATTGTGCTTTTTTGGCATATGCTTTGCAGAAAGTTGTCCTGCATCTGATTAAGAATAGCCAGTTGCTGTAAGAAAGACCAAAAAAAAAAATCAATGCATTGCTCTTGTATATACGTTTCTTCTCAGTAGTAGCAAAGGATCAGATTCTGCCACTTATACTCATTTTGAATATGAGTTGTCACACTATCATGATATTTGTATGAGAAATGGAGGCAGACTAATTAGGTTCACAAATTAGACCAGTTTAAACCTCCCTCAATCATAAATGAAATACCATAATACCAAGAAAATCAAGTCCAACACTATAAGCATAGGCAAAATACAAATATTGATATTTGTATTTGCAAATCAGATAACCCAAGGAAAAGAAGAATCAATGAATTCCTATATTCATTAAGTAATCCACTACTGTAGAAACTGAAACTGCATTTTCATGGAAATTAATGAAAAGTAGATATACTACATGAGGTATCCTGAATCTGCAGTCTCTTGTAAAATCTGCCAGGAATCACTTTTCCAGAAACCATTAAGAAAAGTTTCCATCCAGGAGGAATATCTTTGAAGAGGCTTCTTGAGAATTGCCTGTCTGAGGGAACAGCAAAAGGGCTATCTGAAACAGAACCCAGAAGCACTGTCTATCGTTAAAACATTTGCTGGTTTAGTACTGTCTGTGGGGAGTATGGGCATGCACTTATACTGGGAAGGGGCAATAACATTTGCTGTAATAGCTTCTTTTGTTTAAAAAAACTACTCTAAGAGGTGAAGGTCTTATAGTATATATAGGGTGACGACGTTACCAGCAGGGATTTGGCTTCTTTGACCATGGGATGTTCCAACAAGGATTGCTGGAAAGAGATGAGATCAACCTGACGAAGACAGGGAAGAGCACCTTCACAGACAGGCTAGCTAATCTAGTGAGGAGGGCTTTAAAATAGGTTTGCTGTGGGAAGGAGACCAAAGCCCTGAGGTAAGTGAGGAAGCAGGAGACTTGGAGGAAGCACATGGAGGAGGGTGCAACAGGGAAGGCTTCCTCATTCTTACTGAGAAAGTAGAGAAATTGTCTAGTCATCTCAGATGTCTGTACAGGAATGCACAGAGCCTGGGAAACAAGCGGGCAGAACTGGAAGTCCTTGCACAATAAGAAACTATGACATGATTGGAATAACAGAGGCTTGGTGGGAGCTCTCATGACTGGAGCAGCATCATGGATGGGTACAGAGTGTTCAGGAGGGACAGGCAGGGGAGAAGAGAAGGAGTAACCTCTGTATGTAAAAGAGATGTATAATGCTCACAGCTCCAGATTGAAACTGGAGACAGGCCTGTTGAAAGTCTCTGAGTTAAGGTCAGAGGGGAGAGCAACATGGTGGATGTCTGCTATTGACCACCAGACTAGGAGGATGGGGTAGATGAGACTTTCTTCAAACAACTAGCAGAAGTTTCCAGATCACAGACCCTGGTTCTCATGGGGGACTTAAATGACCCTGACACGCTGAGAGGGCAAGAAGTGCACAGGCAATCTAGGAAGTTTTTGGAGAGTGCTGGGGAAAATGTCCTACTACAAGTGTTGAAGAGACTAACTAGGGGCCATGCTCTTGAACTGCTTCTCACAAACAGGGAAAATTAATGGGGATGTAGAAGTGGATGACCAGTTGGGCTGAAATGATCATGAGATGATCAAGTTCAGTATCCTGACAAAAGGAAGTAAGGAGAGCAGCAGAGTAAGGACCCTGGATTTCAGAAAAGCATACTTTGACTCTCTTAGGTAACTGATGGGCAAGATCCCCAGGGAAGCCAGTGTGAGATGAAAAGGAGTCCAGGAGACTTGGTTGTATTTTAAAGAAACCTTACTGAGAGTGTAGGAACATACCATCCTGATGTGCAGGAAGAATAGCAATTCCCAATGTGCAGGAAGAACAGCAAGAATGGCTTTCCTGGGATGTGCAGGAAGAATAGGCAGGGGACCAGCTTGGCTTAGCAGAGAACTCTCCAGTGAGTTTAAACACAAAAATTAAGCTTTGAAAAAGTAAAATCTTAGACAGATGACTAGGGTGGAGCTTAAAATATTGCTCAAGCATGCAGGGATGAAATTAGGAAGGCCAATGCACTATTGGAATTGCAGATAGCAAAGGACATGAAGGGTAACGGGAAGGGTTTCTACATGTATATTAGTAACAAGAGGAATGTCAGGGAAAGTGTGGGTCCCTTAGGAAAGAGGGAGGCAAGCTAGTGACAGATGAAGAAGAAAGGGCTGAAGTATTCAATGTCTTTTTTATCTTGGTATTCAAAGGCAAGTCCAGCTCCCAGACTACTGCACCAGGTGGCACAGTTTGGGAAGAAGGTGAGCAGCCATCAGTGGTGAAAGAACAGGTTAGGGACAATTTAGAAATGCTGGTTGTATATAAATCCATCGAGCCAGGTGCAATACTTCCAATGGTGCTGAGGGATCTGGCTGCTGTGATTGCAGAGACAGTGGCCATTATCTTAGAAAATGCGTGGCAAATGGGGTAGGTCCCAGATGATTGGAAAAGGGCAAATATAGTGTCCATCTTTAAGAAAGGGAAACAGGATCCAGGGAACTACAGAGCAGTCAGCCTCACCTTAGTCCCCCTGAAGTAGGTCCTCAAGGAATCCATTTCTAAACACTTGGAGAAGAATAAGGTGATTAGGAAGAGTCGGCATGAATTCACCAAGAGCAAGTCATGGCTGACCAACTTGATTACCTTCTATAATGAGATGACTGACTCTACTGGATTCAGGGAACACAGTAGACATGATATCTCTTGACTTTATGGCAAGGTACAGACATTCAAGAAGTGTGAGGGAAAATCAATCTAGGTTGTGCAGTTTTTTGTAAGCAGGATAGTTTAGATCAGTAGAGGACAGAACACACATTTGCCTTTCGTTGTTTGCAGGGAGGAAATCTTAGAAAGGGTTCTGCCATTTTAAAAGAAGTCTATGTATGTAAAACTTCTGTTCTGTTATGGATATAGACCAGTTTTGTGTACTGAACTTCATTTTTGTTATGAGTAAAAACCGGTTTCCAATCACCTATACCAGTAAAAGTATAATGTCTGTATCTGGCCTATGAGTTTATTTGTGCCTGTATGGTTATATATGCTGTATTTTATTATTCCCAATAAAATTATATAGGGAGATTATTTAGATTGAATAATCTAGGGGGAAGACATAGATTGATGTTGTTACCTTGATGGAAATGATATTTTTTTGAGAGCTAGTATCTTTTATTGGAAGACAGACTATATCAGAACCTTGTAAAGTGACACCTCTTACAATCTGTAAGCAAAACCATGGCACCCACCCATTGGTTTGTCTGTTAGCACTTTTTAGTAGATTCAGAAAATATATTTTGCCCTTCCTCAACTGTTAAAAATTCCTGCATACTGTAACTTTACTATTATTGACAGGAGCTTTAGGGTTTGCACAAATATGACAATATAGCATTATTTTGGATTATAGGAACTTAGAAAAGTGAAAGGTGGGCTCCTTGTGTCATGTAGTAGACAGTAGTAGCCACAGAGGATCATAGGAAAGTCAGATTAGAAGCAACCCAACAAGGTCATCCAATCCAGTCCCATGCTTATGGTAGGATCATCTGTGAATAAATGATTGTAGCTAAATGTCTGTTTAACCTGCTCTTGAAAATTTCAAGAGATGAAGATTCCACAACTTCTCTTGGTGCCCTGTTCTAATACGTGACCATGCTCATAGTCAGAAAGATCCATTTAATCTCCAGCCTAAATTTGCTCTGTTGCAGCTTGAGCCCATTGCTTTTAGTCCTGTCCCCATTTCCATTCCCTCTATAAATTGTCTTTCAGCTATTTCAAGACTGTTATCAAATTTCACCTTTCAGTTTCCTCTTTTCCAAACCAAATAATCCTAGCTCTTTCACCCTTTCCTCATAAGTCATGCTTCCCAGGTTACTAATTATTTCTGTTACTTTCTCCTGGACTCCCTCCAATTTGTCCATATTCTTCCTGAAGCATGGGGCATGTAGCAGGCAGACAAGGTTCTTTGGGTAAATCTGATATATTTTATTAGACCAACTCAAATTATTGGAAAAATTCTTCTTTGCAAGCTTTCTGGTATAAATAACCTTTGTCAAACTCAGGAAGCATTTGCAGTTGGTGTGTGCTCTTCCTGGATGGAATGAGTAGTAAAGAAGCCAGAGGCTGGTATGCATACAAGAAAGCCAGTCAGTGAAGATGTGCCTTAGGCCTGTTACAGAGATGAAAGGAACAGGTGATGGAAAGCAGCAGGGCCCCTTTAAGGTTAGGATGTTCATAGCCCAAGGGAGAGGGTTGGGAGCCCACACAGAGAAGAACATTAACAACCCAGCCAGATAGGCTGAGCTGAGATACCAGTATTCAGAAACATATCAAGTGGTGAGTTGGGGGTGGAGGGGGAGAGTAAACTGGCAGCTACAGGCAAGTGCAGGAACCCTCTGAAGAGGCACTAAGAGGCAGAGATCACCTCCCCCCCTTTTTTTCTTTGTTTTGCATAGCCCAACTTATAGCCAGCTGGCTGCTGAAACAGAGCCAACTGTGGTAGGTGGAGGATTAGCAGCACTTGGGCCAAGTAGGTTGGAGGCCCAGTCAACTGATTGATGGGGTGGGGTAAACTGGGTTATAAACCATTCCTCAAGACAGAGGCAGGGGGGCTGACCCCTGAAACAGCACGGGATGGAGCCCTCCAAAGTGACTCTGGTTTATACAACTCATTGTACTGTTGCCCTTTCCTGACACAAAAGGATGTTCTTTGCTCAAATTCAGTTTATGGTCTATTGTAATCCGCAAGTCCTAGCCAATTATTCCCCAGTCTGTATCAATATATGACATTATTCTGTCCCAAATGCAAGACTTTATATGGGTCCTTGCTGAATATCACCTGATGGATTGCAGACCATTTCTTCAGTCTATCAAAGTCATTATGGATCCTAGCCCTACCCTACAGAGTGTTTCCAACTCCAATGGTGTTATCCATACATTTGCTAAATGTGTGTTCAGTCCTATCATCCAAATCATATCTTGACTTTCCTAATTTCCTCCCTGTCTGCCTGTGCAATACTTTTATACTTCTCCCTAGTAATTTGGCAGTTTCCATGTGTTGTAGAATTTCTGTTTTGAGTTTCAACTCGTTGGAAAGATTATGGTCTAGTTAGGTTGGTCTCACTTCCCATTCTTCTCTCACATCAGGATATTTTACTGAAACAAAATACAAGATAATCTTATTTTTTAAAACCGATATGCAGATATTTCTTTACATGAATAGGCCTGTTGAGACTGTTGGGTCAAGGTTATAATAATCATACAGAATAATAACCATTATTATACATATAAGTAATTTCTATGTATATTTTCATATATATAGACTTATTTAAAATGATTATTATGCATCATAAGGCTCTAGTGCAAAATGTTAACTGTCCAAATGGAAGAAAAATGGTCTGGCCAGACTGCAAGCCCTACAAATCTGGCTGGCCTCTCTGGATAGATACTGCCATGGAGCTCCACCAAAGAGCAGCTTTTGGCATTGGCTGACAGTCACTTCACTTGTCCTTGTTAAGGTTCTTTTGAATTTAATGATGTGTTTGTTGCGGGGTGGGGGGTGGCAGGACAGTCATGAGCACAGTATGTAGAAGACAGGAAGTGGGCTGGGAAGGAACATGGAGGTGAATGGAAGCAACTCCCTTGTAAGTAAGGCAGAGAAATGGGTGGGCAGGGTTCTTTTTTTGGTTTGGATGTAGATAGTAGTTGAGAAGCATAGTTGGGAGGGTTTGCAAGTATGGAGGTTAGGAAGGGAAGTGGTAGCTGGATTGGTGGACTTGGAATTCTTAAATTTTGGGGTGTTGTTTGGGAAGTCTACTATTGTGTCTTATCTTTGGGTTTTGTCTGTTGTTTGTTAACCTGGCCTGAAGTCAGGTTTATCTGAGAATTTTGGAAAAGGCAGTATATAAGTCCAATACATGGATAAATAAACAAACTATGCAGTTGAGCCAATAAGAGATACCACCCAAAGGAAATCTTTTCCCATTAGACAAGTAGACAAAATACAATATTGCATTTATATTATTTAGTATACTAAATAGAAGTATTCAAATATTAGTAAATTGAACTGATTTTTCTGAAAAAACACCCCATTTTTTGGTAACATTCTAACATTGCCAAGCTGTCTCAAAAGAAGATTTAAAAAAAACCCAAAAGTGCCTTTTCATAACCTTTCTTTAAAATACAGAGAAATCCAGATGACAGTGTTCCATTACTGCAGCAGTTTTTATGATTAAAAATACTTATTTGGCCTTGCAAAAAACTGGTTTATATCTTACAATTAAAAGCTGTTTTTTAGCTTAAAGGAATCCTATCTTGGATTACAAATGCTTTAAACACAATGTTACAATTCCCATCTGTAGTTTAGATTTGCTGTCATAGAAAAACCTGCTACCCTTCTTACATTTTATGTTTATTTTCTGTCATAAAATATGCAGGCAAGCATTTCTTGCATGTGAATGTGCATATGCATATAATGTATTAAGTCTACAAAATATCTGTAAACATTATTTTAACTACAGGTATTATTTGTCCTACAACATAAACTACAGATCCAGATGTTGTAATACACTTAATTTTATACCTACAAAAAGATCCACACCAGTGGATCTTGTTATGTAAATAGCACAATATTTTTATATTCTCTCTAAGCATTTAGGATTTAGACCTGTTTAAGGAAAAATTAGTACCTATTTATTTGGTGGTTTAAATAAAGAACACATTTTTTCTGTCTTGTACCTTCTTACTGTAAAAGAGCTGCATTATTTGATTTTGCTGCTGTTACTGCAGTTGTTGTTTTACTGATATTTTCACCACCAATGAAATTACCTTTGAGTGGAAATCAATAAGAGAAAATTTTACCAGGAAAGGGGAAAAACACTTCAGAACATTCTAAATAAATGAAAAGTTATTCTTATGTTTAATGCTAGTTTAGGGTGTAATTTTACTATGAAAAAGGAATCTGTAAAAATGTCATGGCTGAAATCCATATACTTTGCATCACACTAATTTCCATATAAACTCTGCTCAGTGTGTGATGAAAAATGGTTTCCACCATTCTTTCTATGAATTCACCCTGGGCTTTGAAAGTCAAAATGAGTTCCTCCCATCTTATACATTATAATCACATACAAAAGTTTTGGGGGTTTTTTGGCTAATTTATGCTCTTGGCTACACCTGTGCAATTATTGTTTAAGTGACACCTGTTTGGGATTGCATACTTGTAACAGAGGACATAATTTAAACACAGGGGGGTTTCAAAAGTGCATGTAAAAGCACAATTTGGTCTGAAAAACCTTCATTACTGGTTATGATTCACAAAATGAAAAGAATTTAGCTTGTCAGAGCACAGATTTAATTTGTTGGAATGACTGAAAGAAAAGGCAGGTTAGGCTACTTGGCCTCATTGAAGTCGCTTATGTGTTTTGCCAAAGGCTTCAGTGAAGCCAGGATTTCAGCCAACATTTTTCTCAATTTAATTTCATAAGGGAAAATAGATAAATAAATAAAATGTCATGTTATGGAAATGAGTGATAGAGTGTGAATTATATGAAAACATCAATTTTTTTCCTGCCACGTTTCAGTGTGGAGGCATTTTTTAGAGGTATTCCTCCCACCCCAGTTACTACACAATACAGTCACAATCTGTACATGTAATAATTGGCTTACAGTAACCTTACAGATTTTCATTCACTGTTCAGTACAACAACTTCTGGCCTAGGACTCAGTTGCCTAGTGTGAGGTAGGCAACCTCCGCATGGTTAGAACTCAACTGGAACTTAAGAGTTTCAATGCCAAACTTGATATCTTCCAATATTTTAGGTTTTTGATCGCCTTCATCCAAAATATATGGACCATATGGAGTGGTGGTCTGGCTTAGGTAACCACTAGGAAACATGAAAAACAACTTGTGATGTAACGACACTTCACTAGGGAATAATATTTGGAAAACTAAGTATTACTGGAAGGAAAGCATGAGTGAAGAAAGGCTGTAGCCCTTTCCTAGATCACTGTTTTCTACTAAAATGGGGACTGCTCCTACCCCAACCACCTTTATGCAATACCTCAATAGCTAGTGCAGTTAGAACCAAAACAACAATCACAGGATTTGGGAGACCTCAGTTCAGTGCCCTTCTCAGTCTGAGCCTATTCAAGTCTCACTCCCAGGAGGTTTCACTACTAACCACTAACTGAGCACAATGATCCAGAAAGTTTTTTATTCACCTTACAGTCCATTCATTCAAATTGTATTTCCTTAGCTTGCTTTGAGAATGTTTCATAATTTCATAGTTGGTAGGGTTGGAAGGGACCTAAGCAGGTCATCAAGTCTGACCCCCTGCCATGGCAGGAAAAAGTACTGGGGTCAAATGACCCCAGCAAGGTGTTCATCTAGCCTCCCCTTAAAGACCCCCAGGGTAGGAGCCAGCACCACTTCTCTTGGAAGTTGGTTCCAGATTCTAGCCA
>NW_017729032.1:106752992-106779931 GCF_001723915.1 Gavialis gangeticus
ACCAGGTTGGTCTGACAGGACCTGCCTCTAATGAACCCGTGTTGGTTGCCCCTAAGCATAACCTCCCCCGCTGGTCCCTTGTGGACATGCGCCAGGAAAATTCTCTCAAAAAGCTTACCCAGGATCGAGGTAAGACTAACTGGCCTATAGTTTCCTGGGTCCTCCTTCCTCCCTATTTTGAAAATGGGAACCACATTGGCCCTCTTCCAGTCCTCTGGCACCACACTCTCTGTTGTGAGAGACTATATGAAAAGTCTTGCTAAAGTCAAGGTATATCATGTCCACTGTTCTCCCCACAAGCACAGAGACAGTCATCTTATTATAGAAGGCAATCAGGTTGATCAGGCATGACTTGCCTTTGGTGAATCTATGCTGACTCTTTTTAATCAGCAGGGATCCTGGTTTTCTCTGATTAAAATTCCCTATTTTTCAGATATAAAAACTAACCCAAAATCCACATTTTTCCATGATTAAAATGAAACACCACTTATATATGGGTTACTTTTTTATATCCAAAAATTGTTTGTTTGTTTTTTGTTTTAACAGAGAAAATCAGGATCTCTGCTAATCTGCTTCTTCTTCTCCAAGTGCTTAGAAATGGATTCCTTGAGGACCTGCTCCATGATTTTTCCAAGGACTGAGGTGACACTGACCAGTCTATAGTTCCCTAGGTCTTCCTCCTTCTTATTCTTAAAGATGGATAGTAGATTATCCCTTTCCCAATTGTCTGGGACCTCTCCCAATTGCCATGAATTTTCAAAGATAATGGCTGGAGGTTCTGCAATTATATTGGCCAACTTTGTCAGCACTTTTGGATGTATTGCATCTGTCCCAGTGAATGTGTACACGTCCTAATCTGTTATTTCACCACTGTTGGTTGCTAGCCTTCTTCCCAAAGTGTGCTGCCAGGTGCAGTAGTCTAGTAGGTGACATGGTCTGTGAAAACTGAGGTAAAGAAGGAATTGAGCACTTCAGACCTTTTCATATCATCTGTCACTAGGTTGCCTCCCCTATTCAGTAATGGACCCACATTTTCCCTGATCTTCCTCTTCTTGCTGACATAATAGTACATACCCTTCCTGTTACCCCTCATGTCCCTTGCTAGCTGAATGCTGAGTTGCAGCTTTGGGCTTCCTGATTTCATCTCTAAAAGCCCAAGCAATACTGTTATACTACTCCCTAATTTTTTGTCCAAGTTTCTACTTCTTGTAAATGTCCTTTTTGTGTTTTAGCTCACTGAAGACTTCCCTGCTAAGCCAAGCTGGTTCTCTACCATAATTATTAGTCTTCCTGTGCATTGGGATTATTTGTTTCTGAGTTCTCAGTGAGGCTTCTTTAAGGTGGAGCCAGCCTGGACTCCCTTCCCCCTCAGACTGGCCTCCCAGAGGATCCTACTCATCAGTTCCCTCAATGATTCAAAGTCACTTGTTTTGAAGTCTAGGGTTCTTAATTTGCTGCTCTCCTTCCAACCTTTCCTTGGGATTCTGAATTCAATGATCTCATGGTCACTGCTGGCCCAACTTGCTGTCCCCTCTAACCTTGCATCCAGAGCCCTGTAGGCACTACCATCTTCTCAGGGTTGCCTCTAGTGGTATCATGTGTACCCACATTGTTGATCAGCATGGGCCAGATGAGTCTTGATAATTCTTTTGTGACATCCTGGATCCAGGCTATAGGAAAGCAGACCTCCTGAGACAACAGATCAGGTTGGCAGATAAATATCTCCATTCCCCACAGAAGGGAGTATACAGCCACCACTTCCTCTTGATGGCAGTGGTCTCAGTTCTCCCAACCTTGGGAAAGCTTGGCCTGGCCTTTTCTGAGGGCAGAACATGCTTCCTCTCCTCTCTTGCTAGGGCTCCATATCTGTTCTCCAGGCAAACCTCTCCAGGTGGGGTTAAAAAGTTCTTACTGCCAGAGGTTAAAAGGTTCCAACTTTCACTTTCCTGGGAATGCATGTCCTTTTCCTCCTCAACCACTGCTTCTGGCAGTCCTTCTGCATTCCTAGAGGTCCTCTGTAGCATCAAATAAATGAATTCTTCATGGTGGAGCATGCTTCTGAGCTTTGCCACCATCCTGTAGCTCTTTTGCTTGTTCCCTGGGGGACTCTACCAGAAGGCACTGCTCATATCACAAGCATTCACCCACCTGGCTATCATTGGAAGAAATCTGTAAGCCATAGTTTCCATAGCACCAAATCAGGCCTGGGTGGAAGTCTTGACAGTATGTAGTCTTGCCTGGGCAGATACCTCACAGATGAAATGAGAGGAAGAGGTGGCAGTGGCACTGACACTGAGACATTGATCAATGCATACAAATGCTTTTATGTCAAAATTGCGAATACTTGCTGAAACACCCTTGCACATAGAGTCCAGGTTGCTCAACCATGTTCAGGATCCTATAAGTCATGCTCAGCAATTAATTGCTGGACATGTAGGGTTGAATAAATAAACATGGATTATTTCTTGGCATCAGTCTTGGGCCAGGAAGGATAGACAGCTTTAGCTGCCTAAACAGAATTTGAATAGACTTTTGGGACCAGATTTGGAGTAGCCTAAGTAAAATTAAGTCTTGTCCCTAGCTCCCATACTTTAATAGGTCCAAAGATTCATAATTTTTGCAAGTGAATGTGTAACAAGGCCTTTGAGTTGCTATTTCCTTTCTGGTCAAATTTCTATTGTTCCTTCATTTCTACTTATTGACAGGAGTTTATTTTATCTCATGAAATATCAGTTTTATTTCAGAAATATTATTATCTATATATTGCAAGTTGCCCATTTTTAATTCTTCTTCTTCTAATATATCTATTTACCCTTCCTTTTTAGTGGTGATTAGCTGTGGTTACATTACAAGTTTTCACTGACAAACACCACCTGTTTCATTAGTATAGAACAAATCAGATAAACTTTCCCTCAGTAGGAGAGATTTAAAGCAGAAAAAGTAAATCCCTTCATTGCTGGAAGCTCACATTTTAAATTTAGACATAAAATATTACAGCTTGGTGCCTCCCACTCCCAATAAAACAATAAAGCTGTGTTTAAAAGTTAAGAAACTGCACGCAGGACAAGTTGTTGATTTAATAGTAATGTTGTGTTATAGTAATTTTGATAGTAATATTCTGTATGTTCTAACTTACTCTGTTTATTTATAGCTGAGTGCTTATAGCCAGCACACAGGAATTTGGGTCAGAATATGAAAGACAGGCTCAAAAATGCTTTTAAGTGAGACACTGCGAAGTAACTAGCTACTGGGAAAATGTCTTCCTGCCTATCTGCCCCTATCGTCCTTTCCTACCCTTTTCTTATCACATAAGAGGCATTTAATTGGTCCCAGTGTAGAGTCATAAGGTTCCCAATACTCGCACAGCAACTGGAATATTTCAGCCTAAACCTCAAGTGAAAGTCTATTCTAAATGATCTTTCTTTCACGCTACAGAGTGAGGGTAGCCACCAAACCAAACAATTGGCTACATCTACAGGGTTCATTTTTTTACATGAAAATGTCAAAACTTACATTCTTAGCACTTCGTTAAAATCCTTGCAACCCTTACATTTTCTAAGTCTCATTCTTCTTTTCTCCTAGATTATTCAGGACCAACAAGTAGGCTGCATCATTATACAGGCAGGCAGCGATTACAGTATATTCTCTGGCTGCATGCCTTTAACTTAAGTAAAGGAAGTCCTGAAAGCCAGGTCCCCTAAGTCTCTTCCTGACTGGCTAATCAGAATAGAGAAACCTCTCTAACAGGCAAGGTCTCATGCATACTCTGAGGCACAAAGAACAACTACAAGCCAGCATGTCTAGGTATAAGCTTTCCCCTCACAGGAGTTGGTCATTGTGTTGGCTAGCAATCATTTGCATCCAAAGAAACTGAGGCCCGCTTCCTTCAGTTTTTGAGTTTAACTGTAATGCATTGTGCAACGCAATCTTCTGCATAGAACAGCAAGTGCTTTCAGTTAGCCCACATGAGATTCTCTACAAAGTACTTCCTCAGAGCCATCTCTTTTGAAGGGAGGGGGAACAACGCCACAATGTCATGTTCACAGATACACCAAGCTTCTGTGGCCTCAGAATTTATTGTTTAGCATGCCTTCTTCAAAAAAAAAAAATTATAATAGTAGGTAAGGGGTGCATCTACAAGGTGCTTTACTGTACATTCAACTAATCTAATGCACTGTAAAGTATCACCATCTATCACATGCAGAGGACATACACAGCACATTAAATTAGTTGAATGCACTATTTGCTAGTAGCAACACATACAGATACTAGATAAATGGTGCATTACCTAATACTTTGTAGTGCACATGCAGATGCTGACTGGCAGCATGTAGTTCTTTCACCATGTCCAGGAAGACAGCTGCCCCACCAGCCAGCAGAGCTCTCCCTACCTGGCAGAGATTGGGATGGACCCTGTGCTTTGCAGGGTGTTATAGCAGGGCAGGGCAGGGCAGCCCTGGACTGGTTTGTTCCTGTCAGGTGCAATTTGCTCCCAAAGGGAATGCGCATGTAGATGTGTGCTGGGGTCATATTGATGACCCTGAATTTTCTGCAAGAAATTCAGGTGCACTAATTGCACATGTAGGTGCACCCAAGGAGAGATAATCCACCCATCTTTTCCAGTGACTAAGCACTAAATTCTTGGAACAAATCTCCTTTCCATTTCAAATATCAGAATTTAAATGTGTTTTAATCTATTTGATTATATAAATGCATTTTTCCCTTGCAGTCCTGTCATGATATAGCTTTCTAGGACTTATATCTTAAAAGACAATATGTGCAAATGTAAAAAAAAAAATACTGTAGCAATGATAGTATATCTTTTTGTGAATTGTGTATTACCCTAAAAACACGTAAAGTGAGTACCACTATTTTTATTCTATTGTTCCTTAAACTTTTTCCTTGCATTTGTGGGACGAATTATATTTTTAATGATGACAAAAAGAACATCTATTATGCTGTTTGCCTTCTAGATTAGTAGCTTTGTATATAAGTATTTTCAACATATGGAATATATTAGCTGCTTAGTTGATACGACTCTCAGACTTATCACTGAAATTTCTGTTTGTAATGCCACTTTCCTGAAAGAAATGTACTGCTATGAATTGAAAAACATTACTTCTATTCAGATTTTAGAAAGTCATTTTTATATGAAATATATATGGGGCAAGGATTTTTTTCCAGTAAAATCATCAATATAACTGAGACAGCAGGCTGAATTATTAATGTATTATTCAATGAACATCATCAAATATAAAATGAAGCTTAAATTTTAAATGGCACTGATAAAATATGAATTTTTAAAAATATAATCACTTTCAGCTTACATAATTTTAAATATTTTGACAAAAATGAACATGTATCACATTTTAAGTTCTGTATGGCACTTTGTTTCCTTTAGTGATTTTAGATATGTACACACTTTCATGGTACCTGATTTATGATCACACAGCTTACTTTAAGCAGCATAATTGTATATTAGGCATAGCTTGTACATATATTCTCTGATGCAGGGACCCACATCAGGAAGCAATCTGACTAAATAGGGTAGGGAGAGGGATGTATGGGATTTGGCAGCGTGCTAGCAGATCCATGAGGGGAGGGTTTGTGGGTTTGGAGGATGGGTTGTCAACTGTGGGATGAGGTGGCTGTGAAGCTAAAAAAAAGGCCAATCAGGGCTGGGGGGGGCGGCGGTTGTGAATGAAAAGTCTTCCCTGGGGCTGGGAAAAAGTGACTGGGTCTGCCCAGCCCCTAGGCTATAAACTGAACATATGCAGACATTAATTAGTTTGGGCTGACCCGCTCCTGATCTAACTTAGTTCACTTCTGAATGTCTGTACAGATCTGCAGGGACCCTGGTTTTCTCTGAAAAAAAAAATCCCCAATTTTCGGGTTAAAAGTTACCCAAATCTACATTTTTTCTTGATTAAAATGAAACACCTCTAATATATGTATATGTATATGTATATGTATATGTATATTCCTTTTAATCAAGGAAAAATGTGGATTTTGGGTTACTTTTTTTACCCCCCAAAATGTTTTTTTATCAGAGAAAACCAGGGTTCCTGCAGATCACCACTTTAGATTGACCTAGCCCTAATTAAGTCAATCTAAGTGTAGTGTCTGTCCCTACCCATAGATAAGCTGTAAATAGTGATTTTTTTTTTACTTCTTCCTGTTTGGTTATGTTTTAGAAACAGATTTTATGAGGAAAAAATACTTTTTCCTGCGGTTTTTTTTTTATTTTTTTTTTTTTTGCTATTAGTTGTTTTTTAGCTAATAGTTCTTGGGGGTTTTTTTTTTTGCTATTGTAATTTATTCTAATTATTCTTTCTGTAATTTCTCATCACTTTTACATCCTGAGAGAGAATAGATGCACATCATTTTCAGTGTTTTTGATTAGCTCCCATATGCATTGAGTCACTTTCTTCTGACTTCCTCTCCTAACAGCTTTTATAGTTCTGAGACTTTTTAATGATGTATGTCAGTAAGCTTAAAATTGAACTAAATAATTTTTGGTTTTGATCATTCAGGACTTCATAAAGGCATACAATTTTTCAGCCTATTAAAGTCATGTTCTATCTAACCTCTAAATTTATGGAGAATTTTTTGTATGGTACACAACAAATGAATATGAAAGGCTGACTTGAATACATTTCGATTGAAAGTTTGAACATTGGTTTAAAACTTCCCACTGTAAACATACATTTTAGACTTGATAACAACCCTCATGTGACTTGGAATCATGGCCACAATCTTTAGCACATATTGACAATGGAGCTTAGTAATGGTGAGTTTTATTCTTACAATTTTAGAATTTTTTGTCTTTTTGTAATACAGGCGGCATAGTTTCAAATCAAGGTAAGACTCATATATCATGTTAACAGATTCTGGGATCACACATTTTAAGGTTAGCAGGGACCATCAGGATCAGCTAATATAAATTTACTCACAGTAAGAGTTAAAGACACTACCCTATTAATTTCTGCATCCAACATATCTTCTTTGTCAGCCATAGAAGACACAATAACTTTAAAAATCAAGACTGTAGATATACTTTGTATCCATAATTACCTAAGATGTTCCAATGGTTAATTTGTCCCCTACTAAAAACAAACAAACAAAAACAAACAAACAAACCATGCTTTATTTCTTGTCAGATTTTTGTTTAGTTTCAGCTTTCATCCACTTCCAGGTTATTTAAACATTATTGCCTTAATTATACATTTTTTCTGCCCTCTCCTTCTATTGATGTCTGAAAAATGCTCATTAGTCATTCTTCTAAACTCTTTTCTTTATCTTTTTGGAATGTGAATACACAAAACAAACAGTTGTACAGTAATAGTTTCACTAAGATTAAGTACAATATTACCTTCCTACCAATCCTTACTACATCTCTGCTTATTTATCCCAGGATCATATCTGTTCTTTTACCTACAACATCAGCCTAGATACTAATGTTCAGTTTGGGTACGTGCAAGTGTTCATATGAATCAATTTGACTCACTTTGTTTAGTTTGAGCAGCCCAAACCTCTAATGATTGAGCAATTGTTCAGTGTTTGAGGGAGGAGGTGCATAGGCAGCCTGCGCTGGAGATGACCCAAAGACAGGGGGCCTCTTAGTATACATTCCAAAATGCATTGTGGGCTCCCAGCTGCCAGAGATTTCTGAGCACAGCCAACTACACAGAGCAGTCCCAATTGGCTGGCCACTGCACAGGATCACAACCCCCAGGTAGCTACCCAACAATGACATCTCCCTCCCACCCTGTCTAGAGGTTTCCAGAAGAGAGTCTTTTTTCTTGCTAATTGTAAGTGTATCAGTTTTCTGCCAAGACCCTGAAATTGATTTCTACACCTTCATGTACAAGCCTATGGATGCAGGAGCTGCTGTGTGTCCTCTTGTTGTTCTGTGAAACTCTTTCTAGAGACTGTGGGACATTACAAATGCCCATCTGCAGATGTCCCAGTATATGTTCATGCTGGCATATGCCTTCCAGCCTGGGATTGAGGAGCCTCACAGCCTCCATTGGCTACTTACTTGAGCCTATGGCCACCAAATGTCCTAGAATCAGCCAAATACTTCCACCTGACCACTGAAGATGAGGACCTCCTGGATGCTGTTGATTCTGGGGTGTACTTCCAGACCATTAAGCTGCAGATCTGGGACCACAAGACCACCAGTAACAGGTGGGAGTGGATCATTCTGAGCACCTGGAACAACAACTTCCATATGTTCCAGACCACCTTCAAGAACACTGTTGTCAAGCCCCCCGCATTGAGCATCAGGCCATCATCATAATCCTACCCCTGATTTGGAGAAACAACTAATCTCCTCCACCTGGATTCTTGCTACCTCAATTGCTAGCCAGTGTGGCCAGAGTGGTGGTCTGAGTGGTATGTGGGGTTGGCCAGGGCATGCTGGCAAAAATGCTTCATTTGATTTGTCAACTTGCTGCTGTCATTTTTACCAGATGGGCTTCCTCAGCTTTGTGGAGACCATCAATAGCACCCATATTTCCATCCTTTGCCTTCCCCAAAGCACAACTAAGTTAATCAACTGGAAGGGCCTCTTCTCCATCATGATGCAGAATGTGGTCAACCACCATGGGTGCTTCACCCACATCATTGCTGGCTGGGCAGGAAAGACCTACTCCCGTGAACACTAAGGGACTTCTGCAGGTTACCTTCTGGTGAAAAACAGATGCTATGCACCTGGGGTTAGTAGAGTTGTCGTTCCACCCATTATCATCAGAGATCCAACTTATCCACTCTTCCCATAGCTGATGAAGCCCTACATGGGGCACTTGGACTATAGGAAAAAAAACACTTCAACCATTGCATCAGCAGGTGATGCATACTCATTGAGTACATTTTGACCACCTCAGGGTATGTTGGAGGGCTCTGAGCATGTTCCTTGACAGGTCCAAGGAGTACTTGTCACACATCATTGCTACCACTTCATCCTGCACAATGTCTGCAAGCCCAAGAAGGAAGTCTTTCACAAGGCCTCACAGATGAGGCGTGACATGGCAATGACACTTGACACTCAGAGTAAGCTACAGTATATCACTGTCAGAATGTGCATCCCCAGGACAACCCAACTGGCAGAGAGTCCTGGTGGATTATCTTATGGACTACCAATACGGGGGTTAGAGTCCCCACAGGTGTGTCTAGACAGGTATGCATGTGTGGTTTAGGGTGCCAGAGACCCCTATGCAGTACCACAAACCCCACATGCCACACATCTAGGCATTTGCTGTGCTGCTAATTTGTGGCACGGTGTGGTTTTTGACACCAGAAGATCCTAGTATGAAGAAAACCTGTGCCAGAAAAAAGTGGGGAAGTGCATGTGGAGGCAGTGTGTACCGCCTGAAACCAGAGCAGGGCCAGCCAGAACCATGCTCCAGCTGCTGGCCGGGTTCTACACATCCAGATCAGCACTGCTGGAGCCCCAGGAGGCCCCCAAGACCCCAGGTAAGGCTGCTGAGGCCAAGCTAGATGCTGGTCCCAGCCTCTCCTGTCCCACCCAAATATGTGCCATTGCTAGTTGTCCCTGGGCAATGCGTGTTCCAGCTTGTGGGGATGTGGCCCAGAAGAGTAGGGCCTAAGGATCAAGAGGCTGGATGCTCTGAGCAGTCAAGCCCCAGCTTTGTGCAGGGAACATTTTCACTATGCAGCTCATACCTCAGTTTTCCCATCTCTGAAGTTAATGGAAGCACTCTTTTTCTTGGGGCTTCACAAGGTTGGCCATGGTTGAGTGAAGCTCTGATCAGCTGGACACCAGCCTTGAGACACCTGAACATGGGGGAATATGGCACAGATATGGATTAATTTACCTGTTATCAGTTGCCAAAAATGAGTTTCTACAGTAAAAAATGTTGAATATTAACCCTATTAGAAATTGGTTCCTCTTCCCATACATGCCAAACAGTGAATGGGGGTGGGGGTTAGGTAAACTTTCCAGGTTATCTTCCCCAAGGATAGGTAGGTTGGAAACTGGGGATATGTCAATATAGCACAGCCCTCTACTGGAACCTGGAGACATTGGTGGGAAGGGGAAGAGAAGGTGTGGGCAATTCTTAACCCACAGTTTCCTGAGAAGGCTACAGAGGTATGGGAATGGATGTTACAAAGTCAGATCCATTGCTGGGGCTCCCATGAGCCTCTAAGGGACCAGGAGGTCCTTGCCAATGGACCCTGGATTACCCTTTCCCTCTGTGGGGTTCCCAATCACATGACCCTTGATCTCACTTGAGGGGTACCTTGTGCCCTGAGACCAGGAGCTTCAGATCCCTTTCCTCACTGTGACTAGAGTGTTCCTTAGCACCAAGACTAGGGTCCCACATCCCAGACATGCTCCTCTGTGTTTCCCAGGCATGACAGGAGGAGGTGATGAGGGGTTCTGTGCACCATCTCCAGTCCCTGTCCCATGACAGTCTGTCATGGTGGGATGGTGGTCTATGGCCATTTCCTAGACCTTGCCATTCTTTTGCCTCATTAGCAGGGATCCTGGTTTTGTCCAATTAAAAAAAACAACCCAATTTTCAAATTAATAAAAGTAACCCAAAATTCACCTTTTTGCATGATTAAAATATTTCATTTTAATCATGGAAAAAGGTGGATTTGGGGGTACTATTTCTTAATCTGAAAATTGGGAATATTTTTTATAAGAGAAAACCAGGATTTCTGCTCATAAATAATGCCCTGGTAACTCTCTGTGGGGTGGCATGGGGTGGGGGGGAAGGGAGAGAGCTGGACTCATGGGAGTAGTGGCTAAACCAGGGTTGATTTTGGAGTCTGGGATGGGCTTGCCTTTGATTCCTGGGCACACTGGTTTCAATCAAACTGTCAAACTGTCCACTGTCCGTTCTTGATTTAGCATGTCCATTTGTCCCTCCTGACTCCAGCTGCAATTGGTTCACTGGGCTGCTCTACCTGTCCCTGCTCCACCTCCTGCCCCACCACCCCCACTGAGAGGCAATGGAACAGTTTCTTGTAAAAGAGTGTGGAGTGCCTTGTGCCACATGATTGATGTCACAACTACACTTGAAATGAGTTTTCTTGATCCATTTAATTTGGATCTATTCAGTGTCCCATCCTGTTTGTGGCCCTGTGCTGTCATCTCTTCATCATTCCACTGGAACACTTCCTTGTTGTGGCATGCACTGCAGAGCTGGTCCTGGATTTCCTTCTCACCCCAGATGGTAACAGATCTCCCAACTCCTTGACAGCTCATATCTGTCACCAGCTATAGACAGGAGAGGAAGATGAGGTGAGTACTGCCATGGTTTTCAGTGGTGCCCTTGAGGTCTGGGGGTCTGCAGTTGGACAGAGGTTGGTGTGGGATGCATGGGTGTAGGTCTTGGCATATGTGTCTCTCTCTTTCTGACTGGATGTGTATCTGGATCTGGTAGGATGTTTCCCTTGGTCCAAAGTGACCCAAGATCCACTGATCATGTACCCCACCAAGCCAAACCCAAAGACACACACCTGTCCACACCAGCTCAGAGGGCAGAGCCCTGTGTTTCTCCCTGCTGATCCACCACTTGTACCACTTCCTTTATACTGGACTCCACAACTGCAGCAAAGGAATCTCTGCCAGCCTTAGCTAACCTTCTCATGGGGTTGTGAAAGAAATTTTAGAGTCCTCTTACTATAGAAAGACCTAGCCTGGATTATCACTCATTCAGAGATCACTGTTTCCACAGGCAATCATTAAGACAAAACAACAACAACAAAAATATGTAGAGGTTGCTAGAGTCTCAGTTCCTTCCAACTTGGGGGAAAAAAAATAAAATATATTGATCCTATCATAGCTGGACTCTAAGGCCTCCTCTACACATTATATCTATTGAGCAATTATCTTGTAAATTGTGCAATAAATTTAGACTGGCTACACATCCAGATTAATTATTGTACCTTATAAAGGTCCAGCCAGCTATCAAGTTATTGCTTGAAAATGTGTAATAATTTTTATAGCTGGTTTCTACTCAGCTTTAACTTGCACATATAGGCAGTCCTGCAGCTGAGAGACCACAGCTTCTGAAATCTCCCAGTCACTGGGGAGAAAGATGAAGCCCTGAGCCTGCAAGATTGCAGCTGCTGCTATTTCCTAGCTGCAGGAGTGCAGGGTCACTCCCCAGCGGGGCACTCTAAGCACTCCCACAGCTGAATGACGACAGCAGCAACACCCCTCCCCCCTCCCAAGCTGCAGGGGCTCAGAGTCCTGCAGCTGACGGGGGTTTTGATCCCACCTGCACCACACATGCAGTCCTGCCTGTGTGCCATATGATCCCTGAAGGTGGGAGCTCAGTCAGCAAAAGAGGTTCCCAGCCAGGATTGGGCTCCCCACACGCTGGCAATAACACACAATTGGACCTAATGCACAATGCCACAATCATACCTACTGTCATGCACATCTCGCATGGCAGGAGGCAAGGTTGTGTGGATCGTGCATTAGGTTCAATTTCACCTTTACCTGTATGTGTAGAGAGGGCCTAAGAGACCTTCAGGCCAGCTCCCCTCATCAGCATTATTTTAACTGCTCATAAGCCAACAGAAACCTCAGAAATATTTGGCCTCCCCTGAGACACCTGACATTCTTCTGTTTGTAATGGGCCATATTTCTTTCAAATGCTTTTTCGATAAAGGAATTTATTTCTCCGCTATAGGCAGACATTGCCTTGGGTGCCCAAGCCAATAATGTCCTCTTCTCACTGCTTTTGGGAATGGCAGTTGATATGCATCCCTAAATTCCTCAATTAAACCATGTCCAAAATTATAAAGATACGCATAGACAGCATAACATAATCTAGACAATGATAAAAGTGACCTGAATGGATACAGCACAGCATGGGTTTTCCAACAAGACCACACATACCCTATCAGTACAAGACAAAAGAAATCATTCATGAAACCCCACAAATCCCTGAAACAGTGTGACAGGCGTGCCGCACAAAGACCTGAACTTATGAAGGACTTCGACCTTCTGCACCCAGGACAGGTTACCACTCTCCATCTTCCCCTGTCCATCCCTAAACATTCCAGGGCAATGCACCTGCCAGCAACACCCACCCATGCTTCAAACTCCACAGCTTAGGTATCTGCTGGCAGTGGCCAGTCCACTGAGCACACTTAGCATTTCTATCATACCAAACTCAGTTCTTTCAATCTAAATATAATATTTGGACCCTCCTTTGTTATTACATTAAGTTTGGGTTTGATTTTTTTTCCCCATTTTGTGGCATTCTATGATAGTGTCTAACACCTTGCACTGGTAACATTGATCCTTTGTTCCCAGCTTTATGACCTTTGATTGTGTTTAAATGAGTCAAAACAACCAATATCCATGTTTATTGTTGACTCATCCTCATTATTTACCAATATTTATTGGTTAGCTCAATATTTTATAGTCAGTGACTGCATTTTTCCCAGAGCATTAACAAAAAGAGTGAATAACAGCGGACCAAAAACAGATCCTTGTGGGAGCTTACCAGAAATCTCCTATAAGATAATGAGTACCAGGGATCCTGGTTTTCTCTGATTTAAAAAAAATCCCCAATTTTCAGATTTAAAAAAGTAACCCAAAATCCACATTTCTGATGATTAAAATGAAACACCACTATATATATAAATACATACTACACATTATATATACACTACAGATGTATTCCATGATTAAAATGAAATGTCACTATTATATATATATTATATTGGAGTTAGTACTAAATTACAAAAGAAAAAATAGCACCATGAAAATTGACGTAGCTCATATTTAATGTATGAAACTCATAGACCTCCCAAAATAGTAAATAAAAAAAAAATGTAATTTTGTCTGTGATTAAGATAGATATATATTAGGTTAGATAGGTATTAATCACAGAAAAATGTGGATTTGGAGTTACTATTTTTAATTCAAAAATTGGGAATATTTGTAAATCAGAGAAAACCAGGATCCATGATGAGTATTTATTTTTATTTACTATTTTGGGAGGTCTATGAGTTAACAGGTTTCATCCATTTAATATGAGCTACATCAGTTTTCATGGTGCTGTTATCTCTTTTTGCAATTTAGTACTAACTCCAATGCCTTACAAAAGTTTCTTATGTCAAAGCCACCTCCATCAAATAGACTTGTAAACTCATCAGAAAGTCTTAATGTTTGTCTGCTGAAACATTTTTTCTCTCAATAAAACTAGGCTGACTGGCATTAATTATACTACCATCCTTACATGATTTAGTTTTACAACAGTTTTGCTTCAATGAAGTGTTAGACTAGGAGGCCTATCTTTATCCAGGTCTTCAGTATTTTATGTATTGTTCCACTAGTTGTTGAAGTGAAATACTGCTGATTTAGACAATTGTTTAAGCCTAACTTAGGTCCAAATTTTCCTATCAATAAATAATGTTGCTTATTTAATAAGTATGTACAGCTTTTATATTTAGATCAACAGAACTAGGGTTAGGTCTATTTAAATGGCCATCTGTTCAGGCATCCAGATACATTAAATCAGGCAAAAAATGGTGGGCCTACTCTAAGTTAGTTTACCTGAGGAGGTGAAATAACTTAGATTGGAAACAGGTTAACCTAATCTATTGAACACTGCTACACATTAAGAGTGCAGAGGGCTGGGAAAGCTCAGCAGCTTTGCAGCAAGTCTTCCTACCCAGCACAACCTGAGTTATTTTTATGCCCCTGACTCCCCTATCCTCAGATGGACCACTTCTCCCTGAGGATCCACCAACTACACCCCTGCAGACTCCCCCAGACCTCACACTCCTCCCAACCCACCCACCTTTCCCTTCTACCTTGATTTAAGCTGGATTCCCCATGCAGCTCCTGGCACCAGCAAATGACTGTACATGCTGCTTCCAGTTTACACCCACACACCTTAAAGCAAGCCGTGTGCTGGGTATGGCTAATGGCTGTGCAAACTTTGAGATACTACTACCCAAAATGAATGAAAGTGGAAAAAAATGGATTGCCATTGAGTTTCTCTTTAGTTGCAGGATTTAAAATGAAGGATAGATTTCAATGCCTCTTAAAAAATGGAGCCACTATTTGCAGAAAACAAAGTTTAGATAATGAAACACTGTCAGAAACAGAGTAGTTTTGGAACTAACTGATTATTTAAATTACAATAAATTAAAAACACCAGATGGTTAAATCCAGGAGTTCTAAGGAATGTGGGAACAAAGTCCATGAGTTGCTGACAAAAATAATCAATACAATTAGTACCTACCCCAGACTACTGGAATATAGCCAAAGCTGTACTTAAAAAAAAAGGGGGATTTAGGATTGAGCCTGGAAATTTAAGATAAAGGAGATTTACTTCAGCACCAGACAAATTAGTTTAAACAAAATAAAAAGAAGAGGAAAAGTCATGTTTTCCCCCAGTGAAAACTGTAGAAGAGGAAACTGAGAGCATATCATTTAGAAAGACATATAGTCTATCTCAGCTAGAATTTACAGATTTAGTGAAAGAATGCCTTCTTAATGCAAGGACACTTTGACCAAGAATTTAAAGTGCTGTATTGGCAAATAGGTTAGAAAATGAGTATGGTCCTTCAGTCTTTGAAATGTATGCATTATTTATTTATTTGTTTGTTTGTTTTTAAGAATACAATTAGGACCCGTGACTGCAGAAAATGCACCAGGAGTTCAAGGCTGATCAAGGGTGTTGGGCTTTGGTCATGTAGTAGTTTTATCATATTCCACTAAAATAGAAGCACTTGTAGGCAGTTTGTACATTTTAAGAAGATAATGAAGCCCCTGTGTCTATGTGCATCTAGAAAGGTTCTGCACAGAAGCCCTGTGCTTCTGCCTTGGTGTGTAAACAGCTGGTTGCTTTGCAAAGATTTCACTTCTTGTTACTACCCAGGGTGCCTCCAAGAGGGATAAAGTCCAGTCTTACAGGAATGTCACCAGGAATTTATCAGCCCTAAACCTAGTCGTATCAGAGTGGCACAGCCTTGAGTAAAAAGCAGTACAGAGCAGCACTGCCATACTCAAAGCACAACCTAATGTCACAGCCCCGGAGCTGGCGAGCCAAGCTCACGGTCGTAGTCACGGTGGGGCGGCCGGGTGGTGGCAATTGGAGCGGACAGGCGGGAGTTTTTGGCAATGGACTACTGAGCAGCACGGAAGCATGATGGTTTCTTAAATAAGAGGGTTTATTCAACTTACGCTTTTGAGGCGTAGGCAACGTAATTCTTCAGTTACAGTGGTGTGACGAACAAACAACAACACAGGGGTCCGTTGGTCCACAGGGTTCTTGAGCCAAGCCCTTGCTATCTAACCCAGAGGCTAGGGGCAGCTGCCTGGCTCAATAGTCCTAGGACTGGTCAACGGCTCATAAAAGGAGTGAACTAACATACAGTACAATGAACTGTAACTCGTTGAAGATAGCCAGGTGTGACGCCAGTCCCGAAGGACGATCGGATAGCTGAGGTGATTTCCGAGGTTGAAAGCCAGGTAAGTCGTCGTCAGTGTTTTGAGGGTGATCTGAAAGCGAAGTCAGAGTCCAAGCCAGAACAGTCCAGTAACCAGAGAATCAATCAATGCAACCAGACCGAGGTACGAAAAGCAGCGAGAGCCCACGCTGGAGGAGACCTAACTGAGGGACAGTCCCTACGGAGTAGCCTCTGTCCTCAGTTGTCCTCCATCTCCCCCCGAGGGAGGGGCTCCTTAACCTTTTATAACAATTTGGTGGCCAATTAGAATGTGTCCCTCAAAGAACTTTCTAGCCGAATGACATCATGCTCTTAGCTGACTGAGCATGTGTGAGCCTGAGCTCTCCACTGTTACCAAGCATGCGCAGGGCTGAAAAGTAGGTCAGCCTGACTGACAGCTCTTGGGGTCGCCCAGGGGACACATGCTGGGTGAGCCCAATGGAAAATTCCATGAGCCTGTCTTGCGCATGTCAGCTTTAATTCTCTCTGCATTGGCAGCATACAATCAAATTTTTCCTTGACACCTAACATTTCAGAATTTTGCATGCTCCTCCAGATCTTCCTAGTATAAAAAAGCAGTGCTCCGGTATAATAATCCATTTATAGCTGCTTCTTCTTGTATAACCAGGCAACTGCTTAAGAAAAATGGCCTTTTTACTCTACATAGAGCTCATCAGGAATTTTTCAGCAAATCAATTCTCCTCCACCCATCAGAAGGCACTAGTTCATCAAGAACAACATTTTTTTGGAGAGAACATACTACAGAGGCTGAGGGACAAGAGACAGTCAACAAAAATGATAAAGGGCTTTGAAGGCAAGTCATATGAGAGGCTGAGTGAGCTAGGCACAGTCCACTTGCAGAAAAGGCACCTAAGAGGGGATATGATAGCATTCTTCAAATGTCTGGAGGGCTGCCATAAACAAGGGGAAAAACACTCTTCTCTCTTGCTACAGAGTAGGATGCAGACCAATTAATTGAAGTTGCAGGAAAATAAGCATCAGGATAGCAAGAAAGATGTCATCACTGTTAGGAAGTGTAGAAGTGGAATAGATTGCCTTTGGACTGGAAGCATTAAAAAAGTTGGAAAGCCACTGTTTGGGAATGATTTAGTCATGCCTGTGCTTATGCTCTACTATGAGTATTCCCCATGCTTCTGGGATTTACTGGCTGCTGCAGAGGCCATGGAGGGACTTTCTCCCATTCTTCTTCCTGCAATGACACACGTCCTTTTTTTCAAGCTTTCCTCAAAGGCATTGGGTGTTGACTGCTGCCAAGCCTGGGGATTTTGACTGGGACTTAAAGCCAGAGGCTCTTGGCTAGAGGATCATGCCAGTCACCATATTTGAGATCAGAAGGAATATTACCCCATCGGTAGATTGGAATGGACTGTGGATATTTTGCCTTCCTCTGTAGCAGGTGTGTGGCCTCTTCCAGGGATTTACTGGCTATGTATTAACAATTGTCCAGCAGCAGGACATTGGCCACCACAGTCCTCTTGCTTTACCTGTGGCAGGTTAGGGTGTTATGTCTTGTGTTGTGTCATGGTTGACTGTGTACTTTTTGCTAAGAGGTTAGACAATGGATTTATAAAAGATGGTTTGGACAGGGCTACCTCAGGCAGAGGGTTGAACCTGATGATCTATGAAAGTCCCTTCCAGCCCAGCCTCTCTACGATTCTATGGTTCTAAGCCTTGGGGAGAATGTGGGAGAGCAGGGGTTTCAATCTGTCTCCATTATCCTCAGGGAATTCCCTTAGGAATAGACAATCAATCATTATCAAACTGGGACAATAATGTTTTCCTATTTCTCTTTTATGCAAAATACCTCCAAAGTCTGAGTTGTGCTAAGTTGATAGTTTCTTTCATTTTAAAAGAAAAAACAATTTCAGGAAAAAATATAGTTGTTTTGCCCAGCTCAGCTTCTCATCAACTGTCAAGTTATAGCTCTTTGGAAGTTACAAGGGAACAGTCTCTGTGCTGTCAACATCCATACTAACATTATAAAACATTGAAAAAGGACTTCCTTAAAACCTTCATCTAGGTGAATAGTGCCTAGGTTTTGGAAGGTCAAGAGGAGGAAATCATGCCAGGAGAATGACCCTTGCCCTCACCTCAGCAATAGTTTCAAACCCCTTTCTCTGTATCTGCAATAGAAAGAATGACAGGAATACTGGTCTGGTCTTCTTACTTTGCTTAATCCATGAAGTCCTTCAGAGTTACTTATGGCTGTATTCTATTTGCTACATAGCATGAACAGAGGGGTGAGCAGCTCCTTTTGCTGCTTACGTTGCCTAAGCAGATAAGTCCACAGCACATTCTAAAAAGCGCATACACCGAAATGGTAATGCATAAGGGCTAATGATACAGTTGAGAAATGTGGGAAGAAAAGCCAGACTGAGTCGTGGAACCAAAATATGGAACCATAGCTCACTACTCCTTTTGAGTCTATCTAATGGGACAAGAGGGGCATGTCTACATGTGCATTAATACACAGAAATTACAGTGCATTAAGTTTATTACTTTTAATAACAGGTACTAACTTAATGTGTCATAATTGGCACTATTGCACAGTAGAGCTGGCACACATCTTTTACATGATGCTAGTGTGCAGTAAACTAAGTTTACTGCACATTAGCACATTAGCATAGCTTTTTCTGTGACACACTAATGCACAGTGGAATTAGTCTAGTATGCTTTTAGCCTCTCTTGCAGACATGCCTGAGATTCTTGACTCCCAGTTAAAGGGAGAAAGTTAGTTCTTTTGTGCTTCCTTGATCATACACTAGCATTTAGGTTCTAACAGCCCATTTACTTCCCTCCCTACTCCAGGCAAATATTTTTGCCTGCTTACTCTCTAATGTATTCAGGCAAGTGATGGATGACAGTCTAGAAGGTCCAAGGTTCAAATTGTATCACTGATGGTATTACTACATGTGGACATTATACTCCTTGCTTTTATGTTTTTCCTTTTCACCACCATGAAAGAAATTAGAAAAAAGACAGAAAAAAAAAAGACATTAAAAGCAATGTTTAAGTTCCAAGGTTGAATGTCCCGAGGTTATGAAATCCCAATATATGAGTTATCCCACCATATTGTTTTTCTTCCTTATAATCAAGAAGCCTGGTTTTCTCTGATAAAAATCCCTGTTTTTAGTTTTAATAAAGGAACCCCAAATCCACATTTTCCATGATTAAAATGAAACAACCACACACACACACACACACACACACACACACACTTATATATATGTGTCTGTGTGTGTTTCATTTTAATCTACATTTTTCCATGATTAAAATGAAACAACCTCACATGCGCGCGCACACAGACACAAGCACACACATGCACACACACACACACGTGTGTGTGTGTGTGTGTGTGGTTGTTTCATTTTAATCATGGAAAAATGTGGATTTTGGGTTACTTGGGGATTTTTTATTTTAATCAGAGAAAACCAGGATCCCTGCTTATAGCACACACAAACTGTATTTTCTTGAAGGGTTACTACCTCGTTCAATACATAGAATGAATAACTTAAGAATTAAATATATCTGTTTTGATATATCTTTTTTTTTAAATCTCACTCTTTTGGGAAGTGATCAGTATTGGTTAGAAAGGAAATACGGATCAATGGAGAAGGAACAAATTCTGGGAAATGCCAAGTTTATTTTCAGAAACACAGATCTTATATATAACATATTGCAGGTTTCCAAGTCAAACTTGGAAGAGCAGAAGCCAGTGTTATGCACTGGTAACTTAATTAAGAAGTACAAAAGGGTTTTAAGAACCTTGACTAATAAATGATAAACCAGTTTGCAAAAGCAATCACTGCTGTATTATTAAAAGAAATACAGAAACTTTTTATATAAACCAAGAAGCAATGAAAATAAAATCTTTTATGTTTTTAATAAGATTGAGATGCTTAGTTTGGAATTAGGGTTAGAACATGTCAGCATTAGATTTTTGAGCACTTTCAGCAGAAAGTGGATAATGCTATTTTTTTGGAGAGCATTACATGCAGTATTTTGTAATTCTACTTTAGACCTGCCAAAAGCTTGTCACTTTTTCCATTACTAAATTGCAGGTATAACATCTGTTACATGTACAGGGTCCGTAAATTGAACTGAGGCTTATTACCATAGTCAATTGTGCTCCTAGACTTAGTGTCTCAGGATTTTTATTGCACTTCCCTTATTTTGAAGGGTTTATTATTCTTTTGAGAATATAACAATACAAAGTTTCAGCTGAGTCATGTTTATATTTAAAGAGGAAAAAAGGCAAGGGGGAAAAAACCCAAAATGTTTCCTCCTTCCATATTTAAATATTGAGTCAGATTCTGGGATTCTGAACAGAATAAGGATCACACAATTTGGTAGTTTCAGAGCAAAAATTTGTAAAATAAATCAGACCAAAATAAACAAATACGCTTTATCTGTTGTGCTGAAATATCTTGAAAGCACCACTCTTTTGACAACCAGTTTTGCATGGTGCATTTTCACAAATTAGCAGTACTGCGTCAAACAACAATTATAGTATATATATAAATATAATTATGTCATTGACATATATTATTTCGATGCAAAAAGTTCTAAGCAGTGTTGTTGACTTAATTATGTCAACAATAACCTTTCAGGCAAATCACAGAAAATAAACAAGAGGCTTCTCCAGAAGCTATATTAAAATATCATTATAGAATATATTTTGAACTTAACAGGTGAGGCTACAGTGCTGCAATTTTTATTAGTGCTAATGTTTTACTGCAGGTGGGAACCAAATAATAGGAGAGATGAAAGACTAAAATATTCAAGAGACTGCTACCAGTGTTTTAGAGAAAATATGAAGCTAGTCTACTATATCATAAACCTTAGACTACAGAAATTTAAATTAATCTGTTACATAAATTTCTTTAATTCTACAGGTTTCTCTTGCGCTGTTTTCACTTGATCATATTTGTTTGGAAAGGTAGTTTAAAATACTTTAATCACACGTCACATTCTTACAACTTAATTTTACTTTTGGTTTTTTATTTGTGTTTATAGATGCTGTATCAAATGCCGTGTATAAAATATTTTGACCTAAGGAGGAAAATGAAGAGAAGACCAGAAATGTTTTCTATTGTAGCATTCACATGATCTCATTTGGTCCTGGAAGTTAGAAAGGCTAGTATTGGGATACCTATGTGATTGCCTATCCAAAGCACCATATATACAAGCCAAGGTGTCATGATTGAACACTCTGTGGATATTAGATGGTAGAAATTGCATGAATGGCAAGATATTGTTTAGCCCTGTTACAGTGCTAAACTGAAGGAGTAGAATAAAGGGAAAAGTAGGAAGTGTTCAAATGCAGGAGGATGATTGCTTTGTAATACATCTTTTAAAAGAAAATGTGGTGCATCCGATCATTTATATCGTAACTATGTGTGGGCAAGTTTCTTTTATATAATAAATTTCCGTTCATGTCATTCAGCTCACTAGGGAGCAATCTCCAACCTAATGCACAGTTACATAAGTATGTAGATTATCACACAATGTGTTTCCTTATATTAGAATAATTTTCAACTGCCTTTCCCAAAAAATGTATGCTCAGTACATGTTGGTGGAAAATGTTTTACCCCAGGGACACAGTATCACTATATTTTGTAGAAAGAAAGGAAAAGTGATATTGGGACCACTTTTTGATATTAGAAAATTCAAATAAGATGAGAGGCAGGAGGGAAATACTGTAATATTAAGGAAAACTGCAATACTTTTGCAGAGGATTTTATTGCAACTTGCTTATGGAAGAGATTTAGTGTTTGATATCACTATACTTCTGAAATATTTCTGAACAGCATGCTGATTTCCAGCACTATTCTAGACCCTTTTGGAGAAAGACTTTGCTTTGGTTTGTATCATTTAGAGTATGGAAAAAATATTGCATGGAACTTCTCTTTTGTTAGGTACAGACATTCAAAACTGGATTCAAATGAACTTACATGGATTTCTCTAAGCAGACTAGATTAGTTTGGGAGTGAAAAGAAAACCATTTGCCCTTTCAGTGTGGGTGGAGCACAAAGGCTGCCTGTATTGGCCAAGGCCAGCAGGTTAGGGATGGTCCTGCATGCATCCTAGCATACCAAAGACTGCCAAGAGCAGCCAGATACAGCTGAGGGGTGGGCCAATTCTGGATTGGCTGATGGGCACACCCACCAACTCTGCCCCCGCCTAGCAGACCCTCTCCTGCTCCCAAACCTAGTCTTCCAGAGTTGGTCATTATGGCACTCCTGGAAGCCCAGCCAGTGGGGTGTTATATATGTATGTTACATATTTTACGTGTGTGTGTGTGTGTTTGTGTTATATATTTAATGGTGTTACCTCTCAGCTCTATGTTCTTGGAGAACCCTGACACAGGATGCAGACTGTCTGACTCACAAAGAATCCCCCCCCAACCTAAACAAAAACTGATTAAGATGCAGTGGGAGACACACCTAAAACCCTCCAGATAAGGGTGACAAGAGTGAAACAACTGCCCTAGGTCTCATTTGCATCCGAGATGCAACCAGATGACAACTCATTTACATGGGAGATGGAGAACAGAACACCCAAAGCAAAGACTGCAGTGAATTCTGGGATCAGAGAAGCAGGAGAGCACTGCATGATGGGGAATCTGTGCTCCAAATGCTAATCAAGCCACATTTACACACACCCAGCTCAGCATTTATCAGACCAGTTCTAATCTGGATTTACAAAGGACTTCCCCCCCCACCCACACACACACCTCTAAGCAGAAGTAAAGTTTAATAGGCATCTTGGGCTGTACATTCCCCAGTCCCACTATGAGAGGCCTATTTAAATTTGATTGACTAAACCTCAGTTGCCGGGTTAGGGAATGCTGAGGCAAAGAGACAGAGTCAGAGGGGGTATGGGCAACATTTGAACAATGGTAAAGTGTTCGTCACAGCGTCCAGCCTGTTGGAGCCCTGACCACAAGTGTTGTCATACTTTTCCTGGATCGACTGATGAAAGTTTTCCCCACAGAAGGTTATAAACACTCCAGTAATTGCCTTAAGTCTGTTAAAAGACTATAGTAAGATCTGGAAAAGTCATGCTAAGCTGAGGCTTGTTCACAAGTAAAAATCCAAACCCCTGATGCTGCAAGCTATCTATTGCTTCTGAAGAAACCATGAGATATTCCATCAGTATATCTGCTATCCATAGGAATTTCAAGCTGGCTCCTAAGTGTCTGGTTACTCCTTAATGTTATGTTTTCTTGAGTACCAATCAGTTTCTTGAGATGTTCCAAACCAGATACCCATTGTCAAGAGAAAAGAAAATGTTTTACACTATCGAGAATGCTTTGAAGAAGCTGAGCTGAGGGTATAAAAATCTCTAAAAAAGAAGCAGTGTGTGTGCTGACACCATCCACTGTTCTTCTTGAAAGGCTGAAGGAGGCAGATTGTCTCCCTTCAAGGATTGTGCTGAGAACTTTACCTGTCAGCTTTGCAACCCGAGTGCCTTGGACTGGTGAGATCCCAGCGCACTCCCTCTCCCTCTCTCTAGGCATAAATTTCTAAACCTGAACTGTATTAGTTAAGCTTGAGCTAAGTTTCCCCAAATACTTAGTGAAACCAGGGTAATACTGTAATTGTTTGTGTTTGTTTTTCCTTTGCATGTCTATTACTACTAGTACCGTTATATATTTTATATACTTAGCAATAAATAACTTTTATAGTCAAACTGGTGGTAACTGGGTATATTTTTCCTTCTCTATTTCTCCATCCCCACTTGCTCTGCAGCAATGCTTCTTTTACCTAAGCTAAAGATCCCTGTGAAGCCCAAAAATACTGTGGGGTCTGCTCATCAAAAAGCTAAAGATTGGGATGTGGTCAGTTTGAAACACATGAGGGGATCAGCTTGTACAGGCTGATTGACCCAGTTTGACTCAGACATGCCTTAATGAACTGAATGCTGGCCCATGAGGGTGTCAACTGGACATCAGCCAGATTCAGAGGTATTTTGTTTAACTGTGTGCTTGTGTTTGACTGCAGTTTATTGTTGCTCTGATGAACTGATTCTTGGCATATGAGGGTGTCAGCCTGTCCATGCTGATCAACCCGGCCAGGTCAGGCCTGTCACATTAATCTGTGTGTGTTTGTGTGTATGATTGATTTGGTCACTGGAGGAACCCAGCCCCATTGAAACTGAGTCTTGCAAAATAGCTCCACTGGGGGTGAGGACTTGCAGAAAGGAGATATACAGCTCCGTATAGAAACACAAGTAACATAAGCAGCACATTGGTAAAATTACCAAGACCCTAGAAACATGTCCCTAATAAATGAGCACACCCCAAAGTAATGGGCAAATCTGGTAACAATGGCGTTTCATTTTAATCTAGGAAAAATGTGGATTTTGGGTTACTTTTTTATATCTAAAAATTGGGGATTTTTTTTTAATCAGAGAAAAACAGGATCCCTAGTGATGTGGACCAAGGACATGGGGAAAATGTGTAGTGTCTGAGGGAACAGTGGGGGAAAAGAAAGGGGAGCAAGCAATCCCCATGGTCACAGCCCTCTCTCAGGTGTTGTAGCTGAGAAGCCCATAAGAAGGTTGGGGTGGAAGGGGTGCAGGGATGGTGCGGTATGGGGGAGGGAGAATTGCCCTGCCCTGAATGTTCATAGTCTGGGCCCTAGGTCAATAGGTGCTCAAGAGGTTTCTGTCTTTAAGTGCTCTCTGGGCAGACGAGATACCCCCACCCTTCCTTCTATCCTGCCAGGCCAACCCTGCCCCCTGGCCTTGAAATGTGACCAGCCCATCTCCCATTCTACGGGAACATAAATCTGCCTCATTCACAGCTCCCTGCCCTATCTCTCAGGGCCATGATCAGCTCCTGAGAGATAGAGAGCCTCACCCCAGCTTCCCAGAGCATTTGTGCTGAAGGCGCTCTCCCTCTCCCTACCAGTCATGAAAATGCACTAAAATAGTTTAATGAGCTCTGCAGACAAAATGTAAAAAACAAGTCAGTCAATGCCTATGCTGGGGATAGTCTAAGTTCCCATGGGACCCAGGGTCTCTGGACCCTCTGTGAGAATAAAGCAGGTACACATCTCAGTGCTTGGAGAGAAGCCCATCCCCTCCCTCCATGGCAATCTCTTCCGAGACCACTGCAGGGCCTGCTGCCCCCCAGAATAGAGTTGGGACCCCAGTCCCCACTGTGCTGGGTGGAGTGCAGTGGAGCTGCTCCTGGCCCCAGACAGGGGAAGTGTCAAGGTAGGAGACTCAGCATAGCTGCCTCACTTTCTGTGTGTGAATGCCCTGGTGACTGGTGAGTACAGAAAATGTCCCTGATTTCTCCCCTTGTACTTCATTTTGAGCAGAACAAGTAGCAAGTTCACTCACAGGCTCTTTATCTGCCCTGTTTGACTTCAGAGACACTACCTGTATGAGTGAAGCTGGTGCACAGAGGATGCAATGGCAAAAGCGATGTCAGTAGGCGGCATCAAAGAAACAAGGAGGAGATGCTGCAGGCCTTTGCCTCCAAGCTCTGGGTGCACACAGCTGGCACCAGGATCTATGAAACTAGCATAAAGAGAGACTTGGTATGTGGAAGGGGGGCATGATCAGACTGTTGGATGATTACACCTGAGCTGCCAAGGTACAGGAATGGGGTTTTGAGATGTCCACCAGCTGTTTTAAGGCTATCCACCCTGCTGTGGAGCAGGCAGCATCGAAGATCCAGGAGCAGAAGTTTATGGACAGGGTTCTGGACCACTTTTTGTCCAGCTATGATACCCTTGACTGGTACCAATGCTGCCTCCCACAGAGAGCCCAGGATGGGAGGAGTGGTATGAGGGAGCCAGTGACGTATGGTCTGGGTGCAGGTAGTTGGATGCCATATCAGGGTGTAGGGAGGCCTAGATATAGAGGCACATGCAGCTCACAATGCAGGATGCTCACTCTGGGGCTCTTCTGGAAGTCTTGGGATATGGGGGGTGGGGCAAGCCTTGGCTTGTGAGGAGGGAGTAATTTGCAGAGTTCCTGAGAAAGAGTAGCTTCCATTTCCTCCCCCTCTGCCCCCTCTTCAGAGCCAGGAACCAGGGGACAGAGGCTTTGCATGGGGGAGGTTCTGCAATGACCGGTCAGGGGATTGGGGCATTCCTGTTCATGCCTGAAGCCAGTTGGATGTTCCAGACACTCAGCCTGCTCTCAACTGCTCTGGTCAATTGCCCAATGGGCCCAACCCCCCTCTTTCCCAACTTTCATTATGAATCAGTTACCTTTATTTTCTGCTTATTTTCACTGAATTACTGAACATCCTGTGCTACAAACAAAAACTTAGGCATTAACAGAGAATCAAGTATATTTTACAGACATTTTATGTATGATGCTATTAATTGCATAATTTCTCAGAGCCATGGGGTTCCTTGAATCATTTTTTGGGACCCAGGGCTGGGTCTGTGGGGTACTGCCATAGCACAGGGGTTTTCTTAGACTTAATGGCAGGTACG
>NW_017729032.1:106784931-106816873 GCF_001723915.1 Gavialis gangeticus
GCATTAACAGAGAATCAAGTATATTTTACAGACATTTTATGTATGATGCTATTAATTGCATAATTTCTCAGAGCCATGGGGTTCCTTGAATCATTTTTTGGGACCCAGGGCTGGGTCTGTGGGGTACTGCCATAGCACAGGGGTTTTCTTAGACTTAATGGCAGGGACGTGTGTATATTGGGGTGGGCTTTATGACAGGGGTCAGGGACACGGCCTGGGGACATGGGTACCCAGGACCTGGAGTATATGTAGTGGACACAAAGGCCTCCATTTTCTGTCTCTACCCCCAGTCCAGGATGGTTGGAAACAGGAGGTCTGGCTGTGGAGAGAGGCTGTGTTGTCCTGGCTAACCAGGGCTAGGTTGGCAAAAGAAGTTTCCATTTTCTGCTCCCCCCACACCTACTTCTGGCATGCAAGTGAGAGGCAGAGCTGGGAACCTTGTTTCTGCAAGAGTTAGTAATCTCTGTAAATAGTACTGGAAGTGCCCCCTGTTTTTAATGTTTTTCATTTCACCCCTTGCCCCTCCTCCTGCACCCCTGACTGGTGGAGC
The DNA here is from genome assembly GCF_001723915.1 of Gavialis gangeticus. Classification (NCBI taxonomy): domain Eukaryota; kingdom Metazoa; phylum Chordata; order Crocodylia; family Gavialidae; genus Gavialis; species Gavialis gangeticus. The sequence continues at coordinate 106,785,482 of NW_017729032.1, forward strand.
GGCCCTGCCAGCTAGGCCATTTGCCACTGATCACTGGGATGAAAAACTTTAAAGGAGTGTTTGTTGGGGTGGGGAGGGAGGGGGGCAGAGAAGCAATTTGCAGAGATCCCGAGCAAGAGTAGCTTCCATTTTCCTCCCCTATGCCCCTCTCCCCATAGTCAGGAGCCAGGAAACAAAAGCTTTCCTGGCTTATCTCTGTAAGAACCTCCGGGAGGAGCCAGCCCCTGGGGGAGGGGCCATCTTTACTGGATCAGGCAAGCATAGGCAAAAACACAGCCCTGTAGTAGGGTGAGGCAGCTTACCAGGGCCCACAAAGCATCCTAGAATGCTGGTAGATTACAACCTCACTTGAGTCAGGAGGGGATCTGGTACAGAAATTTTATGGACCAGTCTTATCTAAATCTATTAAGACTGAAAGCACATCAATCCAGGTCTATATTAGATCAGGATCCACCATTTTTAAACTAGTCTATATGTCCTAGCTGCTTTTCTGTTATGGGTTTAGACCGGTTTCTGATCATTTATACCAGTTTATAGGTAGTGACTGCCTGGCCTTTATGTACATACTATCACTGGCAATGTCTAGTGCTGGCTGTTTTTTATAGCTTAGGTCTGACATACCAGATAGATTCCATGTTCAGCAGACCATGATATTCCCTTGAAAATTTGAAGCATTGTGGATATAGGAGGCTGACTGTCCCTCCTATCACCTACATATGGGTATAATAGCTTATTGGTTGCATTTGGAGAAAAAACTGTCAGGACCCTCCCTCCTCCCCCCACCAGGAGTTTTATAAAAATAGTTAATAAACTGTTGGACTGATGAAACACCTACTACTGGCATAGATATGCAGCTATTTAGCAGGCTGAGGGAGAGACACAACATTTTCCAGGAGCTAATATTTGAAAAGTATTGTGGGGGCATCAAAAAATGTTTGCAACTACCTGGCCCTTTTGTCAAAAAAAAGAGGGAAAGCCAAGCTTCAGATTTTAAAAAGTAAAAATAAATACCTATCTATCTATATAATACCTAGATAAATAATCTGTGTACTTCACAGAACAATATAACAGATTGATAGCAGAAATAAGAGACTTTTTCAGAATTTAAACAATTAAATCATCGTCAGATAAGCTATTTGTGCACTTCCATTTCTTAACAAATGTTTTAATTATATTAGCTTTACACTCATATTCAGGGAAAAGCAATATGAAATATGAAATGAAATTTGATACTAATCTTAATGTTGTACTTCCTTAATCGAGAATGTAGACCCAAATACTATTTTGCCTCCAGAATATGTAAATGGGACTCCCACAGCTTTCATGTGTCTAAATCATGAAACAAAATTCTAATTTGAACCCCCTTTTGCATGTCAATATACACTGGCATGTATATTTATTCTGGAGGGCTGTCTGCCTTTCTATTAACTAAATTATTAATATAATGCCAAATATAACCAATATCTTCCAAATAACAAAGCAGGCCATGTTTCATGAGCATGTGTGGAAACTGTTGTTTTAGAAAGGGTAATGAACACAACTATTTTTAAAGTGTTTATATCAAACTGACAGCAATTTGTTTCAAATTATTGTTACAGCTACTCCATATTGTAGGCTTATTATTACAATTGCCTGTCATTACCACTTACATACCTAGCTGAAAACCTTCACAAAGTAGTAACTCCTAACAAAATGCAGGTGTGTGTGTGTGCATTCATTTTTTATACCTTTCCTTGTTATCATTATTATTCATTTGTTTGAAGTCTTAAGTGATCAAAGGCTGGCATTTTCATCTATAATTATATACTACAGCATCAATATTCACTATGGACTAACCTTTTTACTGGTAACACTTGCCTTACTAGTATTGAAAGTTTGTTTTCCATTAACAAAAAGCAGAGCCATTATCTGATCCAAGGGAAAGCAAACTCATAATGATTTGGAAAGCAGTAATGTAGTAAAAATATATTCTATAATTACTATATTACTGCTTTCTAAATTATACATCCTTTCACTCTTCAGGATCACATTTTGTTTAATGATTTATACACACACACACATATATGGCGAAGCTCATAATAAGTAACTAAAACTGCCATTAAGAGCAAACTACAAATCTGACTTTTTAGGTCTGTCTTATTCTTTATGTGGCCTCATTCTTTATGTAGATCCTATTCCTGAACTAGCTGAAGTCCTGTTCTTTGACTGACATAGGGCTCTACCACCTCTGTTTGTACTAATGGGGAAACTGTCACTGACATAAACAGAGATTGGGTGACTACAGTCAGTGTCCTTGATCATTAAAGTTATTAGTGTTAACCTGCTGTACAGGGTGTATTTAAATTGTAGAACTCAGTGAACCAGATCCTATTCTATCTATTCAGTATCTAAGTGGACTGAAGTACCTAAGACTGCTTCTAGTCTACCATGATCAAGTTCTGAAAATCTTTTAATAAATCTACATTTGTAAGACCCCAGAATCTAACCTTAAGTGTGAGCCACAGAAAAGCTGCAAGTAGGAGAGGACACACTTACCTTCTATTCTATTTTTTCAGGGGCTTGAATAGATTCATAGATTCATAGATGCTAGGGTCAGAAGGGACCTCAACAGATCATTGAATCTGACCCCCTGCCTAGACAGGAAAGAGTGCTGGGGTCAGATGACCCCAGCCAGATGCCTATCCAGCCTTCTCTTAAAGACCCCCAAGGTAGGGGAGAGCACTACCTCCCTTGGAAGCCCATTCCAAATTTTGGCCACCCTCACTGTGAAGAAGTTTTTCCTGATATCTAGCTTAAATCTGCTCTCTGTCAGTTTGTGACCATTGTTCCTTGTTACCCCAAGAGGCGCCCTGGTGAATGGAGCATCTCCAATCCCTTGCTGCTTTCCCCTAATGAATTTGTAGGAGGCCACAAGATCACCTCTCAGTCTTCTCTTGAGGAGGCTGAAGAGGTTCAGGTCCCTTAGTCTCTCCTCATAGGACTTGTCCTGCAAGTCCCTAATCATACAAGTGGCCCTCCTCTGGACCCTCTTGAATCTATCAACATCCTTCTTGAAGTATGGTGCCCAAAACTGGACACAGTACTCCAACTGAGGTCTGACCAATGCTGCATAGAGGGGAAGTATCACCGCCTTGGTTCTATTTGTCATATATCTGCTGATGCATGATAAGATGTGGTTAGCTTTGCTGCTGATTTCATCACACTGATGACTCATGCTCAACTTGGAGACCACTATGACCCCGAGATCCTTTTCCGATTCTGTGCTGCTGAGAGGGTCACTTCCCAGCCAGTAGGTGTGCTGGATATTTGTGTGCCCTAGGTACAGCACTCTGCACTTGTCCTTGTTGTACTGCATCCTGTTGCATGCTGCCCACTTTTCTAACCTAACCTTAACCCATAGGTTTAAATAGAATCATGCTTAAGTGCTCAAGTCTACTTATGCTACTAATAAAATCTAAGGAATGGAAAATTGTAGTGGGCATATAAACCAGAGCTGTAATGTTCCATAGATGGTTACGAGGTATGCTTGGGATGGGATATGTTAAAGAGGGCTAAGTCTGGCCTCAGCAAATTAACTTGATAGGTTTTGCCAGAAAACAAGGTTTCTGGTTCATAAAAAATGGAGTTTTAAAGAAATTATTTTTAGGAAAATGACGCCTTTCTAAATATTTTGCTAAGATCTATCCGCTCCCTTTTTCCATAATAATAGCAATAGTAGTAGTTGTAAACCATGAAAGAAGAACAAGACCCATCTCCCAAACTGACCCATAGTTCCATGTTAGAACATCTTTCTGAGGTGCTTCTCCTCTGAATCCCCTAAACTACTAAAAGTTCAATTAGGTCAGCAGAAATCTTTTAAATAGATTCTGTTCTTGCTAGACTGACTAAGGTTCAAGTCCATGAATCAGGAAAAAGTCAGGCAATTACCCTTTTCATCAGGCTATAATTTTAACATTTTCTTTGTACATTTACTTTGTACTTTTATAAGAACGATAAACATTATACTTTATAGGAATATTATAATCACCTAGAAGTATAAAATTAGGGTTCAAATCTTCATTCAGAGGTATTGACAAAGAGGTCTGCTTTTGACAAACTGACATTTTCTAACGGTGAGGCCTGGAGAGTTGTCCTTTTCTGGTTTTGTTTTTATGTTTTCCCTCCCAAAAATGTTCCCAACCACTCTACAACATATATCCACATAGGTATAATTCATAAGAACCTAAGAACTACCATTTACTAGGTCAAACCACAGGTCCAGCTTGCCCAGCATCCTGTGTCACACAGTGGTAGAGAGTGGATGCTGAAAGTGAACAGGATATGACTTGGTTTTTTTCCTACTGTTCCTCTTCCATTTGTAGCCTCCAGCATTTAGACTCCAGGAAGTTCTGCTTCAGAGGCTGTATCCCTATTTTCATGCTCAATAGCTACTAATGCATCTTTCCTCCAAGATTTGTCCAGTTCCTGTTTGAATCTGGTCATGGGCAACTGGTGCCATGTTAGTCGGGGTGGGAAGGCATGTACCCCCCTGTGACTAGTCCCGCCAATGGTGGGGGGTCCCCCGTGAGCAATCATGGGGATCGGGGGGGTGGTTCCTATGACAGCCAATCGCTGCAGCCAATTGCTGTGATCACTGCAGCCACTTCCAAGAGTGGCTGTGACCACTACTGGGAGCAAGCATTGGCCAATCATGCAGCCACTCCCAGAAGTGGCTGCAGGTCCTCCCGGAAGCAGCTGCAGCGATCACAGCAATCAGACAGCACTTGCGGGGGGGGCACCAGTGCTCCTGCCTGCCTGCCCTGCCCATCGCCTAAGTGGCTAGCATGGCATCCCTATGCACCTCCTACACATCACTACTGAATCTGGTTATATGACCAGCTTCCACAATATCTTGTGACAATGAGTTCCACACTTTAATTACACTCTTTATGAAAAAGAACTTCCTTTTCTTGGTTCTAAACTTACTACCTGCTAGTTTCATTGTATAAGCCCTACTTTTTGTACTGTGAGAGATAGTAAATAATAAATCACTATTTATTTATTCTCTTCATCATTTAGGTATTTTATGAACCTTTATCATGTTTCCCCTCAAGTGTCTCACTTTTAAACTGAATAGTCTTTAACTCTTTAATCTCTCCTTACATGGAGTCCCACTAATAATTTTTGTTGCCCTTCTCTGTATCTTTTTCTACTTCTTCTGTATCCTTTTTGAGACCAAACTTGGGCACCGTATTTAAGAAGTGGATTCAAAATATTTAGATGGCTAAATAGGCATAAATAAGTCTCAGTGTAAGTATTCAGGCTTGATATTTTGCCCTCCATTTTTATTTACCTTTTTTTTAAGGGCAGTCCTTTTACTATTCCTCTCATTGAGCTGTTCTCAAATGTAACTGCCATGAAATTTAAGCTTTTGGAAGGGATTAGTTTATCACTATGTGAAATGTTATGAAATCTCCCTAAATCTTTTAACATTTATCGGACATGTATGTATTTTTAAGGTAACCTCTATCATCTCCCCTTCATTTTCTGTATTTAATTGTTTTGTCTTCTAGTGCTTCATTTCTAAAAACAACTTTCACTACTAATACATTTTTTGTATAAGTTATCAACATTGAAAATAGCACACCTGGGTACCCAAGTAACTCTGTGAACTTGTCAGTGGGACTTAATAAACAGTGACATTCACCACCTCTGCATCTTGTTCAGAATTTACAGGCAAATATGCCAGAAACTTTCACATTTAATCAAATGAGGGCTTACCAAAAAGCATTTCATTAATATGTCGCCTCTGGGCCCAATTCTGCTGAAATTTTCTATGAAGAAATACTTGCATAGATTTTAGTGGAGTTACTCTGGATTTACACTGATGTTACCAAGGATCGAGTTTGTCTGACTGACATGTATATTTATTCTGGAGTGCTGTCTGCCTTTCTATTAACTAAATTCATTAATATAATGCCAAAAATAACAATAACTTCCAAATAACAAAGCAGGCCTTGTTTCATGTGTTTCTACTTGTCATATAGCACGTGCAGTATAAATACCTCTGTCAGTTTTCATTAATAAAAGGATGATAACTAAAAGTCTCATGTTTACCTCCATGTATGTGCATGAATGTCAGGAAGTCTGCATACACAGAAAAAAATAGTTCCATTCTTTTGTCCAATTTATGAAGTCCTTCTGTTATAGCCACAAATTTGGAAGAGTAGGAGTGACAAGAGTGGGTACTTAGATGTGCTTCAACAGTTACTTGTCAACCCTATCCCCAACAAATACAGTTGGAAACTGGGTAAGGCTGCATTATTTTCCTATAACTTTTCTTCCCCTGCATATTGCCCCTTAAGCAACATCAATAAAGAACTAGTGCAGAAAGAGGAGGGAGCATCTCAGCTAGGCAAAGGTTCAGTGTTTTTGGGCTGTTGTATGGGGTCTCCAGCAAACCCCCATGGTCAATGTCTTCTGGGAACAGAATGGAAAAATATGTAGGAAATTATGTCAGATTAAATTTGAAACTTCCTGTACTTTATCCAAGTGAAAAGGATTCTTGGTGTTTAAAAATAGATTGATAAAGAACACCCAGTGTGAGTGATTAGTATGACTGGATTTGTTTCTAGTAAAACTAATAACAACAAGAACATAGCATATACATTTTCATCACTTAACTAGCAATATTATGGGAACATTATCATTAGAAATAACTGGTTCAGTTATCATGACTTGTAGAGTATGTGTGGAAAATGTACACAACGTGCATGTAACTGAAAGCACTTTTGGCTCTATTTCCAAATTGAGTCTTTCTGGAATGTGCTAGTTGGTCATTGTCAGCCTGAGAGTAAGACCAGCAATGCAAACCTAAATAGGAGAAACCTGGTTAAAAAATATTAGACTTAGAATAGCATGTGGTCTCTGGAAACTGGTAATCTCTGTCAGCTTCTGTTTGTAGGATGGCCAAGGCACTGATTACACAACCTTTACTTACATTGTTGAAGTCAGTGTAACTGTCAGTGTGAGTAAATGCTTTTCAGCATGTGCTGAGAGTCCACAGGCTGTGGAAAGAGTAAAAAATAAAAGACGTACTAAAACACAGGAAAGTGAACGTGAAAAAGGGCCCCCCCCCAAAAAAAGCTGACAAGAAATGAGAAAGAAGGAGAGATCAAATATAGAAACTGAAACAAAAAGGCACCACCATATTTTCTTGCATACCACATGACCCCATGTAAGGAACGTCCCTTGTTTTTAGAAGGCAGAATATCAGGGGTAGAGAAAAAGATTTTTGTAGCGTCATAACCAGGGATCCTGATTTTATCTGATGAAAAAAAAATCCACACTCTTCAGATTAAAAAAGTAACATAAAATCCACATTTTTTCGTGATTAAAATGAAACACCACATACAGCAGCTGAAATGAATCCACATACAGCAGCCCAAAAACACTATCTCTAGATAGATAGATAGATATAGTAGTGTTTCATTTTAATCACAGAAAATTTACCATTTTGGGTTACTTTTTTAATCCAAAAATTGCAGCTTTTTTTTTTTTTATCAGAGAAAACCAGGATCCGTGGTCACAACTTAGATTTGGCTATATTACAATATGGTTGCCAGCTTCTCTCTCAGACCATAAGCTAAGAGTACATGTGAAAGGGTTAATACTGGAATATTTTTTCCTGTTTGCTTGCTGAGAGGGAATCTGGCAGCCATTTTACAACATGGTTTCATCACGCTTCATTTCTGGTAAAGAAAAAAAGAAAGTCAGCCTTGCTGCTTAAGGTAGACACTCCAATTTGGAATGGCTGATCTTGGGGAAAGTACATATGGTTCGTGAGTAAATATGGCAATAAAGAGAGAGAAGAATGGAAAAAGGATGCTTGGGAATGATATGTTGTTAAGGAAAACACTGCATAGAAGGGGAAGAGAGGTAGTATGATGGTGCATGAATCCAAATCTCCTTTTACAATCTTCAACTAGCATGTAGTTTTGCTTACAGAGGAAAATTAAGATTATCCGGGCATATCTATTTCTTTTTTTCTCCCCTGGAGAACCCCAGGAATTATTTTTAAAGATTTTTAGCAATTATAATTGTTCCCCAGTTTTGCAGGTGATATGCATATCTATTTATCCATTCCCCACTGAGAATATATTTACATTAACAGAGGCCTAAAAACATTTTCATGAAAAGGTGAAACTAACCTGTCACTTGCTTCCTGAGGACCTAGATAATCAGTACAAATGTAATTTGTTCTGTGGGATGTGTAGCTCTTTGACTACACTAGACTGACAATATTCAAATGGCCCTTTGCAATACCTTCAGAAAGTGAAAAGGGTAAGCAAATGACTGAGTTATTCTTAGCTTAAAGATGACTTGCTAGATTGGAATAGAGCACCTATAACATAACTACAATAGGCATACTTCACCAATGGGGTAGAAGTTTAACAATATAAGTTGAGGTTGGAATTACTATATTTCTAGCCCAGAAAATTTCATTAAAATTAAATTAAATTGAGGGGCATGCATCAGTATTTTAAGTCATACAAGCTTGGAGTTAAAAAGAAAAAAAAACTGAAAACTTAAAAATTAACGCACAGAAGTTAGAACATCAGGAAATTAGAACATAGTAAATGTTGCATTTCATTCTCATACAGGCTCCAATACTGGTCAAAGTCTGACACAGTAGGTATGCCTATTCTTTGCCTATAGTATATCACTGAAAAATTGCACAATAGATTTACAGTAGAAGGCCTCCCTTTCTGTAGGCGTCAAAAGGTCTACAGTTACAAAGGAAAAGAGGGAGATGAAGAGAAATGGGCTGGAGGTAATTCATTCTACCATGTACTTCAATTAAAAAAAAAAGTAAAAAATGCAGTGCAACACTTGCCAAAATAGTATGTGCTGTGACAAATGCAGAGACATTTGCTGTCCTGTCTCCACATCCTGCTCGCCAGATGGTTGGGGTACAGGGTACATGGGAGGCTCACACTGGGGGCTCCACAGCATGTGGAGATGGGAGAATAGGCAGCTCTGGGCTACTTGCTTCCCAGTCTCCAGGTCCTGCTCCGCAGGTGGAAAATTTGTGCTGCTATTTTTTTTGCAGCCACGAGCACATGCTCCTGCTCATCTGGATGCAGCTATTAAGTCAGACACAGGAAGCACCTTCCACCCAACCAAACCCATAGGAGTTGCTTTTTTTCCCAGTGTTTATTATCACCTTCCTCACTATTTTTCTCCTCTGCCCACAAAATTTTGTTTTTGTGTTGAGACTTACAACCATTCTTTACAATCATTTTTTCAGAGTAGTGCAAATATGGGAAGTTCATTAGTACTCCAAGTTGACTTCCTCCAAAGGTCACTTTTGGAGGTCTCCAAAGTTCTCCACCCAAAGCCTTCTTGGGAATTTCCTCAGAATTTCTTAGTGCTCACCAGAGTCTCTAGCTGACTTTCTTGACTAGGCAAACTCAAGTACCCACCCTTTTCCCCCCTCCCAGTCAATAGCTTCTGTCCTGGCAGAATCTGGGCCCTGGGACTGTTGGGAGCTGTCTATAACTGATTCCCAGGAGTGTTCACTAGGCATCCCGGTTTTCTCTGATAAAAAAAAAAATATCCCCAATTTTTGGTTGAAAAAAAGGATCCTAAAATTCACTTTTTACCATGATTAAAATGAAACACTCTAATATAGATATAGATTGGTATCTATCTAACAATATAGATATAGATATAGCTATACATATAGCTATAGATATAGAAATACATATAGATATTCACTGTATTTCATTTTAATCATGGGAAAATGTAGATTTTGGATTACTTTTTAAAACTGAAAATTGGGGATATTTTTTTATCAGATAAAACCAGTATCCCTGATAATTACAGTGGCATTCCTCATACTTAAGGTAACTCTACATTCTGGTTTGGCCAGGATACTCCAAGATTCCATAGCCAGGTCCCAGCTGGTTGGTCAAAAGTCATGGGTTGGAGTCCAGCAGGGAAGCAAAGTGGTATAGTGTGCCAGGCAGGCACCACTACTCCTGTGCAGGAGCAAGGGCATCGTGTGAAAGCGGGCTCGTGCTGTCTTCAGTTGGCCTGACTTGCTGCAACACAGGAGCAGCAGTGCCTGCCTGGGTGCCAGTCAAGTGTACCATGTCACTCCGCCTTCCTGCTGGACTCTGGCCCAGGACTTTGACCAACCATTCCAGAATCCTGGAGTATCTCAGCCAAACCAGGACGTATGGTCACCCTACTTACAGTGCTTATATACATGCTATAGTTTCTAACAAGCTGTTGCTGATGTTTTAGTGACTGATACAAATTTATGTGATTGTTCATTCAGCAACCAGGTGGCATACATACAAGACTTCTGCAGGTTCACCCAGATGCACTATGAAGATATCCTGGGACATAGACATTTCATTGGCTATTGTTGCTTTTAGCTGTTGAATGACAGTTAGCAATCATTCATGTCTCAAGAAAAATGTGCCCCCAGATCCTGAAATTGTTCATTAAGGAGTTCGCTTCTGGGGTTTGACCATAGTTTCTTCATGATCAACTGATATTTTTCAACTCAGTTATGCAGACGCTAGAACAAGAAAATGGGACAGTCATTGAGACAGTCCAAAGAATTTCAAAAGTTCAGAAACAAATTTCAAGAAGCTTTACTTGTTTCAAATGGAAGGAAATGTTGAAAACAAGTTATATGATGGAGGTATTCTAATAACATAGATGTCCTCAGATATTTCTTTTGCAGCACTTGCATGAGGTATTTGGGAAAAAATAAGACTCGGTGGGAGAATATGAATTTCTCTTTCCCTTGTTTCTTGAAACAAACTATATGCTGGAGTGCCTCCACTTACCATTTTGCAAAAAAAAAAGCTTTCTCTTGATAACAGTATTTTATTTACTGAAGTGTGATACGATGTAAAGCCTCTGCTCACTCTCCAAAAGCCCTCAGATGGAATACCAGCAAGATGGTATTCTTGTTGCGAAGATGGTTGAAGAACACTGAATCTATATTAGTAGTGTTTCATTTTGATCATGGAAAAAAAATGTGGATTTGGGTTTACTTTTTTAATCTAAAAATTGGGGATTTATTTTTAATCAGAGAAAACCAGGAACCCTGCTAAACATATTATGCAGGAGGGTGAAGGCAGGGCTGGGGGGGCACAGTTCCAGGAGCAGAGGGATGCGGGCTTCCAAAAGTGGAGGGTAGGGCCAGGGGCAGGGGGTAGAGAGGCACAGCAGCCTGACACATGCTGGGAACTCCTGAACAATTCTCATGAAGTGTGGTAATTACTGCCCTCCAGCAGCCTCCAGTGTCACTTGTATCTGTGTCCCAGTGCTGAAAAATGTTGGTGAGGGCTCTTTAACTAAAGCTCATTTGATCAGCTTTAGTTAAAATGCCCCCACTGCCATTTTTCAGCATGGGGATGCTGATAAAAGTGATGCTCTGGGCTCTCAGAGTGGCTCTCACAGCCTCTGTAATTAAAGTGGCTCTTGGAGCCTCTCTAATTAAAACGGCCCCTCCCTACTCCCAGACCACATGTATAAACCCCCTGTAAGTTAATCTTTCTGAAAGCTTTTTGCATTAAAAATCTCTCTAATACCAAAATTATATTAAGAGCTCTTTCCCTACAGATGCGGATCAGAGAAATATTTTCAAAGATATGAATGCAAGCGTTTAACTTCTGTGTTAGGTCAATAAGAGTAGGACACTAAAGCAACATCCAGATGAGAGCAGCTGTGTGGTATGTGGTGCTGCAGACATGTCTGCTGCACTACATACTGTACATTCAGGTGTTCTCTGCACTGTGAGGTAGCAGTGCTGGGTGTGTGTGGGGGGGGAGGGGTTGACGCCTGGAGATCCCACGGTCAAAAAAACCCATGCAAAGAAAAAACCAGGGCAGTGCATGGAGACAGTGCATGCCATCCAAAACTGGAGCCTAGTCAGCCAGAGCCACGCTTTGAATGCTGGTCAGGGTCTGAGCAGCTGCTGCAGCCCCAGGAGGCCCCAAGGATCTGAGGTAAGGCTGCTGGGGCCAGCTCAGTGCTGGCCACAGCATTCCCAACCCCACCTAGGGTAATGTGCCACAGGGCACATGGCACAGGCGTTCCCCAGGCACAATTAGCAGCAGCAGAAGATGTGCCAGTGCTTTTTGTCCCCAGGGAAACAAACATCCACACTAGTATGGATGTGGTCCTAAAGGCTATCAGTGCAGTGCATATGAAGCAAATTAATTTCTTTCTTAATAGAAATATGTATTTTGAGTACTTTTTGAAATTAAATACATTTATTTTTAAAATGCATACCTTTACATATAAATTTAAAACACTGACAACCAATACGAAGACCTATGCTTACAAAAATCTATTAAATAATATTATTATTCATGTAGTACATATTTGCTGCTGCTATTTTAAAGAAAGCCAAACCAATGAACTGAGAAAAAAAAAATCACCACCTGGAAACAGAATCTACTGAAATGATTCACCAGCTTCTGACAGCTCTATCCTCTCCTGCAGGTGCATATAATATTTTTTATTTCTCTTGATTTTATTTTAGTTCAATTCAGAGCTGAGAAATCAACTGCACATGAAGAAATAGGAAAGTTTGTTTTCTTCTTCCAATTTAAAAACTAGGTAATACAGGGTAAGATCTCATAATTTTAAATTTCTGCAGGACACCACATTAAAACATTAATTTTCTTGTGAACAAGAGATATTTTTCAGCATTGTCTAATAAAATAAATATAAATATTAAATATTTAAGTAATTGTTTGTTAATCTGTTAATATGCATAAATAAACTAGTATGTTTTTCTAGTGAGTTGATTTAAATTACAGTTAGAACTGGTGGTTCAAATCAATTTGATTTAAAACAATCCACTGTGCATTTGTGCCTTTGGAAATAAATATTCCTAGATAATTGTATTCATAAAATTAAGTGACTGCTGATGACTCCATAAATTTGCTCGGGATAAATATGTATTTTAATGGACACAGACGCCTATTTATCCCCAAACTTCCTAATCCAGCTTCCTAATCTCTTTTTCCATACAATCCCCATTTTTCCCCCACCACAATGCAGTCTCCTTGTCCAATTCCTTGTCCTTCCCACTCCTAGCCTCATTGTCTAAACAGTCCCAAGTAACCCCAGATATTATTTCCAGTTTTTTACCTCTCCCTCAAACACATAGCCACAGTTTCTTTCAATCACTTTTCAAATATCAGCTTGACTTGCTTCCTTGCCCTAACTTTAAATTTATAGTCAAGTTTCCTCATCTAGGCAAGGGCAGGTATTCATGCACTTTTAGGCCAAATGAGACTATTATGGCCACCTATGAACATACCATAGATTGTCCCCTCCCCCTCCTCCTGGAATTGCAATAAAGCACAGGAAGAAATTTGATCCCACACATTAAAGACTGCAAACAATGATGAGTTTACCACCTGAGCTGGTAAGCTGTTCTAATATTTAATTCTGTTAGGGTGTATCTACATGAGATGCCTTAATGCACCATATTACTGTGCAGTAAGGTCACATGTCTGCACATGCACACCCTTACTCCACAGTAAAAGTGGCTAATTGTAGCTAAAATTGATACCTGCAAATGCAGGTATCAAATTTAGTCACAATTAGTTAATGCACCGTAACGCAGTGCCTAGGCCTCAGCCTGCCTGGCTGACTTACCATGGTCCCTAGACACCCATGCAGGGCCGACCCATTATCTAAGGCCAGGCAGCACATGGCCTCTGGTGCAGAGTATTTTATCTCTGAAATAGTGAAAACTCTCACAAAAGGCTTCTGTCTTGTGGCTCTGAAGGCCCAACATCTGGACATGGGAGAGAGCTTGCTAGCCCCAGTTGGGATGCAGGCTCTGGGTCACTGCCACTCACTGCTAGAGCCATGTGGATATGCTGGCTGCACCAGTAGCACACCCAGGATAGGACCATCCTGCTCCAGCAGCTGGTGGTGGTGGCAGAGGAGCAGGAGGTGTGGCTGGGAGGCCGCTAACTAATGGGGTTGCCATATCCCCCATAATAAAAGCTGGGGTGCTGAGCACCTGCCCCTAGAGCCCCCCACTCCCCACACCATGGCTCCCCAATCTGGGATATAAAAACAGAGATATTGTAAATATTTTTGCTGTTGAAAGCAAGTTGTTTTTATTATTTGTGGGTAGAAGGGGATGGGGCAAGGGGCTGTGTTTGTTGGGGAGGAAGTGGAGGGATGGGGGACTTTTTTGTTAGGGCGTTTTTTTGTTGTTGTTTTGAACATGTTGCTGGCTAGAGTGTGGTACTGGATGTGGGCAGGGTGTAGAGGGTGTGTGGGCGATTGGGCAGGTGGGCTGGAGTAGAGAGTGCAGGAGGAGGGGGTTGGCCATGGCCTCCCACAGCTAATGCCCTGAGCCCCCATAGTGGGTGAGTTGCTGTCCTGGGGCCTGGCAGGGGTGCCTGCTGGGCCAACACCATGGTGAGCAGGAGCGTGAAGCACTGGTTTCCACTGGCAGGGGCTTCTCAGTACTGCATCTAGTTTTGGACACTGCACTTCAAAAAGGATGTGGAAGAGCTTGAAAGAGTCCAGAGAAGAGCCACCCATATGATCACAGACTTGCAAGGCAAGCCATACAAGGAAAGTCTGAGGGACTTGGGCATCTTCAGCCTAAAACAGAGAAGGCTGAGAGGGTACTTGGTAGCAGCTTACCACTGTATCAGGGAAATACATCAAGGGCTCAGCAAACAACTGTTTACCAGGCCACCCTTAGGGAAAACCAGGAGTAATGGCCACCAACTCTTGGAAGACAATTTCAGGCTTAACACAAGGAAAAACTTCTTAACAGTTAGGGTGTCCAGACTGTGGAATAAACTCCCTCCAGAGGTGGTGCAATCACTTATCCTGGAAATCTTCAAGAGGAGACTGGATGGTTACCCCACTGGGGTCACCTTAACCCAGCTGTCTTTCCTGCCTAGTGCAGGGGAGCTGGATCCAATGAACTTTCAAGGTTCCTTCCAGCCCCTTACAATCTATGGCTCTATAATCTATTAATCTATTTTGGAACCCCAGGACCCAGACTGTACCCCTGCAAGTGTCACCAGAAGGGGCAGCCTGCCTGAGACACCACCTTCCCTGACCCCTCCAGTGACACATCACCAGAGGAGGGAACCTCAGGCCTTCAGTGCCCCCACCCCTCTCTCTTTCCCAGCTGTTGCATCCACTGATAGCTCAGGGAGCCCTGACCAGCAGCTGCTTCATCCTCAGCGCAGCCCCAGACCATGCCATAAGAAGCGTCTAGCAATGTCACCACCAACCAACAGCATTGCCAGCTTCTCCCCAGTGTGGGGAGCCCTGGCTGGGCACCAGCCCACCACACACTGCAGAACATGGACACTGGATTCAGCCAGTCACCCATGCCAACAGGGAAGCCCATGCCAAGTTGCCAGTCTTGCCAGCCCCAGACATGTTATTAGTCCTACAATGGGGGAGGACCCTGCAGTCCAAGTCCCCACCCCTGCCTCTGTGTCCAGTCCCTGCTCCCACTCCCTAACAGGCCCCCCACCAGCACTCCTCTGGCCCTGGGTTCCCCCACCATGCAGAGCTCGGACACAGTTCTGAATTGTATTGAGCAGCCCGTGTCCCCACAGCTGGGTGAGCACAGGCATGCCACAAATAGTTTTATACACACACACACACACACACACACACACACACACACACACACACACACACACACACCCCTTTATTTGTGTGCGATTCCCAAGTGTGAAATGTGTGTGTGTGTGTGTATTTCCCAAATAAAGTGTTAAATTTAGTGTTCAATTGTTGTGCCCAGGATTGATGTCAGGCAAATAAAACAAATCAGCCACAGCACTAGTTACTTCACTGTGCTAGATGGCATCCAATACAAATAGGAATCAATCATACATCAGACTATTTAATCTATGCCAAGTAAGGGACAATGCAGAGCTGTGGTCAACCTGGGAGATCATTGCAATATGTGTTTTCTTTATTGGTTACCAAGTTTTGAATGCAACATACTGCTAGCCTAAAAATTTCTCTTAAGCAGATAACTTACAGATATGGACAATATCAGTTTAAAGACTAAATCAAAATAAAAATGTGGAAATAATTTAAATACATTAGAGTAATTGAGAAACTTGAAAAATTTAGCTTCTTGGAAAAGGCCCTTCAAATGTGTTTTGTGAGAACTTGTTTCATGTCACTTAACTGAAGAGCAGTAAAATGGCCAGGGCGGTTGGGGGGGTTGTTTTTTTAATAAAATAATAACTTCACAATTTTCCATAAAAATTCCTCTATGATTCATTTTATTTCCTTTCTTTCTAACTCTAGGACTGATAATATAACAAAGTCACTGTGAAAAGAGCTGGCAGATTGAATGAATACAGACAGACTGGGGCCTGTCCTATTCTGGACTAAACAGCTTGATAGAAACATGCTGAAAGACTCAGTTATAAGTGGGACGCTTAATCTGGCATTAACTGGGAAAATATTAAGCGCCATAATGGATTAGAGCAGTGGTCTGTCTAGCCCAGTATCCAGCCTCCGACAGTGGCAGAAGTGGATACTTTAGACGGAAAGTGTTGAATTGAGTGATCTATCCATTATTCATTACTCTCCCTGGTGGGTAATGAATCGGTGTATTGCCAGTTGCCATTGTTGGTGTACTGCCAATTGCCAATTGTTCTGTTCAATAGCTATTAATAGATCTATTATCCATGAATTTGTTTAGTCCCTTTTTCGTTCTCTATCACTTCCTGTGGCAATGAATTCCACAAGTTAACTATGCATTGCATAAAAAGTACCTTTCCTGATTAACTTTAAACTTATCTCCTACTAATTTCAGTAGATGCCCCTGACTTGTAGTAGTCTGGGACTTGGTAGTAGACAACAGGTCCACAGACTTCATGATTTTATAAACCTCTATCATTTCCCCACTCAGCTTTTTCCTTTCCAACCTGATCAGTCCTAGCCTTTTCAGTCTCTCCTCATATGGCAACGGCTCCATAAACCTGATCATTTTCACTGCCCTTCTCCTTAACTTTTCAGATTCTACTACACCCTTTTTGAGATGTGGGGACCAGAACTGCACACAATATTCAATATGTGAATGAATCATGGATTTTTATAATGGCCAGATGTTCTCTGTTTTGTTCTTAATTCCCTAAAGGATGCCCAACATTTAACTTGCTTTTCTGGTTGCTGCTGAACACTGAGCAGCAAAACGATGCTTTTAGAGAGCTATTGAAAGTGACTCCAAAGTCTCTTTTCTCAGTCATAAAAGCCAGTTCAGAACCTAACACTGTGTACAGATAGTTGAAGTTATTTTTTTCCCCCACTTTCATTATTGGAGTTTATGTGCCAGTTTTTTGGTCACCCACTTAGTTTGGTAAGATTTTTCTGCAGCTCCTCTCAGTCAGCTATGCATATCATAAATGTCTACCCAGAATAATTTAGTATCATCTTCAAACTTGGAGATTTCATTGTACATCCCCATTTCTGGACAAGAAAATGTTGAACGGAATTGGTCCCAGTACAGATCCCTATAGGAACCTATTTTTGACCTCCCTCCATCCTCAATAGTAGCCTTTTAGCCCTACTATTTGTTTCCTATCTTTTTTGCATCTGCAGAAGAACCTCCCCTCCAAAAGCATGGCAAGGTAACTTTTTAAAAAGCCTTTGGTGAGGGAAAATGAGGTTATCCAGTATGATTGTGCTGTACATATAGAATGAAAATTTTTTTTTTGTTTGTATTTGAGCCCATAGCTGTAACAAGTGAAATCAAATGTAATGTACATTTTCTGTAGAAACACTTGTCTGGTAAATTGATTGCATCTTACCTTATATATTGACATATATTAAATCTTGAGGCTTGTGGGTCCAGGGGTGTAAGAGTCTTTATATTGAAAAGAAAGCTAAGAAGCATAGGAGCAATGGCCTGTTTTTATGCAAGAAATACAGTTCTTAAGTAGCTTACAGAATCCTGTGCTGACATGCTGGCACATAATAGAAATAGCCCAAATCTGTTGATTTCCAAGACCCACCTATTTATCTTAGGGGAGATATGCAAACAATAAGGGACAAGGAGAGTCAGTTTATTTGGTGTAATTTTCAGTGTGGTTTGTTAACTTTTATTTTAGATAGAAAGCAACTCTTTCTGATTTTAATTTAGGTTGAATGCTTTGAAGAATTTTGGTGAAGGCACCTAGAATCTTCGATAGGCATGGATATAAATAACTCTTTGTACATCGTTATAAATCAAAATAAATATATTCGAGTAAATAAATAAGTTGCTACCGCACTGCTGTTCCAAACCTTTTGCTCCTGTCAAATGACAGCAATATAGATAAACTGTGTTTAATACCATGGGGGAAAGGTAGGTTTTAAGGAAATGATTGTTGTCAAAAGATTGATTTTTATAACATACAAGACACCAGCACTAAATAAAATATGTTAGAGTTATAGCCTATTAGAAATTGCACAGTTTGAGGAGACTGCATTTGCAAGGACAACTAAGCTGTACTAGTATTATTTATGGCAATCATTCATAAAAATATATACAGACTAAACTTAACAGGCAGAGTTTTGGAATATCTCAAGGACATCTCACTTTCAATTTCAATGAACTGGACACAAAGTGACAGGAATTTGGCTACTTTTCAACATTAGATACTAAAGAAGTGTTTGTTCTTTCCCTTGAGTTCAACACACACACACTTTTTTATTTTAAGCAGAAGGAACTGTAAAAATGGAAAGAAACTTAACTTGCATGCAGTTTTGAACTATTAACCTGCTTGAAGAGGATGGAATTCACATTCAGGGTGTTAAATGCAGAAATAGCACTACTTAAATCAGTGGCTTCCAAGCTCAGGATGCAACTCAAATCAGGGTCATGGAGGGTCCACCCCTCAGTCCACCCCTCCTGTCTGTGGGGCTATCCCGGCGCATGGTCCACACAACTCTCACCACAAGAGTTGATCCTGTATGGCTCTTGCTGCCCTTCTTGATCCCAGCCCAGCCCAGCCCAGGCTCTGCTGGCACTGCTGAAAAATGAGTGATTCAGTGGCAGGGGTGGGGGTTGCAACCCAGATTTAGGGTCACAGCAAAAAAAAAAGGTTGGGAGCCACTGATTTAAATAATAAGAGGAAGATCAAAGAAATTTGTTTTACCTCATTACCATTTTTTGGATATCCATGGAAATCAAGGAATACAGTTCTGATAAGCTCTTGAGAAATATCTACTAGAAAATGACAGGCTCTTTTTTTTCTGTGGGCCTCCATATAAAATACAAAATACGAGTTCATTATATTAATTTTAGAGCATGCTGAAATTATTGAAGCTGCAGAACCTAGAAGGACACAGGAGCAGCCATGAATTAACCCTCTCTTGATGGTTTCCAGATCTAAGTAGTAGCAGTGTGTCTTCATTCAGGAGATTGTATTTCTTGTGGTTGTATTCTAATACACATAACAGAAAGTTAACTTGTGGAGTCCTTTTTTCTGTTTTCTAAAAGACATCTCAAAGAATGATATCTTAGATTTTTCTCTGCTCTTGTAAATTGAAGGAAATTGGTCCAGGGGACTATAAAATTAGCATTTTTGTCTTGATACTTGGATCTATCAATCAGCTGTAAAACCACTGCATTATAAACAGCTCCTTTTCAAAGCAGCTCAAGATTGATTGGAGAACCTTAAGACAAAATACTACTTAAGTCTCTAAAGCATTTTTGAAATGTGATAAATCTTTTAGAAATACAAAAGAATTGATAAGGGTTTTTATGTAACTGTAATTCTGGTGGGAACATTTGGTGAATTTTGGTGTGGCATATACTCAATAACTTATTGATTAAGCCAAACAAAATCCCCTAATCTGAGAAATATTGTTACATGCAACAGTGTTTGAAGAACTTCGCTTTACAATGGATAAAATAAGGCTTGTTGGATTAAGTAACAGGAGTTAAACTCATTACATTTCTTTCCAATATTCTGGAATATTTATTAAACTAGCAAATCTATCTTGTTAAATTTCAGCTTTGAAATAGGAGGGGTGATCAAAAAGTTCTAAGACTTAGCCTTCATTTTAAAGAATAGTGTACAAAGAACATTTTTATGAGCTGTCTTCTTCAAAGTAATCTCCCCCAGATGATATGCACTTGTCCCAACGTTCCTGCCACTTTCGGAAGCAATGCTGGAAGTCTTCAGCTGTGAGTTTTTTGTGTTCTGCTTTCACATTCTTATGGATGGTTGGAATGTCATCAAATCTCCTTCCTTTCAGCTTCATTTTGATTTTTGGGAACAGAAAAAAATCACATGGGGCAAGGTCAGGTGAATACGGAGGGTGTGGTATCACAGGAATGTTTTTTTTGGCCAAAAATTCTTGAATGGAGTCAGCAGTGTGTGAAGGAGCATTGTCATGGTGCAGAACCCCTCGGCCATTTTCACACAGCTCACAGTGGTTTCTTCTAACTTTATCCCTCAGTCGAATCAAAACCTCTTTATAAAAAGCCTGATTGATTGTTTGACTACTCGGTACAACTTACTGATGAACAATACCCCGAACATCAAGTCTTAGAACTTTTTGATCAAACCACGTATATCTTGCTGAATGCCAACACACACACACACACACACACACACACACACACAGATATCATGTTAGAATTTTGGAAACCATTTTGTCCTCAGATGTCATACACCAAACAGATTATTCTGGGCCCTTACAATTCTAAAGTTCATTGCATTCTGATAGCATGGAAGATTGATATATTTCAATCAGTTGTGTCAAGACAGGAGTCAGATTAATGTTTTATTATTCTTTTGTTTCCAGGTTGTCATTTGTACAAATCTTAAACATGGTTTTGTAATGTTTTGAAGGACTATTTATTGAACTATAAAAAAAGAAGATCCACATCCAGAATAAATATAGTCCATAAGAACAACTTTAGAAATAAGTAGTTTAAGGTTCAGCTTTCAGAGCTCACCAGAAAGGAAGCAATTCTTTATCCAGTCGGTTTTTCGATTTCTGTCAAGCTCAGTTCAGAGTATTTTGTTGATTATCTCAAACTATTTATGGACTATCAGAAAAGTTATCCATGAGTTCTAAACTCTCAGGAACTAGCAAATAATTTTCTAACAAAATCTATAAAAAAAAAGATTTAGTCAATCTTGACAACCCTCTCTCAGCTGTCACCTAACCCCAGAGGTGCCTAAGTCCACTTTTTCATTACATTTCCCATAGAGGCTAATATTCGATTTCTTCCCAGAAGCACTCTCTTCTTGATAGGGCACTACTTATGATTATGTCTGAAATAGATCCAGAAATTAGGTTCCTTTACCTAAATTACTTGAAGACACTCAATCCAGACGATATTCTTTGAGAACACTTAAGGGATCGAACTCTGAAGAATATATATTAGTGCCACTTTCTTTTAAGGCATAGTAACAGGAAGATGTGACTGCAGGCTTGTCTATCACATGGAAACAGTGTGTTGTAGTACTGGAGAACTTGATTGGACCCCACCTACCCAAGACTGCAGGCATATTCCAGATCTGGAAAGTTACCAGGGAGGTTGCATGGGTTTGTCCAAAGTATCTCTGGGTTCAACATATCCATGCATGCAATGAAGAAGGAGACCTAACAACCGTAAACTTTATTGTGGAGTAGTAAGCAACCCTCAAACACTCTGCATTCCTTTTCTTGAAACTGTTTCACTGTGTGAAAAAAATTAAAGATTTACTTGTCATGTCTACACAAGCCACCCACTGTGCAGTTGTGTGCATTCATTTAGTACTTGTATTACCAAGTAGAATTACCGCACAGTAGCATCTGGGCTTGGTTGCCTACTGACTCTTACTGTGCAGTAGCTCATTACTACTGCTCAGTAAGCATCTCATGTAGACACACGCACTGAGTCAGAGAAGAAAGAGAGAGGGAAAGACTGAATCTGTAGCCTAGTGATAAAGATATGCACCATGGAGAAGTCTTGGTTTTCAAGGATATATTACATATAATGGCATTAAAAAGGATAAAAAGAAAAGAATGAGCCTTGTTTTTTTGTTTCTTTGAAGAAAGAAAGAATAGATTTTTTTTTTTGTGCTGTGCATTTCAAATAGAGAAAAATATCTTCCAGTATTGCTGACTAAGGAACTATAGTCCCAGAAAGAGCTGGGTTTTAAGACGCATCCCTGTCTCCAGTGTTTCCTTAGGTAGCTAACATGAATGTGTGCACACATTCATCACATCCAGTGTGCCATTATATGTCTTACTTTAAGCTGCATGATAGAAGATTGGGAATAGCATGTGCAGGCATTCACTGGTGCTGGGAGCCAGGCCAAGAACCCAGTGTAAGTAACTCCGGCTGGGGAGTGGAGGGGGAGAAGTTACTGGCTCCAGAGGGGATGGATTGGAGGTTCTAGGGGACAGTAAGTGAGATCAGTGGGCTCTGGTGTGTCTTTGGGGGGTGATATCCATTCAGAGTGAGGTGGTTAGGGGCAAAATACAAACTCGTTCAGGGTTAGGAGGTGTGGGTAGAGTGCAACCTTGGAGCTAGTGCTGGGGTGAGTAGCTGGGTTTTGCCAACCCTGGGGATGCACACAAAACATGTGAAGACTGTTTGGAAATCAGCAGGGATCCTGTTTTTCTCCAATTTCAAAAAAATCCCCAGTTTTTGGTTAAAAAAAAGTAATCCCAAATCCACATTTTTCCATGATTTAAGTTAAACGCCACTGACAGATAGATGGGGATGTTTCATTTTAATCATGGAAGAACGTGGATTTGGGATTACTTCTTTTTAACTGAAAATTGGGGATTTCTTTAAATCATGGAAAACAAGGATCTCTGGATATCAGGCTAACTGTTCCTGTTTTAAGTTAGTTCAGCTCCTCAGGTGAACCAAGGGTGCTTTTACAGGTTACCTTTAAATCATGTCAATTTTTTTATGCCATCATCAGGGATCCTGGTTTTCTCTGCTTTAAAATAATCTCCAATTTTCAGTTTAAAGAAGTAACCCCAGATCCACATTTTTTCTGTGATTAAAATTAAATACCACAATAGATATATCTATATATTAGTGGCATTATATTTTAATCATGGAAAAATGTGGATTTTGGGTTTATTTTTTAAAACTGGAAATTGGGGATTTTTTAAAATCAGATAAAACCAGGGTCCCTAGCCATCATAAAGTTAGAGCAGTTTCAGAGCAGTCACAAGTTAAGGCTTAATGCCATCTCAGACCTGCACAACTCTCACTTCAAATGGCATAATTTTAAAATGTTACAGGTTATTTAGTATGGGTTAACACCTTTAACAGGTGAATGTTCCCATTTTAAGGACCTTTATCATGATTCAAAGGTAACCTATCTAACTTAGATCAGGGCTACCATTTTTTTGTCCATTGTAAACCCCTCAGATGTCTGCATAGATGGGCATTTAGATTGACATAACCCTAGTTAGGTCAATCAAAATATAATGTCTGCATATATCCATAGTGCTCATCATTCAGTTGTAGTGCCTAGGATCTTTTTGGATCTAGTTTTTATTTTATTTTTATTTTATTTTTTTCTCTTTCCTTCCAAAAGAAAGAAAGTAATATGTCAGTATAATTTTCTAGGATTTGTATCTTACTAGTATCTTAGTGAAAATAATACAAATGTAGTTCTGTTGGCATTTTAATGCTGCTGTTTTTTAGGGCTAGTCTTTTCATTTCTTTTTCTCTAGGAAGAAAGAGGAAGTGAATGTGTACTTAACAGTGACTCTTTTCAGAGATATACTTGTCTGTTACGTATTCTGTTACGTACAGAAGTTAAGATATAATTATACGTTTACTTGTTCAAGGCAGGCAGAAAGTATTGTTAGACAAAAATCAATATATGTTATGTATGCACAGTGCATACAAAAATAGAATTTAGGAAAGAATAAGGAAAGTAGCTCACCAAGCACTGAACCATTTGATACTTTATACAAAAAAAGTCTTAATGCAGAATTGAATTTGCAGAAGAGACAAAAATGTTGTTTGATAGACAACATTAGAACAAGATGAGGAGGAAAACTGAGATGTAAAATAATTTTTAGAGGTTGTCCAATGGCCAACTTCAGGTCTTTTGTGAGACTACACAGATCTCAGAATATGTGAGAAAGTGATGATTCATTGCTAAAGGAGAGATACAAACTCCAAAACAACTCATTCACCACTTGTACAATATACATAACCATAATTAATGCTACTTAGCATTGGGCTGAACCAAAGATTGCCTGGAAAGGGAAAGAAGAGTCTTTTTCTTATAATTATGGACCTACCAAAGCCACAGTGAGACAAAGTTTTTCACAGCCTGCTCTCATGGAACACAGCTGATTTTGTGGACATTTTGAGGATGCCTTGCCCCTCACCACTGATTGGTGGAGCATGACTTCACTCAGTCTATATCACTACTGCTTTTTTTTTTGCTTGATTTCACAGAAAATTACAGGTAATGCTCGATTTCCCTGTGATCACAGTGATCACTGACAATGCTGTTTTTCACAATTTCTGTGAATTCCACAAAAAAGTTATTTTGGTGAGTCCTTACTTATAATTAATGCAAAACATCAAATTTAATGTGAAATAAATTAATGTATTGCCTCTATTGCATCCTGTGTTTCCCCTTAGTTTATTGCTGAAGTTATTCTTATTTGCACATTGCTTTCATTCTTAGAATTTATTTATCCTATCTTATTTTGTGTTATGCTTCAAAGGTTATTTTCCTGATGGAACAGGCTTGACATGCAAAAAAGAAACAACCACAACAGTAGGAATAATAATAATAATAATAATAATAATAGTGGTTGCTATTCTACTTTATGATTCTAGTGGCTTATTTTGTTAAAAGAGGCTTCTGCAAGCATTGTGTGTCTCATTAGCAAGAATCCGGGTTTTCTCTGATAAAAAAACAAACAAACACAACTTCAGTTTAAAAATAGGAACTAAAAATCCACATTTTTCTATGATTAAAATGAAACACTTCTTATATGTATACATAAGCCTCTCAAGCAACAATATTCTGTCCATTTCTTAATCTGGATTTTATCTTGCCATAGCAGGAAAAGAGTCTCCAGTGTGAAGCTCTTACATTCCTGCTCTGGAGGACTACTACTTCTACTGATGAGCAGAGACCCTGGTTTTCTCTGATATAAAAAAAAAAATCCTCAATTTTCAGCTTAAAAAAAGGAACTTGAAATCCACATTTTTCTATGATAAAAATGAAACACCACCTTGTATACATATAAGAGGTGTTTCATTTTTATCATGGAGAAATGTGAATTTTAAGTTACCTAACTTAAAAGAAAAATTGGGAATTTTGTTGTTTTGTTTTTTTTAATCAGAGAAAACCAGGATCTCAGCTAATCAGTGGAAGTAGTAGTCTTTCAGAGCAGGAATGTCACAATTTCACAATGGAGACTCTTTTCCTGCTACGGCAAAGTAAAATCCAGATTAAGAACTGGACAGAATATTTTTGCTCGAGAATCTATTGGTAAGATATCCCATCCCCCAGTTTTCTCAAATATGTTTCATAGATTAAGGGTCGGAAGGGACCTAGTAGATCTTCTAGCCCGAAGATGTTATGGAGGTTAGAAACAAGGTAACAGCATAAAAGTAAAAGGTTTGTTTCAGGAAAAGGAAGCAGAATGTGGTGGATTTTTAGAGGTAGTATCAAAATTAAAAGTATTATTAATTGGAAATGGTGGGAGATTATGTCGAATGAAATGTGCAGGGAAAGAAACTAAGTCTAGGTACAGATATTCAAAAAGCCCAAGGCTGAATTGATCTAAATTATGTGGTTTTCTCTAAGAGACATAAGTTAGATCAGTAGTGAACAGAATACACATTGCCTTCAGTAGGGGGAGGGAGGCAAATCTGAGACCAGTTTCTTTCTTTCTTAAAGCAGTCTGTGTGTGGAAAACTTCTGTTCTCTTACTGGTATAGATTAGTTTTGTGTGCCGAATTGATGTTCTGTTACAGATATAGACCAGTTTCCAAACAGGTACCTGACCTGAAAGGATGGTAGATTTCTAATAGGACTCAACATCAGAAGAAATGCTACCAGGCATTAGGACAACTGTAGAATTAGAGCTGTTTGAAAGCTGGAATTGTGTGTTTTAGGAAATGTTGACATTTCAAAATTTGTTTTTATTATGAATTATAACAAATACAGATTTTTAGAATTTAGATTTTTCAAGAAATCATTTTGAAATTTGTTACAAAATGAAATTTTATTATATTTTTTATTTTATATGCTTCACCACCTATAAATACTAATACATAAGGGTGCCATATTATGTCATAATGTAATATGACATTTCATATTATGACATAGAATTAACTTATTTATTTTACAGAATTAAAATGAAGACCATCTGTTACTGAATGCAGACTCATAGTAAGTCTGTAATAATTTATTTTCTCTGATATTTTTTATATCACAATATGGCTTGTTTGCATTGAAATGAAACAGTTTAGCAAAGTGGATGGAAAAGAAAGAATTTTGAGGTTTATCATTTCTTTAGTTCTAGATCTTTATTCTCACAGAGAAAGAAAAATAAAAAGGAATCAACTTTCAATTAAAATTTAACAGAGGGGAGAAAAGTAAATGTTTTCATTTTCAGGTAGTATTTAGCATTCATCCTTTGAATGCCAGGCACCTATAAAGTGTCACAGCTAGGCATCCAAAACTACTAGTCACTTTTGAAAATGTTGCCTATGTAATGTAAATCTTTTTGGAAGTATTGTGTGCAAGTCTGCACAGCACATAAAATGAAAAATATTCTTTAAAGTGAATGCTTCTGAGTTGTTTATATTTGTAGCTGACAGAAAAAGTTTTCATGGCTTTTTTCAGGTTTGGTGTACAAATCAAACAGGAACAGAAAAATATCCCCAGATACCCACAAATATTCTTTTTTATTTGACATCACCCCCTAAACAAATTCCTGCTGTCTTCATTTGTACACTAGCAGTTGCTGTTTTGATGAGCTAACATGTTTAGATATAGCAAAGAGTATTTTCACTCACATTCATAATGTACTCTCACTTTTCTCATGCTGTCACTAGGCAAAGCACTAGAAAAATTGTAAGGTATAGTTCACTTTCTTTTAAATTGGACACCACAACCCAACAACTCCCTGACTTACACTCTCTGATATCCAACCAGGAGAACATACAGTGTAAGAATTTTTAAAATTCAGATTTTTAAACAGTATTTGGCCATTCCAGGGGAATAGAAAAACCTTAGTAAAAACCCACTTTTCATGGAGATTTTCTTTTCCTTAAAAGAAACAATAAAAAAAAGACAATGCTTTGAAACAGACACTCTACAATACAAGTTATTGACAAAGAAAGAAAAAAAAACTGGCTGGGACAATATATTTGCCTTTTCCTTTGAGAGAAATACTAATTCATTTCTTAACTTGAATGAGTTTGATAAGTATATTCTAAGATCAATTGGAAATTTGTTTATAACACAAAATATTAATCTAAAATAGCAAGGTTCACTTGAAATATGTTTGCAGCTACATACTTAGGACATGTCAAGATTAAAATTCACTATTTGAAATATTAAAGGATATGTATACTTCTGCACCCACTATACTTGTGTGATTACTCTCCTCTCACTACAAATTATCATACAGAAAACAATGAGAAAAAGGAGTTGGTAAGTTCTCATTAATAGATTTAACATTAATAAAATTTTGAAATATTAGAACAAAGATTACATTCCTGTGCATTCTGCATCACTAAAAGCTTACTGGAAATGCCCAGAAGTGATACCAGAGTTAAAATAACTTAATTAAATGAACCAACTATGATTATAAATCACGCTTCATATAAACCAATCTAAAGGAAATAGAAAAAAAAATCTTAGTAAATCTTGAAAAAACAGAGTTGATATTCTTATTGATAGGGTAAAAACAGATGTTGCTAAACAAAGTGGATAAGTTATGGTCTCACATGTCCCCCTTTCCTGCAGATTTCCCACATCCTTCAATACCCCAAGCCTCCTTGCCAGGACCTGCACCAGTATAAGCCATATGTAGGCCTGTGAGACATGAGCCATGAGTATGTTGCTACCAGACTTTGCCTTTTTCTAAGTGCCTATGGCTAAAGGGCAACAGCAGGCCTGAAGTCTGTCCCTGAGTGATGTACCACACTGTGAATTGCTTGCAGATGTTGTGGCTGGCTTGGTCAGCAGAACAGAGAAAACTATTCATCTGTTGAACGGTCATTAAAGAACAAGGCAGCCTTGTTAACCAGGGTTAAAACAGCATTCTAGCATGGGAATAAAGGATATAAAAAACCCTCCCTATTGCCCTGTTAGTTAAAACATAAATTTGAGAAAGTAACTGGCACCTCACCTTCCTGGTTCTGGAAGTTTCACTAAAACAAAGAAATTTAAATCAAACTAATCAAGAATCATTTATTAGAATATTAAGATTATATTTGCCAGCCATGTATAAATAGTGGGTAGGGGCTGGGGTGAACTTGAGAACTTCTATGTGATGCCTTCTGGACCATTTGGGTGGCTGCTGACTTGTCCGGAGGAAACCCCTGCTGTGAAGAACATGAGTCTGGCCAGCTTTGCTTCACAGCAGTCAAGACCCATCCTGTAAGATTATGCTAATCCTTGGCACTAATCTTGCAGTAATTCTGGTTTGTCAATTAATCATTAAGCTTCTCACATTGGTTAGAATGACCCAAGTTTTTGTTCAATATTTTTTTACCCTTCCACCTCTTTGAAAGTTGTTAACACCAGGTCCTACACAAACCCATGCCTCACATGGAGGTACTGGTCAGTATGGGTCCCAGTGCAAGTCAGCATGAAGGCCATTATGGCATCAGACCTGAGGAACCCCTGGTGCCCTGTGTCTCTATGCCAGGACCAATGCCAAAGTTTGGGACAATACGGGTCCCAGGAAAGAGGTGTGGGAAGGTGAAGGACCTAGGGAATTCCTGATGCCCCATGCCTCCATACCAGATCTGTGCTGGGTCCTGCATCAATCCATGCTTCGCATGGAGGCACAGGTCAGTGCAGATCCCAGTGTGGATGCAGGGAACCCATCCCACTTATGAGAATGTGCCCTTGAATATCCCATGGCCAGTCCTTGCAAGTGGGAAACCCAACTTTTCAAGCTTACAGATAGGTGCTTTGAGATTCCCTGGGCCACACCTCTGTCACTATGGAAAGCCATCAAGGTGCTTCTGGGGTTGAGGGGCCTGTTCCTGTGTGTGAATTACCAGGTGCACAAGATCAGGGCCCCAGGTCACCTGGCTAGAGCAGCTGGAGAATGCAGGGAGCTTTGGCTATCTGCACTCTTCTCTCACAGAACAAATAGACATCCACCTCAATAAAGGAGTAATAATTTATTTTATTATTAGTTTAACTTTTGTCTAATGCGGTATCATTAGACAAAATTTTTATGGCAGCATAAATGCAACGTCTGTTTCTACTGAATTTCTCTGATCAGTGAATTCATGAAAGATCATAAACAAACAAAGAATGAATGTGACTCAAGATGCTGATACTCCAACCTGAGTCCTTGATAGTTTCCTTTTTCAGTTTAAATTTCCAAAGCTTCAATCTTTGGTATTGAGGGCAGGTAGGTAGGGGTGATGGTGTATGGTTAACAGTGTCCTAGTTCATTAAACTGATGTTCCACAAATTAAAATCTCTAAAAAAGATACCTAATATTCATGCTCATCCACATACTTTGATGCCATAAACTATTTAGAAAATTACTCAAACATCTGAACAAGTATATATTTAAGTCTCATTCATTTAAATTGGATGTGTGTTCAAGCTTAAATATATTAATGAATATAATGCCAATAGTCCTTATTGATTAAGGACTATTAATCAGCATTTCACAAAATATTTTCTTTAATTTTTAAAAAGTTATAGTCCCATTATAGGTTGAAAATACTAGTGTGGCAGAGCAGAAAGGGCAGGAGAGAAGAAAGTCTCCATTGCACCCCGTCCCTCCCCTGCACAGTGGCAGAGCTGTCTCCTGGCTGCCACTGAGACAAGGATAGAAATTAACTCCATGGTGCTGGGACTACAGTTCTGGCTGGCTGGATGGAGTCCACCAGGCTGGACAGTATGGCCCACAAGAGGGGAAGTGCTGGCTGGGGAGGGAAGTTTCCCCAGCTGGAGGTGGGGCCTGGGGGATCCCTGGTTCCAGGCAGGGAGAATCTGCCTGTTATTCACTGGCAGCACATGACTTCACCAGCAAGGACACTATGCCAAAGCTGTTTGGCAGACACCATCCCTGATTGGATGGAAGACCTGGTGGGGAGATACAAGAAGGCACCGGAACTGAGGGAAGAGGCCAAACAACAAACTGTGAGATGAAACATACTTGAAACAGGTGAGAGGCAGCCAAGCTGCCCTCATTTCTTGATACTTATACCAGATGGATTGTCGGGGACCCCAAGGATGAGACCTGGGGCCCTCAGCTAGGGACTGTGTGCAGACAACATTTGATGACCTAACACCCTGCTAATGCTACAACCCTAATATGATGCTGGGCTCAAAAAGCATATGGAGGCTTGAGGCAGGAGTGCAGGGGTGGAGGAGATAGCAATATACGCCCCTTAGTGTTGAAATAACAAGCCTTTCTTCTAGTAGCTAGTAGAAGTTGGCTGTACAAGCTGTAACCTTCTCCGAGCTCAGGGATGTTTCCCAACTGAATCCATTCTCCTATTTTTCATCAAAGTTTTGGCAGGAAAGACAGTAGGTGGGAGCAGACTTTCATTGCAAAATAATTTACAATAGTGCCCATCACCTGTACGGGATAGCACTAGGACCTCACCTTTCACAGGTTTAAACTGTGACAAATAGATACAAAGACAATGTAAAGAGTGAATTATTATATTCAGGTTTAATCTGGGACTAGTGGCAGGTTTCTTTGTAATGATCTATTTTTTCATTGGAGGAAAAAAGGAAGAAAGGGGACATTTATATCAGGTGTATTTCTGCCCATGCATCCAAATAAGTTTTAGGAGGAAAAACAATCATTATATAAAAATGATAAAATACAATAATTAAGTTTAATAATTTATTCATAAGGTCAGTAATTAAAGATATGAACAGCACAAAACTCACTTATTTCAATGTAGATCAGGAGTAAATCCCTTGAAATGAGTGCAATTATGCCAGTGAAAAACGTGTTGTGCACAGAAAATTAAACTGCAGAAGTTAGAATATAAATGGTGTAGAAACATTCTTTGCACAAATGACATATCATTTGTGCACAAGTATTATGTACCCATGATCATATAATCAAAAAAGATGACTACTCTTTTTACAACTTGTCACTCTGTAACAGGGGCCTTCCCAGGGCCAGTTTGATGTTGGCCTGCCCCCCTGT
>NW_017729032.1:106821873-106831513 GCF_001723915.1 Gavialis gangeticus
AAATGATAAAATACAATAATTAAGTTTAATAATTTATTCATAAGGTCAGTAATTAAAGATATGAACAGCACAAAACTCACTTATTTCAATGTAGATCAGGAGTAAATCCCTTGAAATGAGTGCAATTATGCCAGTGAAAAACGTGTTGTGCACAGAAAATTAAACTGCAGAAGTTAGAATATAAATGGTGTAGAAACATTCTTTGCACAAATGACATATCATTTGTGCACAAGTATTATGTACCCATGATCATATAATCAAAAAAGATGACTACTCTTTTTACAACTTGTCACTCTGTAACAGGGGCCTTCCCAGGGCCAGTTTGATGTTGGCCTGCCCACCTGTCTCTGGGTTAACCGCCCATCTCTTTCCTGCCATACCTTGATCATAAATGATTAAGATGTTTCTCCAGCATGAAGCTGTCCATTTAAGGCCTCAATGACTAGGGCTGATATCCCCAGCTCTGAACCTTCCCCTACACTGGGGCCTATGCCTAGCAAATTGCATCACAGGCAGCTAAGCTCACCTGTACCCTTTTACCCTCTACAACTGTGCTCTCCACTCTGGGATCTTTGGCCTTCCTAGGCCCTGGCCCCACCTTTCAGACCAGTTGGAATCCCAAACTCTTGCTCTGAGCATCCCTCATTTGTGGGCCCCTTGCTCTTTTGACCCCACTGAGGCTCTGGCCCCAATAGGCTAGTTTGGGTGCCTCAAGTGAGACCTGAGCCACTTGCCTTCTCTCCCTCAATTCCAATGGATCAAGTGAGCCTCAGGCCTTTCAAGGATCTTGCCAGCCTGGACTTTCCCCAGCCAGGATTGTGCAGGGGCTGGAGGTTATCAGGCACGCCCTACCTGTCTTTCACCAGAGAAGTTCAAGTCCTGGCATTTCCTGGGACTGCCATACCACCAGCAGTCCCACCAGGCCTCCCTACCTAGGTATATGGTCAGGGTGAGGCTTTAGGTCATGTCCAGGACCTAAGGTCTCCTCCATTCCCATAGCTCCAGCCCATATAGCTCCATGATGTTGTGAGCATCAGTTTAGCTGGCTGATGTCTCTCTCACAACAGCCAGCAGCAAAGTGCTGCTTCACCCTATATTTATCCTGGGTCTCAAAATGGCTACTGCCATCAAGCACCTGGCTGCTGCCTGCTCTAGCCCTTAAAGTGGCAGACATC
The DNA here is from genome assembly GCF_001723915.1 of Gavialis gangeticus. Lineage (NCBI taxonomy): Eukaryota > Metazoa > Chordata > Crocodylia > Gavialidae > Gavialis > Gavialis gangeticus. The sequence goes on from NW_017729032.1 coordinate 106,823,049, forward strand.
AACAGTGCTCTGACACACACATCTTCAACTCCTTTTGCTCTTCAGAAAATAAAGAAAATAAAATTCTGTGACTATAGTGTTCATGTTTGTATCTGATTTGCTATTTCCCTGTACTCAGATGACTCGTTTGAAAAATGCTAACATTACTATGATTTTTTCTTCCTACAATATGAGATGTAGCTGGTGTCTTTGAGACCATTTCAGTTATAATTTCCTTAATATGGATCATGGAGCTAAATTAGGCCCCTGAGGTAAAACATTACAATGTGTCCTTCTGTACAGTTTTTTTGTATTAGGTGGATAACAATAACACAATTTGATATGAAATTGTTCCTATAGAGTCTCTCATAAATTTAATTGACATTTGTATGATGGAACTGCCAAGGAAACAAGTCTGCATCTCCTGCTTCTCAGCAAAGTGCTCAGAAGCAGGACCCAGATCCCTGTCCCTCTCTCTTCTTGAAACTAGCTCATTGCACTTTGCATTTACTGTATACAGGATTAAGTGGATAATGAACAAATGGTGTGGCTTATTTAAGTGATCAGAAACTGGTTTAAACCTGTAACAGAATAGATGTTCAGTGACATAAACCAGTATGAGAATGGCTGAAACCAGTTTGAGATAAACCCATGCAAATATTTGCTGCACTACTAATTTGCACTGAGAAATCCCGGTGTCAAAAAACAACAGCAACATATTAGAAAAAAGCAGGTTGGCACACATGGCAGCAGCATGTGCTTCCTGAAACCAGAGCCTGGCCAGGCAGAGCAATGTTTCAGCTGCTGGCCAGGATCCACACGCCCAAATTGCTGCTGCTGGAGCCACAGAAGGCCCTCAGGACCCCAGATAAGGTGGCTGTTGCCAGCACCTCTCTTACCCCACATGGGACAACTTGCTGCATGCCATGGCATGTGTACAGGGGCGTTTCCCATGGACAACTAGCAGAGGTACAAATGTGTACTGCTGCCAGTTGTTCCCAGGGAATGCACAGTTCCACTTCTCTGGATGCACCCTAAGACCAGGTCCATATGAGTGTTGACATTTCTTTCCCCAGGAACAAGTAGCAGCAGCACACCTTGTGCCATTGCTATTTGTCCCTGGGGAATGCCCATGCCATGTGTGCTGTAGTGTGTGGCAGGTTATCCCAGGTGGTTTAGGGGATGCTGGGGCCTTACCTGGGGTTCTGGGGGCCAGAAAGCTTTATCTGAGGTCCTGGGGGCCTCCTGGGGCTGCAGTCAGCACAGGGAGCCTGACTGGCAAGTAGAGCATGGCTCCAGCCAGTGAGGCTCCAGTTTTGGGTGGCACGCACCACTTTTTTTCTGCATGGTTTTTTTGACCCCAGGATTCCTGAGGTTAACCCCCTGTCCCCACCTGCACTTCAAGGTAGCAGCATGGGGAATGCCTGCATGTGTGGTGCCACAGATGGGTTTGCAGCACCACATACTCCATGTCCACATTCCTCTGGACATGGCCTAGGGGGCCAAAGACAATAATCCTTAACATACAGTCACTCTTCATTAAACAGACATGTCTAAACAACTAGAACTTCCACGTTCGTTCTACCTTAGCCTCTCCCTCTTGCACCACAATACTTTCTATGATAGTCTTTTTTCTGATATGGTCAATAGACCACAATTAGCCACCTGCAATTTAAGCTTTATAAAAATTCTAAATGCACCGACAATCAGGACCTCCATGAAAATAAATCTCTGTGTGTACATGTGCATCTGTGCGTGTGTGTATGACTGTGTCAGTGACAGTTGTAGGGGCTATGGGGTATATCTATATATCTCTCTATATATAGATATAGATAAACCCCATAACCCCTGGAACTGTCACTGACACAGTCATATATTTATATATTCTCCTAAGTACAGGCCACACTAAAGAATGGGAGTTATGTGCAAAAAAACCTGACAATAGCTTACAATCCTTGCAAGAAGTTAAACTGTTTTGGAATCTCTTCATATCTAGTGTGACACATATAGATCTACACCCTAGTGCTAAAAAATGTGCATTTTTTTCTAACTGTAGGAAGCTGAAATACCATTCTGAGAAAAGCTGAGATCTGTTAAAGAGTGACAACCTTTTAAAATCTTTGATGTACATAAATGTTTCAAAAGTTCATTAAATTTGACATCATAACTAAGAAATACACTTAGATTAGCTGTTATCACTCCTCTGTCTTCAAATGTTCAAGTCACACTGCTCCACAACACAAAAGCTAGCTTCATCTTGATCTAGAAACATATACATCTGAGTTCTGTAAAGCAGCCATTGTGAGTAATCTGATGACATTTTTTTGAACATTGTATACTTGATCAAACAGTAAGAGCTGACACCAAGTTCAGGAGAGCTATACTGAAGTCTAACATTGGTGGATAAAACATGCCTGTTCAAAATCCACTGCTTAGAAAGCATGTTGCTGTTTCAGAAGGATCAGTGTTGACACACGCTCTAAGTCAAAACAACATAGTAGCCATTGCGGATCCTACAATCCACCATTCTTTCCTGCTTTTAGAGTCTTCAGCTATCACAGACTCTGAATTGAAGGTAGGACTACATTCCTGAACTTATCATCTCATCTGTGAGTTTAATGAAGCTCAGGAAAAATGTGTGACCCCAAAGATACTATTGATCAAATAAATTTAGTCTATGCTGCATGAGGCACATGCTTGTGTACCTACTTCAGGAGGATATTAGACTTCTTGAAGAACTTAGACATCTTGAAGAACTGCAGCTACAATAGAATAAGTGCCTTAACACTTTGTGCATACAATATAATCATGTGTATATTGGTTTTATGCATATAGGTATTCCTAAATGACAATATGACTTACATTTACAGTGTAACAGTTCTATGGTGCGGGGGGTTTCCCTCACCCCCCACCCCCCATCATTAGACAATATCAACTTTCCCAGCAACAAGAGAAAAGACCAGACACTCATCTCCTCAAGAATGACTTGGGTCTGTTTTATATGAGCCATGCACATTTGAAAAGCCCATGCTGTCTCTCTTAATATTTAACTTCACAAATAAACATGTTTCAAAGTTTAGCAAATGGAAAGCATTTTGTTATAGTCTATCAATTCTAAAGAAGGGAAGGAAAAAACCAATAATGATAATAATGAAGAAACAACAAAACCATTTAAACAAAAAACCCACAATTTCCAGATCTTAGATCAGAAATCAGAAGACTGTAATTAACTATTTTGAACAGTTTCATTCAACCTGTTTTCAGTTACAATAAAGAGTAAACAATGCATGAATAAGGTATGTCTTGGAACTGTGCATATGTGAAGCATATGTGAAGCAATTGCAAACTACAAACTATTACATATGTGAAGCAATCATTGTGAAGCATACTTTGAAAAGGTGTTAATATGGCATAAAGACTTGTAAGTGATTTCGCTTTTCACACTCTTTTTCCCTAAATTCTCCCCATAATTACTTTTTATAACAGTTTATTTTGAAACATACGTTTGTTAGATTTTAAAAGCCCAGCATGGAAAAGGGGAAAAAAGTGCTCTCCTTAGATCAAGACATGAGACTAAAATAGAATGTGCCAGTGTAATAACTAATTTAGACTGGGTTTCATTCACTGTTTATGAAATGTTTCTGCACTACATGCTCTAAATGCATCATTTGGACTGCCTCTGTGTCGTGTCCTCTTAGCATTACCATTCTTTAAGAGAGATGAAAATTTAGGGTCAGGAGGGAATTTTACCCCGTAGTTAGGTTGATACAGACTGTGGAGGACTGTAGTGGCGGGATGGGAGGTGACCCTCATCCTTGGCTCTCTCAAATATTTTATCAAACCTCATAGCAGCAGGGGACTGACTGCTGTTGATCCCTTGCCTTAACTGTGGCAGATTAGTGTGTTATGCCTTGTGACTGTGTCAGGGTTCACTGTGTAGTTTTACTAATAGGTGAAAAGGATTTGTATAAGATGGTTTGGGTAGGGATGATCCTGCCTCTGGTCTAGATGACATCCAGAAGTCCTTTCCAACTCAAGTACCCACATTAAGATAGGCATGTCCTGACATTTTAGTTGTGCAAAACTATGAGTAGTAGGGGAGGGGATACCCTTAATACTTCAACTCAATACCCTAATAGTCAGGGCACCTCCCAAGGAACCAGAAGACCAGGTCCTAGCCTCACCTCACCCAGAGTGGGTTTGAACATGCATAAGAGAACCTGTAGTGTGTTCTAACTACCACTATTGCCAGAAATTACCCAGAACCCTCTCCAGTGCTCTTCTTCAAACTGGCTTCCCTGGGTAGTAAGAGAGGGAGATATGTGAGGCCAGGAAGAAAATAAGCTGGAGCATATGAGGCTTAGTGAGATGCTGCTGCCATAGGAGTTCTCACCTGGCTCCTTGTTCCCAAAGATGCATAATTTTCCCACTGCTTTCCATACATTTTATCCAATTAATATTAAGTTCAAGGGACAGTCTGATAATTTAGAGCTTCAAAAGGAGGGTTGAGGAGATGTTTGGAAGGCATAAATCATAGAATCATAGAAAATTAGGGTTGGAAAAAACCTCAGGAAGTCATATAGTCCATCCCCATATTCAAGGCAGGACCACCTACAACTTGATCATCCCAGCCAAACCTTTATCTAGCCAAGTGATAAAAACCTCCAAAGATGGAGATTCAACCACCGCTCTGGGTAACCAGTTCTAGTGTTTTATTACCCTCCTGGTAAGAAAATTCTTCCTAATATCTAACCTAAACTTCCCTTGCTGCAACTTAAGACCATTGCTCCTTGTTTTGTCATCTGCCACCACTCAGAAGAGTTTAGCTCCAGCTTTTTTTGAACCCCACTTCAGGTATTTGAAGGCTGCTATTAAATCCCCACTCAGTCTCCTCTTCTCTAGTAAATAAGTCCAGTTTCCTCAGAATTTCCTCAAAAGTTATGTGCCCCAGCCCACTCAACATTTTTGTTGCCCTTTGCTGGACACTCTCCAATTTGTCTGCATCCTTTCTGCAGTAGAGGGCCCAAAACTGAACACAGTACTCCAGATGTGGCCTCACCCAGTGCTGAATAAAGGGGAATAAGCACTTCCCTTCACCTGATGGCAACACTCCAACTGATACAGCCCAATATGCCATTAGCCTTCTTTGCAACAGGGACATGCTGTTGGCTCAAATTCACTTTATTGTCCACTGAGCCTGCAGGTCCTTTTCTGCAGTGTGGCTGCCTAGCCAGTCAGTCCCCTGCCTGTACTGGTGCATGGAATTGTTCCATCCTAAGTGCAGGAATTTGTACTTGCCCTTGTTGAACCTCATCAGATTTCTTTTGGCTCAATCCTCCAATTTGTCTAGGTAACTCTGAATCCTAGCTCTACCCTCCAGCATATCTACTGCTCCCCCCAGCTTGATGTCATCGGCAAACTTGATGAGGGTGCACTCTGTGCCATCTTCCAGGTCACTGAGCAAGACAATGAACAAAAACAGTCCCAGGACTGACCCCTGGGGAACTCCACTTGATCCTGGCTACCAACTAAATATCAAGCCATTGATTACTATCCTCTGAGCACAATGCTTCATCAAGTTTTCTACTGTCCATTCACCCAGCCCATCCTTCCTTAGCTTGCCTGTAAGAATGTTGTGGGAGACAATATGAAAAGCCTTGGTAAAATCAAGATATATTGCATCCACTGGTCTCCCTGCATCTACAGATCCAGTCACTTCATCAAAGAAGGCAATAAGGTTGGTCAGGCATGACTTGCCCTCCATACTGACTGTGCCTAATCACCTTCTCCTTCAAGTGCTTAGAAATGGATTCCTTGAGGATCCACTCCATGATTTGTCCAGGAACTGAGGTGAGGCTGACTGGTCTGCAGTTCTCTGGATCCACCTTTTTTTCTTTCTTAAAAATAGCCACTAAGTTTGCTGTTCTTCAATCACCTCAGACCTCTCCTGATCACCGTAAGTGTGACAGCTGAAAATTATGTCTGTATGCTAAAGATGCTTGCTGAAGGCTCTAAGAAAATTAGACCAAGTGTTTTTCTGTCATTTGTTCAGATATTAAACTATATGTTGTTGCTAATGGACTCAAAGATGAACATGAGTTATCAGTGTGATGAAGTCACCAGCAAAGCTAATGGCACTTTATCATGCAACAGCAGATGCATGAGAAACAGAACCAAGGAGATGATACTTCCCCTCTATCAGGCACTGGTCAGACTGCAGTTGAAATACTGTGTCCAGTTTTGCGTGTCACACTTTAAAAGGGATATGGATACCTGGACAGAGTCCAGAAAAGGGCCACTCATATGGTTAAGGGCTTGCAGGTCAAGCCCTACAAGGAGAGACTAGGGCACCTGGATCTCTTCAGTCTCCGCAAGAGAAGGTTGAGAGGTGACCTTGTGGCTACCTATAAATTCATCATGGGGGTGCAGAAGGGAATTGGTGAGGTTCTACTCACCAAGGCACCCCAGGGGGTTACAAGAAATAATGGCCATAAGCTAGAAGACAGCAGATTTAGACTGGACAGTTAGAGTGCCCAAAATCTGGAATGGGATCACAAGGGAGGTAGTGCTCTCCCCTACCCTGGGAGTCTTCAAGAGAAGGTTAGATAGGCATCTGGCTGGAGTCATCTGAACCCAGCACTCATTCCTATCTATGCAGGGGGTCAGACTCGATGATCTATTGAGGTCCCTTCTGACCCTAACATCTATGAATCTATAAATCTATGAATCTATGAAACTATAATTAAAGTTTAAGATGTAGTGAGACCTTGTAGGTAGTATAAGGCCTAGAAAATTTTACAAAACCTTATAGAAGTAATGGTAGACCCTGTGGCATAGTTAAAATTAACCTTATCAGAAGAATGCAAGGCTTGTACTGCTCTTGGTCAGTCTAAGCACAGTTGAAGTAAAAAGAATCTGAATGGCTGTAAGTTATCAGCATAGCTCAGAAGGTATAAATTGATTGGCACATCTGGAAATCATTTACAAGGAAGATACAGCTCTGTGAAAGGAACTACTAATTAGCTGTTGACATGGATCAGTGGGCTCATGGATCTTGAGGATCCCAAGGAATACCAGGGTCCTTCCTGGTACCTCTTGGACAGCACCGACTGGGGATGCCTGACTTCGCTGAGATTTGTGAAAGAGAAACTTGTCATACATCAGGCATCAGAAGGGACTGCCAATAAGTTGCTGATGTGAATTATTATCGTCTGCCATTATCTGTCTTAGTATATTATACATAGTTTTGTTTTTGTTAAGTTAATAAACCTTTCTTACCTTTCTACCCCCCAACCACACTCTCAATCAATCCCAAACCCTCCGCAGGCAGCTGGGACACATGAGTTTTCAAAGATGATGGCCAATGGCTCTAAAATCTCAGCAGCCAATTCCCTCAGAACCCTTGGGTGAATACAGAGTCCCATGGACTTGTATATGTCCAGCTTTTATAAATATGCTCTAACCTGTCCTTTCATCACTGTTGACTCCTCATTTCCTCCCCAAACTGTGCTGCCTGGTGCAGTAGTTTGGGAGCTGACCTTGCCTGTCAAGACTGAGGTGAAGGCATCGAGAACTTCAGCCTTTTCTGCCTTTGTCCAAGGTTGCCTTCCTCATTCAGTCAGGGACCCATACTTTCCCTGATTCTCCTCTTGCTACCAACATACTTGTAAAAACCTTTCTTGTTACCCTTCAGTTCCCTTGCTAACTGCAACTCCAGATGCACCTTGGCCTTCCTGACTACATCCCTGCATGCCCAAACAACAATGCTGTCTTACTTCTCCCTATTTATTTGTCCAAGTTTCCACTTCTTATAACCTTTCATTTTATGACTTAGTTAACTGCAGAATTTCTAGCTAAGTCAAGTTGGTCTTCTGCCATACTTTTTAGTCTTCCTGCACATCAGGATGGTATATTCCTGCACTGTCAGTAAGACTTCTTTAAAGTATAACCAGCTGTCCTGGATTCTTCTCTCCCTCAGACTGGTTTCCCAGGGGATCCTGCCCATGAGTTCCCTGAGTGAGTCGAAGTCTGCATTTATGAAGTCCAGGGTCCTTACTTTGCCGCTGTCCATCCTTTCTTTCCTCAGGATCCTGAAATCAATCATCTTGTGATCACCACTGCCCAAGTTGCCATCATCTACTACATTTCTCACCAATTCTTCCATTTCTGTGAGCAGCAGGTCAAGATGAGCATGGCCCCTAGTTGGCCAGTCCAGCACTGCATGAGGAAGTTGTCCCAAGCACTCTCCAAAAACTTCCTGGATTGCCTGCACACTGCTGTATTGCCCTCCCAGCAGATGTCAGGCTAAATGAAGTCCCCAGTGAGAACCAGGGCTTGTGATCAGGAAACATACACTAGCTGTTTGAAGAAAGCCTCATCCACCACTTCCTTTTTGTCTGGTGGTCCACAGCAGACCCCCACCACAACATCACCCTTGTTACTATGCCCTCTGACTCTAACCCAGAGACTTTCAACAGGCCTATCTC
>NW_017729032.1:106831524-106836190 GCF_001723915.1 Gavialis gangeticus
ATCTCCAGTTTCATACTGGAGCTCTAAGCAATCATATGGCTGTTTTACATAAAGTGCAACTCCTCCTCGTCTTCTCCCCTGTGTGTCCTTCCTAAAAAAAAATGTACCCATCCATGACAGTGCTCTAGTCATGAGAGGTATCCCACCAAGTCCCTGTTATTTCAATCATGTCATAGTTCTGTGACTGTGCAAGGACTTCCAGTTTTTTCTGATTGTTTCCCAGGCTCTGTGCATTCATGAAGTAAATAGTCAATTACCCTGATTTCTCAGAAAGTATGAGACCACCTCCCTTGTTTCCCACTTCTGCTTGTTATTCCTCCAGGAATCTCACTTCCCTACTTACCTCAGGGCTTTGGTCTCCATCCCCCAGTGAACCTATTTTAAAGCCCTCCTCACTAGGTTAGCAAGCTTGTCTATGAAGATGCTCTTACCTCTCTTTATCAGGTGGATCTCATCTCTTCCCAGCAATCCTTCTTCCTGAAACAACATCCCATAGTTGAAGAAGATAAATCCCTGCTGGCAACACCACTTGAGCAGCGAGATATTGATCTTCAGGATGCACCTATTCCTGTCTAGGCCTTTTCCCTTGACTAGAGGGATTGAAGAGAACATGACCTTTGCCCCAGACCCCTTCAGCTTTGCACCCAGAGCCCAGTAGTCACTTTTGATCCACTTAGGGTCTCCCCTAGCAGTATCATTGCTGCCTACATAGATAAGCAGCATGGGGTAGTAGTCAGAAGGACAGATAAGCCTCTGTAATCCCTTTGTGACATCTCAGATACAGGCTCCGGGCAAGCAGCAGACTTCCTGAGACAACAGGTCAGGTCGGCAGGTGGCTCTCCCTGTCCCCCATAGAAGGGTGTTTCCAACCACCAACATGAGCATAAGGCTGAATAGAATCCAAAACTGTGCAAAAATGTCAAACACTGGAGGTCCATCGTTGTATAGGTGCCATTTATGCTGTAAAGTTAAACAGAATTCTATCTTATATATAGAAGAACAAAACAGCGAGTTAGAGTACAGTGTGTTACTGGCTTCTATGGGTGTTAGACTAAGAGACAGAGGGAGGAAGGAAGGAAGAAAGGACTTTGACTTTTAATTAGTTTATTCAGGGGTTCAGGGATACAAAAAGGGTGGCCGCTTACAAAGCAAAAAAACAAACAAATTACTATCAAACCAAAAACACCATGTCATTTGCATTCAACACATCACACCATGACAGACACCTTCGCTACATTTCACGTCGTGACTTACACGCTAGTTATGTGGTTGGAGTGCCGGCCACATGGTCATAACTATAGATAAACAATTTGTACCCTGCTCCATCCAATCATACACATAACAAAACCTTCAACTTCCCACACAAAGAAAAAAGCAAAAAGCAGCCTAGTGAGGACCCAAGGGTGTGGTACTAGCTGGAAGTCACAGTCCGACATCAAGCCTGCCTGGTAGCCCAGACCAGTTGTGACATCAGAGTGCATATTGAAGATGGCTGTCCTCCATGTGGCACAGCACTCCCTCAAGGGCCCAGTGTGCCTCAAAGTTGGGCACTGCCTGCCAGAGCACAGAGTGCTCAAATTCAAGCAAGAGGCTCGCCCACACCAAGAGGCCAAAAAGCTGCAGGGCATCATCTGAGCTGGTCCCTGCAAGCTGGCTGCGGTGGCTGTTGAGGATGGACATCTTGGCCTGACCCAGTAGAAAGTTGGCCAGGCAGATGGTGCCCCGTTCTGCCACCTGGTATGGGTATGAGTACTCATAGGTGTTCTCTGAGAGGCTCCTGCCCAGCACCCACAGCAGTGGCTCAAGTGTGACAAAGAGTTGCTGCAGATGGGAACAGTCAAGGAAGGCATGAAAGAAGCTCTCCGGCCTCTTTCCCCTGCAGGCACTGAGCTGCTAGGTGTGAAGAGCTACCACACTGGAAACATGTGGTCTCCCCCAAGGAAAAATAAATCACAAACCTCTGGCCCTCAAGCTTGAGGTTCAAGAAGCAAGGAAGAGACTGGGGGTGCTCCCTGTTCAAAAGGACAGGACATGCTTCAGCTTCATGTCTTTGCTTCCGATTGTCAGTCAATGAAAGGAAATCATAGGAACCCCATTGGCCAGCTCCTGGTTAGACAGGTATGGGGGAACATTGGTAATCACCACCTTCACTGCCTGGGTGTTTATGAACATGACAAGATAGTGTACACCTGTGATGTCCATGAACTGCACACACATCCTGGTGACAAGGGTGGGAGCGCTCAGGTAAATCACTGGGACCACGTAGTATACATTATGTCATCCCAGGAGACCAGCTAGGGCACCTGTGTAGACCTCGACCCTGACATAGGAGGGATATGAACCCTCAAGCCGTGGCTAAGAGTGAGGTCTTGAAAGGTATCCCCATGCCAGTCGCTGGGTGTAGGAGTGGCCATTTCTGCTAGGACAGGGTTAATCCCAAAAGCTAAAACTAAGAAAACAACAACAACAAAAATGTATATATAAACTACAGAGATAAGTGTTTGGAAATGTGACCATAAAAAAACAAAAAGGGAGGGGTGTTAGTGCCTGTTGAAGAGAAAGGAGGAGTAAAAAAGACAAAGGATTCTGTGACGGTTGGGGGGACAAATAAAAAAGAAAAAGAAAAAGATGGGGGGAAATAAGAGCACCCCTTGAAAGGCAAAAGATTAAATAAGATAACTCCCTGCTGCAGACAAGCAAAAAGAAAGAGAGAGAAACAGTAAGAAAGAAGCTGTGAAGTAGACAAACTCGCAGATGAAGAAACCAGAAGTAGAAGGGGGAGGGGACAGAAAACAGAGAAAAAGAAGAAAGAACACTGCAAAAATGCAAGAAACAAATCAGAAAGGAAGGTAGACAAAAGCAAGAGACCTTTAGACAGGTGGGAGTCAGAAAAGAAAAGAAATAGGAAGCTGGGGAGTCTTATGCTCAGGATCACCCCACACAGCTCCCAGTGAACCCAGTCTGAGGCATCCAAAGTGGAAGGAAAGAAGGAAGGAAATACTTAATTTATATGGATTGTTGAATTTAAAAAACATAACTTTCTAAACAATTCTTAAATCAAAGGGGAATCAGAAAGAAAGTAAAACACAGCTTGTGTGTTCTAAGAGGTTCTTAATTAATATTGGATAGTTGCATCCATTATCAATGTTTGCTGGAGAACATAACAAAATATATCCCAAAGCAATAGCTAATACTGTGAAAAGTGCTAACTCAAAGAATTAATTGCAGATAAAGTTCAAGAATAAAAAGAGAATAAATCTGGTGTCTAATTTCATTTTTTCTTAATATTTCACATGAAGAGAACAACCATAATAACTATAATGTTTCAATAACATTTGCATTTCATTAGGGTCTTATACTTTGTCTATCTAATGTAAAAATCACATTTTTATTTATCATAGTTGATATTTATGTATAACTGAAAAAAATAAGATCAATTTGCCAATGTGCTTTTATCTAAGAAGCATAATTAGTCTGCTCCACTTCCACTTCCATGAATATTTAAGGGACATTTTAAAAGAAAAGAATATGTTAAAAGCTAATTCAAGTGTTGCAACTTATATGACAAGTCATGGTTTATGTATTACTATAAAAAATGTTTGATTAGTATGACAAAAAGATGTGAGTTGGGTTGCAATTTTGTAAAGACTTTGTGGCTTGTAAATTTATTACTTAAAATTATAGTTTTGGTGACCAACGTTCTCTAACGAAATATGTAGACATTTGTAATTGCACTATAATTTTAATACAGCATTTGTGAACTATAAAAAACATTTTCTGCTAGTGGTAAAAATCTGGGAGCCAAATGTATGCTTTGTTTATTTAGACCACAGTAATAATGGACCGCATTTCCAATAAATATTGTTTGGAGGTTTCTTATGTCTGCAACTTTTTGCTGCTACTGGGATTATGTGGGAAAAACACACTATTTGTACATACAAATTGATTATAATTTTTTTTTTTACTATCTCATTTGCAATTTAATTTTTGGGTGCATGCAAAAGCAGTCTGTGGTTATGGTTTATGGCTACCACCAACACACAGTAAAATAAATTATATACTTCAGTTGATTCCATTGTTTCCAGCAGAAAGGTTCAAATTCCTGTACCTCACACTGAAATATTTTTTTAAAAAGTTTCTTGTTAAAAGTTGCAAGAAGAGGGAAAGAATAAAATACATTCTCTAACAAGCTCTCGTAATGGACAAGGGTAACACTGCAATACCACAAAAGTATAATCCTCAGCATAACAGGTTTTTAATAATTGAAACAATTGTAATAATAGAATCACAGAAAATTAGGGTTCAAATGGACCTCAGGAGGTCATCTTGTCAACCCCACACTCAAAGCAGGACCATCCCCAACTAAAACACTCTGTCTACCCCGGTCCAAAAACCCACCAAGGATAGAGATTCCACAACCTCTCTGGCTGGCCTGTTCCAGTGGTTTACTGTCCTCCTAGTAAGAAAGGTTTTTTTTTCCCCTAATTTCTAATCTAAAACTCCCTTGCTGCAACTTGAGAACATTTATCCTTGCTCTGTCATCTATGCCCACTAAAAACAGTTCAGCTCCATCCTTTTTGTAAACATCCTGCAGGGAGCAAACCAGGAAAGCCAAGGCTGCAACTGAACTCCAACTAGCTTCGAGCATTAAGGACAATAAAAAGTC
>NW_017729032.1:106836590-106839589 GCF_001723915.1 Gavialis gangeticus
TCAAGGAGCTAGCGAGCATCATAGCCCAGCCCCTGGCATGGATCTTTGAAAACTCCTGGTGCTCTGGTGCAGTGCCCAAGGACTGGAAGAAGGCCAAAGTGGTGCCTATCTTCAAGAAAGGGAGGAAAGTCGATCCTGCTAAATATAGGCTCATCAGCCTGACTTCTGTCCCGGGGAAGGTCTTGGAAAAGTTTATTAAAGAAGCCATCCTTAATGGATTGGCAGACACCAACATCCTGAGGGATAGCCAGCATGGGTTTGTTGCGGGTGGGTCTTGCTTGACAAATCTCATTTCCAAGTGACTTATCACCTGGACAAGGGAGAAAAGTTTAATGTCATATATCTTGACTTCAAAAAAGCCTTTGATCTGGTATCTGGTATCCCATGATCACCACTTGGCAAAACTGGCCTTGGGTTCACCACGATCCGCTGGCTGGGAAATTGGCTCCGTGGTCAGACCCAGAGGGTGGTAATTGATGAAAGTCAATCATCATGGTGCCCTGTGACCAGTGGGGTCCCCCAAGGTTCTGTCCTTGGACCCATATTGTTCAACATCTTCATTAATGATGTGGACATTGGAGTCAGAAGCAGACTGGCCAAGTTCACCGATGACACCAAACTCTGGGGTAAAGCATCCACACCTGAAGACAGGCGAGTGATCCAGGCTGACCCGGACAGGCTCAGCAAATGGGCAGATGAGAACCTGATGGTGTTTAACACTGAAAAATACGAGGTTCTCCACCTTGGGAGGCAAAACCTGCAGCACCCTTATAGGCTTGGCAGTGCTACGCTGGCTAACACTACAAAAGAAAGAGACTTGGGGGTCATCATTGACCACAAGATGAACATGAGACTTCAATGTGATGCTGCAGCTAGAAAAGTGAGCAAAACGCTGGCTTGCATCCAAAGATGCTTCTCAAGCAAATCCCAGGATGTCAGTCTCCCCTTGTACTCAGCCTTGGTGAGTCCGCAGCTGAAGTACTGCGTCCAGTTTTGGGCTCCACAATTCAAAAAGGATGTGGAGAAGCTTGAGAGAGTCCAGAGAAGAGCCATGCACATGATCAGAGGGCAGGAAAACAGACCACACGACGACAGGCTGAGAGCCATGGGGCTCTTTAGCCTGTAAAAGCACAGGCTCAGGGGTGATCTGACAGCCACCTATAAGTTTATCAGGGGTGACCACCAGTATCTGGGGGAACATTTGTTCACCAGAGTGCCCCAAGGGATGACAAGCTCAAACGGTCATAAACTACTGCAAGATCATTTCAGGCTGGACATAAGGAAGACTTTCTTTACTGTCCGAGCCCCCAAGGTCTGGAACAGCCTGCCATTGGAGGTGGTTCAAGCACCTACACTGAACACCTTCAAGAGTAAATTGGATGCTTATCTTGCTGGGATCCTATGTCCCCAGCTGACTTCCTGCCCTTCGGGTGGGGGGCTGGACTCGATGATCTTCCGGGGTCCCTTCCAGCCCTAATGTCTATGTCTGTGTCTATGCTTCAGGTATTTGAAGGCTGTTATCAAATCCTATCTCAGTCTTCTCTTCTCTAGACTAAATAAGCCCAATTCCCTCAGAATTTCCTCAGAACTCATGTGCTTCAGCTCTCTAACCATTTCCATTGCTCTCTGCTGGACAGCCACCAATTTGTACTTATCCGTTCTATAGCCAGGGGCTCCAAGCTGGGCACAGGACCCCAGATGTGGCCTCACCAGTGCCGACTAAAGGGGAAGAATCACTTCCCTTGATCTGCTGGCAACACTCCTATTAATACAGCCCAGTATGCTTATTGTTGGCAATAAAGGCACACTGTTGGCTCACATTCAGCTTATTGTCTACTGTAATGCCAAGATCTTTTTCTGCAGAGCTGCTAACCAGTCAGTCCCCAGCCTTGTGCTAGTGCATGGAATTGTTCCATCCAAAGTGCAGGACTTTACACTTATTCCTATTGAACTTTATGGCATTTCTTTTGGTCCAAACCTTCAACTTCTGTAGGTCTCTCTGAATTCTAGCCTACCATCCAGCATGTCTTCTACTCATCCCAGCTTGGTGTTACCTTCAAACTTGCTGAGGCTGCACTCCATACCATCTTCTAGATAATTTATGAAGACAGAGGAAAAAAAACAAAAACACATCCCCAGTACCAACCCTTGGGGCACTCCACTTGATACCTACTGGCTGCCAACTAGACATCGAGCCATTTACTTGATTTGCTCCCTCTTTTTCCTCCCACATGCCTTATATTCACTATTGTTCTTACTTGTTATTAAATAATCATACTGTAATGGATAATATTTTGGGAAAAAACCTCCATAAACCAAGAACATTATTTCATGGACAGCTGTTACTAGTTGAAACATCTTATTATCTTTTCCAGTCAAAATATTTCCGTTGCTGTATATTTGTGTTGCAATAGAGTTTGGATGTTTTGTGCAAGTCTACTTCAAAAAACTATCCTAGTCTGCAGTAAAGTGCACTGCGCTTATTCCTTTCTTACTGCCCAGTGGATATAATGTAATGGTACCTGTTTGTGCAGTGTGGAGTATGTGCCAATAAACTCATAGGTATATATCAAAATTATTTTTTTTAAATCTCAATACAAATGGGAGACATTGTTTTGGATAAAAAGAAGATAAGATGTTTCAATCAAGTTGTTTTAGAAAATAAATTATTTTAACTACTGTATTATGTGACATGACAAAGGTCAGTGGGTGTGCATATTATAATCATATGACATGGAACTAAACTAAAGATAGAATACTATTGTAAAATTATGCTGTGAGACAATGGTGCCCCAGGACTCAGGTGTACATATAGGTAAGCATATGTGAATCTTGCTTGACCACACCCCAATAGGTAAACATTTCCGTTATTACAGAAATGACTTACATGTTGCCCACATCAAGTAGCATTGGTCCATAAGGCAATATTGCTTCTCAAGGGGTGAATCTACACATGTAATTAGTGTTTCATAGTTTCATAGTTTCTAGGGTCGGAAGGG
>NW_017729032.1:106839600-106845768 GCF_001723915.1 Gavialis gangeticus
CAACAAGGCATCCCCCCTGGTGGGGATGTGCACCTCCTGCCCGCAGCTTGTGTTGCACCACAATGTGTGTTGCACCACAATGTATTGCTCCTGGGCATGTCATTTGAACATGTACTTAAGTTTGCAGCAAGTTGAGCTGAGGCAGAGCAGCTGCTTTGGGGCTGCTCTGACTCAGCTCAGTGAGTTGCAGAGGGGCTGGCTGGGGCATGATGATGCTCCAGTGTTGGGCTAGCTGGCAGGCTACACTGGGCTGTGCTCTGGATTTGGCAGTGGAAGGCACTGGGAGCAGGGGCTATGCCCTCCTGCCACTCACTCAGCTGGGGCAGGACAAGCTGCGGGCAGGAGTCATGGGGAGGCTGGGGCAGGTCCAGCTGCTGTGTGCCACTTGTCCAGAGGCAGCAGAGTGGCTCTGCCCCACCTTGCCCTGGCTGGGTGGGTGGCAGAAAGACATAGACCCTTCTCCCAGTGCCTTCCACTGCCAGCCCAGAGTGAGTTCTGCCCTGGCCCCACCTGCCCTGTGCAGATCTGGGGGCACAAGTCCCCTCCCATTCCCTCCCAGACCAGCAGCGCACAGTGGCAGGAGCTGCCCCACCCGTTCCCCATGCTCCATCACCCACTGGGCAGTCCCTGTCCCAGCCCCAGCCCAAATCCTTTCCTTGCTGTGTGGGCATTGATCTTCCCCTCCTACATCCCACCAAAACAGACTTACCAGCTGAAGGCAGCTGTGTCCAGCATCATAAATCTGAAAAACTTTGAAACAGTGTCATACTTTACAAAGGTCATAAGTGCTGTTTGTCATAACTCTAACAGTCATAAGTTGAGGACTGCCTGAATCTTAAAGCCCTATATCTAAGATTCATTATTTTGAAAGTAAAATACTTTATGGAAAAATAATGTTTCAAAGTTGTTCTATGGGAGAATGCCCATCAGTATCTCTTACCAACCCTCTAGCACATGAAATTAATGCAGGATTTGTTGATGACAGAGACATTACATCACATGCTTTTAACTTACATCACTTACCACCCAAACAAAATGCACCATTTTCAGTTAACTCTTATCACAGCTTTCATTATGCATACATTTGCACAGACAATTTTAATTGTCCTTTAGAAATACATGGAAATAGACACACATGTACACATAGATTCTGTTATAAAATAAATCAGATTTGTTGCTTTATTCTTTGCTTCTTCTCCCACTGGCACAGCATGGTTTTTACTTCATCAGTGTGACAGTACTGAGCTGTTATACTGCATAGCTGGCTGGAATGCAGTATAGCTCTGTCACACTAATGAACTAGTAAAAAGAAAGTGTCCCATAGGAAGCTCGGCTTTTCTTTTTTCACTGCCAAAAAATATTATTTTAAGCAGTGTCCTCCAACAATAAAGACAAGTAATTTTATTCTTTGCACCAATGAGTGAAATGTGAGTCTCCAGGAAGATATAACCTGCCATATCTTCTCACCCTATCCTGCACAGTGTACTGGGTCTTAGGTCTCCGACAATATAGAAACCTAGACTGGATTTAAATTTCAGACTGCCCGTCTAAGCTGTCTAGTGTTGTAAACAGCCAAAAACCATAGTTTGTCTGTCTGCTGCATTGCCTGAAGGGTGAAATCCTGTTTCTGTTCTTTTTTCTAAAGTAGTTACTTACAAGGAATTTTGTCCCATTTTCTTGTACTCTCTTTTGTCCCTTTCCTTCTCTTCTCCTTTATCTCTCTCTTCTCTACTTCCGTTTTCTTTTTCAGTGTTTGATTGCCTACTGTTCCTTGAAAAATCCAGTTCAACCAAAACAATTGTGAACATTTTAAAGTCATTTTAAAAATTTCTTTTAATCTCATGATTTGTGCTAAGTTACAAACAAAATCTGAATTCTATCCTGTCCCAGGCTTTGTAAGTTTAGATTTGAATTCAGTTTCCATTTGCACTTGACAAATACGCTTATGCTGTATCTATTATTGAAGAGATCCTGAGTTTAAATTAAGCAATGACCATTTAAACCACCTAATCCTAATCTTTTACAACTTCCAAAATCAAAATGTCTTGCATGAGAAAGCCTCTTTAGATTCTATCATGAAGCTTGTCCTTATCTTACGTTCCACCTTACCACTGGTTTTTTCTACGTTTCTGCTGCCAAATCTTTTCACTTTCTTCTTATTGCGTATTGATAAATCATAAATAATAGAATAGCATTTCATTAACAAAGTGATTAACTTTAAACAGACACAGAATGCTCCAAGGACTCCAAGGAGACTCAAAGAATATGATGGGGAATGTGATAGTGGCATCCAGGTATGTGATTTAGAGTTATATATTTATAAAAAAATAAGCTTCTCTGGTTGTAAGTGTATTAAATTCACCTGAAATAAGGTTTCTTATTTTACTAGTGGAAGGTCACTTGTAGAGCTGCCAGAACTTGCTCAATGAAAGGCATGCTAAGACATGCCAAAAGGATGTAATTCTGAAATCATCACACAATAAGAAATAGTAGCTAATATCTCTCATAGACTGTGAAGCCTTGACAGGTAGAGAAGTAGCAATTACCTGGAGCGAAAGGAAACATCTATATTTGAAGGTATCCATTAGAAATTGGTGTTTGCATGCTCTACTGTTAAGACACAGTGGGTGTGTCTACATGAGACATTTACTGTGGAGTTGCCTAATTAGCTCCACAGTAAAACATCACAGTCTGCACAAGTGGTGCTGTTATGACAGAGTAGACTGATTAACTCTGCCACAGGATAGTACTTGTAAAAAGTAATACTGTCCAATGGTGAAGTTCTTTATTGAGCAGCTGCACATGAGTAAATGTTGATGGGGCTGGCTTGGGCATAAAGTTGCTTCAGTATAGAGGCTTCCTTCTGGCTAGCCCTATACTGGAGCACCCTCATGCCCCAGCCAGCCCCTTGGTGGCATGTTAAGCCTGGTCGGAGCAGCGTCAGGCTGACAGACTGATTTGCTGGATCCTCTGCCAGGGGGAGCTGCTCTTCTTGTGCTTAACATGCTGCACTTCTGGGTGGATGTGTAAACACGATACCTGGGAGCAATAAACTCTGGTGTGATATGTGCTGGAGTTTATTGCTTTGCCTTAGTAGCATGTACAGACCCACTATGATCGTGGGGAAGTTCAATCACATTTTCTTTAAGGCACTAACTTGAAATACATGAGTTCTGTACACACAAAAGAGCCAGTCAAAAAATGCTTGTTTGTATTTAAAAAATAAACCATAAAAATTATTTTTTTTTCTTTACAAATTATTAGGTTTCATTCGTTTGCTAAACACCTCCCCCACCCACACAAAAATATCCTGAAAAAGTAGTTGTTTTCTCCAGAAATGTCCATTTGTAACAGGGAATTTTTTGTCAGTCCCAAAATGTATCAAGTGAAAAACATTAGTTGCACCTGACACAGACCTCCTGTGAGACCACATCATTTAGAACATTTTTCCCCTACTCTCATGTGTGCTTTATCAGTCTATGTAATTTAAGCACCTCTTATACAGTCTTAGTCTCTTTGCATTTAGATTTCCTTTTTAAACTAGAGATAATACTCCCTTTTTCTCCCTGTGCTAGTCTATTCTATTGACACTGTAAACTCTTCATAGCCAAGACGTCCTCTTAATACATACATATATAATTCTTTCTGCTTTACATAGCTATGCATGTATAGTACAATAGGCCTTGATTGCTGCTACAATTTCTAATTATTGTAATACAAAAATAAGAACAACCACTGACTTTACTCGCTTTTTGACTTTTTCTATTACTGTTTAATTTCCATAATAATGTAAATGTTCAGCAGGAAGACAATTAAGTACAAATTATTTCACTTGGCAACATGGCTGAAAATGAAGGAGTAAGATCCATTCTCACAAAAGCAAGATAGGTTCTAGCTTGATTCATTGCAGAGAGCTACAAAGTAAAAAACAAACCAAAAAAAAAAAACAGGTGTAGACAAATAAAAAATTAGGAGTTCATTAATTTTAATTAAACAATAATAAGATTCATATACATGAACTAATGTTAAGAGGGGAAGTTTTAAACTGGGTACAAAGAATATAATTCTAATTTAAAAGGCTATTGGGAGATGGGATAATGTGATAAGCTGCTATGAGAATAAGCTAAAGCTATAAGCATCAAAGAATTTAAAGTTGGAATGTGTAAGTGTTTAGGGAGACTCAAATCAGTATGCAGTACCTGCTGAAAAGATGGTTAGTTCTCCTACTCTTCAGCACGGACAGTACTATCTGCTTGCATTCCCATTTTTTTTGTGTTTCTACTTACACAGAAGCTTGGTATAGCTTGCTAAAAGGAATATTAGCTTACCCCTGGTTAATGGATCATGCCTAGGCAGGGCATGACATAATGGGAATATTGTAGTTGTTAACAACTACAATATCCATAAGAGGTGTTTATACTCAGCAGGTAACTTCCGAGTTTCATCAGAAAGGTAAACCTGCTGTTGCAAAACAATTAAAAAACATGCCTTCAGCACCATTTTTTTTCTGTGATTAAAATAAAATACACACACACACATACACATGTGTGTGTGTGTATTAGGGGTGTGCAAAGCAGGCCCTATTTGATTCAGATTTGGCCCAAATCAGGGACAGTGATTCGATTCATTGATTCGCATCACTGTCCCTGATTCGATTCGGACAAACCCAAATTTGAAGATTCGATGCTGATTTAGAGAATCAGCGATTTGGACATAGACACAGCTTTAAAATTTTTTTTTACATATCTTGAGGTAGCAGGAGCAGCTCGTGATCGCTGTGATGCTGGGGTGCATGGAGCATCCCACAGGAGTGTGTGGGGGGGGTCCTCCATGTATTTGGCAGTGAACCCAGAAGTGGACTGGAAGTACTTCCAGTCCACTTCTGGGTCTGCCAGGGAGCATGCTGGAGGCCCCCCTGCGCTCACCCACTCAGCGATCAGCCACAGGAGGACCCTGGGTGCCCCCTTGCCAGACCCAGGAGGCACCAGTCACCTAGCCAGGGAGAGCATGTGGGGGTGGGGGGCAGTGCACTCCCTGGTGGACCTGAGAGTCAACTGGAAGTGCTTCTGGTCCACTTCCATGTCTGCTACTGAGCGTGTTGGGGAGCCCCCCACACTCCTGTGAGACACTCCATGTATCCCAACATTGCAGCATTCATGAGCTGCCTGCTACCTAGAGTTATGTAGAAAAAACATTTAAAGCTGTGTCTATGTCTGAATCTCTGAATCTTTCTGAATCTCTCCAAATCAATTCGAAGGGTTCCGATTCAATTCAGAGAGATTAAAGGGTCCTTTGATTCAATTTGGATTTGGAGATTTGGCCACCAAATTGGGCCAAATTTCCGCCAAATCAAATCAGGGACTGAAGCTTTGCACAGTCCTAGTGTGTATTCATGTGTGTGTGTACACACACACACACACACACACACACATACACACACATATACTCACACAGACAGTCCTCAGACTTACAACATAATTAGTTCCTGAAAACTGAGTCTTAAGTTGAAACGTAACTCGGAACTGATTTGCCCATAGGAAACAATGTTATAAATGGGGGATTCATTCCTGAACCAAAGCCCAATACTCTATTTTCACCAAAAATAACCCAGAATTTTGTACTTAATCAATTATGGATGAGTAATATAGTTACATTAATGCATTTACATTGTAAACAGCAATCATATTGATTTGGAAGGACCCCTTTGAGGTAACTTTGCTGGACTTATTGAAGGGTTCTTGGCTGGAGTCTTCTCAGGAGTCTTGGCTGCAGGTTTTTCTGGAGTCTTGTCTGCTTTCTTAAAGAAAGTGTCTAAGGAAGTTTGGACAGATGTTCTCCAGCGAGATGGGCAACACAGCAAACCTGCTTGCTGGCATGGCATCATGTCAGATTAAGTGTTGTAAAGTCAAAACTTTATATATGTTTGTGATCAATGGGGAAAAATGTTCCTTCATGTGTAATATAAAACTGTGAGACTGTGGCTAGAAGATATTACTGCATTATTAGAGTTATGATACTGCTATCAGAACTGCCTTCCTTTACCAGATCATTTAAAGGATATGATTATAATCCCAGATGTGATAGTTACCATCACATTTGACTCGCTTAAAAAAGTGACTCCAGGGGCTAAGACGACCAGTGAGACTTGAAGGTGAAAACAAACTAATG
>NW_017729032.1:106850768-106866913 GCF_001723915.1 Gavialis gangeticus
ATTTTTATTCCAATATCAGAGATTTTTTTTTTTTTATCAGAGCAAACCAGAATCCCTATTCATCACTTGTGAAGTGTCATCCTTAGGAAAACCATTTCCTGATGAGAATCAATCTGAGGAAGCCTCAAAGAGAAATGTTGGATGGGTTATTCTGGTTGGTTTGCACTAGGACATATTGAAGCTAAAAATATAGGAGATGTTGCCAAGTCATTGAAAATAACATCAGTAAGAATGTGCACTGGACTGCAATAATAATTCAAATGTTTTTTTTTTATGTGGTATATGCTGAGCTTTCCATAAAACAAAAGCTGAAAGGCATTTTGTAGTTCATCAGTTCTTGTCCCCTGGCATCAAAAGCAGAACATCATATAACCCCTTTCAGAAACTCATCAAGTTTTTGAAACCTCTTAAGCTTTTGGACCGACTACTCTGATTAGTAGACTGGTTCAATGAACATGAGATGGCTAAACCCTCCCATTTTCCTTTGCATCTAATCCAAACTTTCCTCAGTTTCTTTCTATTCTTTGTTCTATCTCTGTCTTGAAACTCTGACTAGTATTGACTTTTCACACAATTAAATAAAATCTTATCTTCTTCAAACTCATTCTTTTAGTCTGATCCCCAAACCTTCTCATATCTTGTATCCCCCTGATACATCATTCCCCTTAGGCTATCCTATTGTCACTCTGACATACTTCTGACACCTTATTCTAGCTTCCCCTTCATTGCACTGACAGCCAAATCTCCACAACTATTGATTCCCTTGTGGTAGGGCAGTGATGGGGAAGGCAGAAAACATCATGTATGAAGCTGGTTATTAATTCTAAGGGTCTTAGAGCCATTTGCAAGATGACTCCCATTGTCAGGGAGTCTCTTGCTTTCTACATGATACACAAAACAGTTTATCAATCTGACACGGATCTCATATTTATTGTGCATGTTATGTTTAAACTTCTCATATTCCTTAGTTGATTTTCTGATTCATATGTTGTCTCAGCACTGGCTTGGCCCATGGACTTCAGTATTATCCTAAACTGAGACTAGTTGTTTGTGTTCACTCACAAGGTAATGTGATAAAAGCAATATTTGTTAAATATTATTTTAAATCAGTCAGTTTTGTCTTCCTTATTATTATAACAAGTATGTTAAAAATAGGAACAGGATAATTTAGTGTAATAGGAAAATTAAAAGGCTTGACCTTGGAAGTAGGAACTACATTTGAAATCACAAACAATAAAATATTAGGAGTCATCTCCAGATTAAACTCCTACTTGTGTTTTTTCACCAATATTTACACTGTAGTTTATTTTCCTACAAAGACTAAGCTGCGGTGCCTGGCAGATTAAGCTATTGCTTGCCTTTCTAGCAAAATAAATTGCTTTTGAACTAACTGAAGCCTATCCATTCTTTTAAAATCTTCAGGGCATACTGTGATATGTTTGTTAGGGTTTACACTTTGCTCCACAGCCTGTTTTGGCTTGATTGGACAATTGTTTTTGAAGCACTGGGCTGAAGCTGAAAGACCAAATCTCTCCCTTCCCCCATTGTCATCTACTTAGAACACCAAGAGAAAACACATTCAAACTGGAGTTCAGCCTCAGGACTGCACTTTTGCCTGTTGCTGAAATTGTCTCCTAATTTCATCAACAAGAGTAATGCTTAGTTTGTCCACCCTCCTCCTCATTCAATTGCCAGCTTAGCTAGAGTTTGCATCTCATTTCCCTTCCCCTGAGCCTTACTCCTCAAAGTGGAGGAGTATTCATCCATTCCTCTATATCCCATCCTAATTCAAACCTCAGATTTTATACACTTCCCAGGGCCTCTTCCTTCAGCCCCTA
The DNA here is from genome assembly GCF_001723915.1 of Gavialis gangeticus. NCBI lineage: Eukaryota > Metazoa > Chordata > Crocodylia > Gavialidae > Gavialis > Gavialis gangeticus. Next base: position 106,852,607 of record NW_017729032.1, read on the forward strand.
CCCCTTTAAAAATGTAGCTGTATTGCTCACTTGAACCTTTCTTCTTATTCTCCTGGAGTGGATCAGTTTTCTGTTCAACTCCCACTCAACTCCTGCGATTGCCAGTCCATATGTTCTTTTCCAAGTTCAGATCTATGGGTGCAGAAAGAAGAACAATTTTTCCCAATCTGGCCACAGAAAGCATTCTGATGAGATCTGATATTTCTATTGATCCTTCTGAATATCACCATTTTTCTTTTGATGTGGAGGCCCTATACACTCACTCAGCATTGTCACAGAGAGATGTTCATTGAGAACTTGAACAAAAAACTAGTTAAATGACCTCGATCAGTGGTGTTAAGCCTTTTTTTTTTTTTTGCCTGGCAGGCTGCATGCATGGTGCCCAGTCTGTCCACAGAGTGGATCCAGCCAGCTGCTGGTCCTGATCTAGTGTCTAGGGCATAGCTCCATCTGGCTACATGGGGGAAGGGAGCATGGCCTGGCCCCAATCTGGCCTTGTGGGGACAGAGCTAGGGGGAAAGGAGGTATGACCTGGCCCCAGCCCTGACCCCAACCTGGCTCAATAATTTATGAGATCAGTGAAGATTGATAGGAACAAGGAGTCCAAAAGTTAAAGAGGAGAAAGAAGTATGTGGTTCCTTTAATAAGAGTATTACAAATAAACAAAACAAATAAAGAAAAATAAAATAAAATAAAGGTTTTGTGCAACATAAGCATAAATAAAACATTTATCATAATTGTACATGAATGAAAAGACTGGACTGTTTATGGCTAGCTGTGAAAAACATGATGCTTGTCTAGGGAGGAGAGAGAAAAAAACAAAAATACTGCCATACCACCTGTGCAGGTCTCATTCCATGCACATAGATATGAGTTATAAGATTCTAACTGGTATAGCAGTTTGTTCGGGCTATTACTCCCCCCCAAAAATGTGCAATAGTATCTACTCTGGTCCAAACCAAAGGCTGTGACTTCAATCATAAATGAGTCCAAACGAGACTAATCATAGAGAGTTCTAGAGGTTTTGAACATAAAGCAAACAGTTACCCTTAAATATCTTGAGTATTGCATAGTATCACAATGTTATTTAAAAACAACATCAAAAAAAGAGGAGGCGAAGTCAATTGCTCTTCTGTTTTTATTCACAGTAAATCCAGCAAGAGTAGGAGGCTGGATAGGAGATTTTTTATTTATGTCAGTTTGTACTTTAATTTAGTCTGGAAAATCTGCAAAATAAACAAATTAAGTCTTTCCATTTTATCTAAAAATTAATATACACCCCTTTGAGTTTTAGCTGTCATTTTAACCTTTTAGTATACATTACATAAAACAGAACAAGAATGTAGCCCACAGCAAGAAATGTAAACTTCTCTTTGCTGGTAAAACTTGAAAATGGATTGAATTTATTTTTCTAAATAATGAAGTAGATATACCAACTACTAGTGTACAAAACACAGTATGCATTGTTATTACTGGTACTCCTTTATCTTTCTTTTTTTTGAAAGGAAATATATAAAATACAAATGATTGGCTAGTAGAATAGGTTTTAAAAATTGTGTCTATTTCTTTCCTGCATTTCCCAAAATTGTCTTTTTTCCTCCCCTAATTCTTTTAATTACATTTAGAGTAGCTCTACTGATAGGGCTGTCTTCTAGATGTAGGATATTGAAATTGGGAGGAAAAAAGAATGTTGGCCTTTTAATATTTCCAAATTATGTCCATAAAAAAAATTAGATCTTCTAATCTGCCTTTCTGTATAAAATACAAGACAACGGTTTCACTAAGTTACCTATGTACTGAGATCAGTAACTTACGTTGGACAAAAGTAGTTCCTACAACATATAAAACAAACTTACTGGTCAAATTCAACTTTGGTGTAAACCCACTGACTCTCTTTCCTTTGAACTCAGTATAATTTTATCAGGGAACATTCAGCTGATAAATGGAAATACACATCCTGAAATGTCTGTCTTGAGTGTGTGCAGATTTGAAAAACAGTTACAATTCCACACTGAAATATTACTATATGGTGACTTTAACTCAAAATCACAAAGGTTTTTTTTATAAATATTGGAACCAGAATTTTCAAACAAGCATGTGTTAAGATGGGTATTTTAATTTGTATTTAAAACCTTAAAAGCAATTCTGATTTTTTTAGAGATGCTGAACACTCATTTTACACAGTTCCATGGTTAAAAGGAACCCCGCCCACCCTCAATAAAAGTAACTGGTCAGTCTTCAAGATGTCTTATCATAAGTGGAAGCTGAGTGGCTACATTTGCTAAAAGACCACGTTACCAGCTTGTGTTATGATCCTTTCCCTTACAGTCTAGCCATTCTTCACTAATTTAGAGGATTGAAGAGCTTGTATTTCCTACTATAAGCTCCTCCAGCCTTCTTACAAGTTTATGCACATGCTTTGTGAGCCTCCTGCCTGTTAGGTGTCTTTACCAATCACTGAGAGTTTTTTCATTCAACTCCACTTAGGTAGAAACCTTGGATAGAACTTTCTGTTTCTAGGACAAACAAGTAAAAAAAACCCAACAACATCTCTGACCAAATATGTTTCCGTAAATTACAGTGTTGCTTATCCATAGGTCTATTTATGTTTTTTTTTTTTAGTTGGAATTTGTCTTAGATTCCTATAAATGCTAATATATCAGCAGTTGAACAACAACTTGAACAAGTAGTTAATGGAATCACATTAACAAATGAGTCAGGGTCAGATTTCAACCAAAAAGGGTAGAGGAATTAGTGATCCAAGGCACCGGAAATTTGTCCAAAGGCCCTTTCTTACTCTGGGTTGCCCACCTGTAGGCATCTCTACTCTATGTGAGTATCCACATGTGTTATTAATGTGACATAATAAATTCTGGAGCAGTTCACATGGGAGTTCATTGCTCCTGGGAATGGCATTTACACGTGCACCCAGGAACACAGTATGCGGAGCCAGGGTGGTGCAACCCCATCTGCCAAGTGGTCTGGGAGGTCAGCCTTCCAGCCTGGAGCTGCTCCAGCCCAGCTCAATGTGCTGAGGAGGGTCTGGCTAGGGTATGAGTGTGCTACAGTGTGGGGCTTGCCACTGAAGCACCTTTTGCCCCAACCAGCTGTGGTCACCATCTACACGTGTTGTGGTGGAGTAAATAACTCTGCTGTAGTTTGGCAGTACTATCCTGTGGCTGAGTTAATTAATTTGCTCCAGCCTAATAGCAACATACAGGTAGACAGTGATGCTTTACTGAGGAGCTAATTAGTCAGTTCCACAGTAACCCACACATGTAGATGCCCCCTATATAGAGTAATTTTGAAAGGGTGGACCTGTGAAATCTGTTACTTATTTCAACCTTGGCTTTACTGATGCTATTAGCAATTGACAGAAGGTTTATATCCTCATTATTATGACTACAAGGAATATAGGAGGACAGTAGGCAGGAGGTGAGACAAACATCATTTACAAGTTTAGTCATTACATTGCATGTGCTTTAGTGTGATTCTCTTTTCCTGTGAATGTTATGGAAACTATGATTACAGTGATTATGAAAATGAAACTGGTAACCAGATAACTCTGTCAAGAGCACATTAAAGCAATATTTCACCTAATGATACATATCATATTTGTCAAAGTTCAAATAAAGTTTGTTTGAATTATTTCTTAATAAGTACACGTTTCAGTACAGTATATGTCTTCATAAATTTATAATACCAGCCTTTAGTGCAATGGTTTCCCTCTAAGGGTGTCAGAATGTGGAGTTTGAAGTTGTTGAGCTTTGCACATTTCTTATCTGAAAGATCCTACTTTTCATTAATTCTGCTCATTTAGCATTTTTTAGAATTGAAACACAGGATTTGATGCCTAATAAACAGTCACTGGGGCTTAAGTCAACATAAATCAGTATGATTTAGAAAGATTTAAGCTGCTTCAGCTCAGCCATGGTACTGCATATGTCTGAGGTATTAATTATAGAAGATTTGAAAGGAAAATTTATCCAGTAGCTAACTAAAGGTCATTGCCCTTATTTAGCAATTTTGTGCATACAGTATCTGCTTTTACAAGTGCTCTCCAAGCACTTGTAGTACTTCCACGTAGTTCAACAAATTTATAATGGGAATGTAAGTTATGTCTGTCTAATGCTAAATGAAAGATAAAGAACAACACAGAATCTTTAACAGCTGTACTGATTTACCTCAAAGCTTTCTAAGCTACTCAAAAAGTATTCCAGAAAATTATAGCAGCTTAAAGTTGTTAAAAATCTCTAGGCTTGCTTGTAAGAAAAGATGTAAACCACAATTCTCAGTTCCATTTCTTTTTTGCAGTTAAGGCACTAAAATGGCCTCAGGATATATAGGTTCAGTCCTTAGTTCTACCACAGACTTGTTCTTTGACCTTCTGCAAGTCACTTAGGCCTTCACTATAGGGCTTTCTCTGAACCCTAGGAACCTGGTTTTAAGAAGTCCTGCCCACTCATTCCTGGTTGGATCAGCAAACAGACAGTTCAAGTGGCTCTGGAGTGCACCTGAAGTGCTCCCCCCTTCCCATTTCTCTCAGGCTCACTGAAGTCACTCTGATCAATCTACTTTGCTTAAATGCCCATTTCTTGTGTATCCAAGCTGGAATGAGTCTGTAGGCTTGTTTTATCAGCGGTAATTCCAGGGCCAGAAAGGAAGATGTTGGAACTGGATTTACAAACCAGTTCTGGTACCTTGTTCCAGGAGAATACACCCTTTCTGAATGAGACCAACTACAGCCTCTTCCACCTGATAATAAGTGAACTTTATTGATACACAGTGATAGCAGATAAGACTAATGCAAGCAAAGCAAGAAAAGTGACTAAATGGCCCTACTTATTTACCAGTTTTAGTGTTTCACAAGTGCCACCTCAGGATGCAAGGTGTCACCTTAAAACAGGATATCAGCAGCCTTGGAGGTTGGGGGTTGATACCCCACCCCCAAATTGTTGCCTGGGGATCCATCTTTTTGTATTCTCTTTCTCCTGATGACTTCAATTCAGGGTACTGTTGATTGGTTTTCCTGTGGTTATTATGCTGTTCACTTTCTGCCTTGTTAGCATAACCCTAGCTTCCCTAGACACATCATAGGCACATATCTTAATTTGTTCATTTCCTGGTCTTTTAATTTGGTCATTCCACTGAAACTGGGAATCCCAAGGGCTGTCTGCCAAGTTACAGCTGGTCTTTGTGACCTGATGCTAATTTTGTATGTTCCTATCTGTATGTTCCTATCTTGTAATGGATTCTAAGGGGAAAAAAGTGCTTGTTTTCCTACTGAATGTTTCCAGTACCAGTCTATCTGCTAGTATAATGCAAGTAGCATTAATAATACATGTCTTTAGTTTGTCAAATTAATAAGGTGACTATTTGATAGCCAGAAATTCTGAAAATTTAAAACAAATCTTTTTTATTATTATTTAAATTGCAAAACCTGATTTCATTTAGAAATAGATTGTAATAGAGTATTATGATAGGGTCAAAACTTTTCATTTTGCTCTTTATGGAATGGACTATTTAGAATTTCTATTTTACAATCATTTTACAATATGAAATTTAGATGAATTCAGGATGACATTTTTTGATGCCAAACATTAACCTTTTGCTAAATTTTGTTTTTCTTGCTTCTTTAAAAATGTTTTTCTCCTGATCTGGAATGGAACAAACTAGAATACGGGTCATAAACATTTTTGGGCAGAGTGCCAAAATCACCTGCAACCTCAATTTGTAAGATGTTGGCATGCCAGGGGTGGGGCAGATGGCAGGAGAGCTGTTAGGGGCCTTATCCTTATTGTGGCAGCACAGCCCCAGCCCTTTCCCTACCGTTTGACTGGAGGTGTACATGCTAAGCAAAACGACTTCATGTGCCATGCTCTGGCACCTGCGCCAGGCATTGTCTACCCCTGAACTAGAAATTGAAGAATTTCTCATAAAAGAAAAAAATCTAATAGTAACCCATTTCTAGTATTTATTATGAACTGATTTTCTCTTTTTGTTTTAGTTTCAAATGGTCACTAAGTACCATTAGCATATGAATAATTTCCGATAAAATTTGATCAACTGAATAATACCTTTAATTGACACGTGATGTTTTCTGATGCTTATCCTGAGAAAAGGAACATGCTAATTTCATTCACTTGATTCAGTGGCCAGCAACTGAGTGTGGTTCTGACTGGCCAGGCTCTGGCTTTGGTGGCGAATGCCGCCACTGTGTGCACAGCTCCGCTTTTTTTCGCCCTGGGATTTTTTTGGCCCCTGGATATCCAAGGGTCAAAAAAATTCTCCATACTACTCCCTTTCAGAGTGGAGAACAACATAATGTGTGGTAAGTGGTGCCTTAAATGGGTCTGTGCCACATACCACATGGCCATGCTCATCTGGATGCAGTCAGTGCATGTATAAATGCTATCATATGATTGAGCTGTAAGTCACACTCCCAATCTGCCAATGGAGCAAGTTGCATCATCATGTGATTTTCCCCTCAAATATCTTAAAATCTCTCTCTTCTTTATGGCCTTTTTCACTCAGAAGCATCCCCCTGTAAGTCTGTAAAAGCAATATTTTATGTCCTTTCAAATACCAGGTTAAACATTCAATGGAAAATAAAACCTATAACACACTTGACAGTGAAGCATACTAGGAGTGCTTCTTATTTTACTAAACATGATCATGTAGCTATTCCTTTGCATATTTTCTCATGCCTCATTTGTCGTCTGTACCCCCCTTTTTCACTTATATTCTTTTAAAGCTTTTTGGAGTTGGCATTATCTTTCATAATTTTCTATTTATGGTGCCTAGCAAATGGAGGCTTGATTGCGGCCTTTAGGCACTACCATAATGAAAATAAACCACTGTGACCCCATGCTAGGTTGAATTTCTGAGTGATGCAACAGCACAGAGTTAGTAGCTGGAAAATGCAGCTGTCTGATTAATTTCTGTGCTTTAGGTTCAGATTAGTCTCAGTGGGGGCTGGAGCAGAGAATACAAGGAAGAATCATCACTGGTTTGAGAGTCTGGCTGACATTTCAAGATAATCAGACATACCCCCAATGTAGGATCATCCAGGCAAGAGCATTCAGCTCTGGCACTGTGAATAATGGATTTTTTGTGGTTTGCCAGTCACACAGAAAAATTAGGGGAGAGTTATTAGAATTGAAATGAATTTAACATTTTCCATCTCTTCTTATAGAATTTTTAAAAAAAATCCTTTCATTTGGCATCAAATTAATTCCATCCAACATAAAATGAAATATTTAGTTTGGAACACCTGTACAAAAAGCAAAGATAATAAAGGGACAAGTTATAAATCTGCTGGAAGAGGTGATGGCAGTTGTATCATCCCCTTTCTACTCCATATCTCAGCAACTACAGCAGTCACCAAGGATTGGAAGGAAAAGACTCAGACTCAATTCTCTCCACCGCCCAAAGGGATTTAAATCCATACCTCTCACTTCTTAGGTGACTATTCTGAACAGTAGGAAACAGACCTCTCACACACACTTGTTTTCTATGTCAGTAACTAAGGTAGTTGATACCTAGCGGAACAGCTACATCTGGAGTGACTGAAGGAGAACTACTTCAATTTACCCACATGCAGTGGTGAAGAACATTGATCTGAAAATTTAAACACTGGTTCAAATCCTTGTCCTAAACCAAGCGGAGTAGATTCTTATCTCTCAGGTGAATGCCCTAATTACAGATCTTTAGGGTGGTCTTAGGCAGGACTCCCTCAGTTCTTCCTGTTAGTGCTGCTTGACCTTATAAACTATATTTAAATACTCACTGTACCAGAGCAAGAGTGAAAATCACTCTCTCATTAGGATATTTTCTTAGGAAAATGGGTACCTGACCCTGTTTATACAAACTGGAATTAGTTCAACCTGAGGAGCTGATAACATCCCTCCCTACTTACTTGATATCTGGATCTTGGCAATTTTTAGTTCCCACCTGGATACATAAGGAAGACTACAGTTTCCAGCATGCAGAAATGTGTACAGCACAAGTTCTATGTGCCACAGACCTGGATACGTAAGGGAGACTACAATTTCCACCATACCAAAATGTGTACAGCACTAGTTCTATGTGCCACAAACCCCCCAAATCTGGCTCAATGACCTTTCATTTGCCATGGAACTCAAAGGGATAGTAAGAAGAAAGAATGTTAAGATAAAAAGATATTTTTCCTTAAATTTTCTTTTATCTGAAATGAATGAAAATAAATAAGATGGAGAATTTTGTTTCATAATAGGGGTTGGAAAATGCTAGTATGTTTCTTGCCAATGTCCTTGTTCCATAATGAAATCCTTTGAAAAGTCATCAAAGAGACATCAATGAACAGCTCTCTTCCTATAGCTGTAAAATCACTGACACACAGTGCACTCTACCCACTCTATTTTCTACCTTTCTCATACAACTCCTTGGACTTCTGGTTGAGAGAATGAGCAGAGTTGCCTGGAGCATATATCCCCATTTGTGAATATAATGGGATTCTCTTCGCTATGCTATATGGAGCAGTTAAAGGTGGCACATCATGCAGATTTGCAAATGGATGATTACAGTTTCTTGACTGTAAAAGGCATAGATTTGAAGTTCAGCTCCTACTGTTAATGTGCACTGCCAAGATTAAGACTCCATATAGTTTTTGCCAGCCAGTATGAAACTCTTTAGTCAGTGTGCAAACTCACTGGCTGTATAACTCATACTCTTAGCAGCAAATTAGGGAAGTAAATTTAAGAGAATAATTTCACATTTACTTACAGAAATAGCGAATATTTAAAACATTGTTTTTTCCTGAACTGGAACATGCCATCAGAATACAGCTTGCTAAATAAAATATGTTATTTTATTTAGCAACCCTACTCACCAGCAACAAAAATACAACAGGCTATTTTGTGTTCATGAGTCAAGTGCATAACAGTAAGTTCTGCAAACACTTTTAACTTATCCTGCTAAAATAAATGGTTTCCTACTGCAATGTAATGTATTGTTTGACCTCCTAATCCATCTGTCATTGGTGATGTAAAACCACTGCCATAGGTCACTTCAAAGCATGCACATTGGTCCAAGCCCCTAGGCGTAATGCAACTGAAATATTCTGTAAGCAGAAAACCATTACGGTAAAGGTAGCTACTACATACAATGGTAAAAACTTGGAAGCAAATCTAGTTTCAGATTCTAGTATACAACATTATTTTACATCTGATATCCAGAAAGTTAACATATTTTGTTTAAGTAGAAAATATTATTGGATTTTATTTTTGGTTCTTAAAGCCATACATTTTTGTCTTGATTCATGGATTATTTTGCATTAAAAAAAAAGAATACTTTTATATTTCAAAAGTTGCTTTGCAATAGTATGATGGGGGAAATGTTTATACTCAGGACTTTTGATAAGAAAGATAAAAAACTTTGCACAAGAAAGGAATTGAAAAAGTAGGTATTATTAAAGAGAAATAGATTTAATAGGATAGCTGTAATGCTGAAAGAGATAACACCACAAAAAAAAATATGTGGCCAAAGAATAAGGTTTATAGATACACGATAAAACCATTACCAGAATTGCTCTGTAACATCTTTAAAATTAGAGCTTTATAAGAAATTTTGCACAGAGCTGGATGTTAGAATCCTCCTCGTGTTCAGAAAGTTTGTCCTCTTTTTGTTTAGATTCTCTGTTAATAATCTAGTTTCATACTAGTAAGGAGGGTGTATCCTATATTAGTATGTCTACAAAACAGAGAGAGGATGCAAAAATTCTGTGTCCTGAAGAGTCAAAATGTTCTGTGTCAAAGAACTACTCCCAGCTAGTCCTGATAGTGACATGAGGGATCCTGGTTTTCCCTGATAAAAATTTGCAAATTCTCTGATAAAAAATGCAGTTTCTTTGATACAACCCCCCAAATCTGTTATTAAAATGAAAGCCCCCCGCCAGCCTTGCAGATGCCCCTCACCCCTCCCCATCCCAGCCCCTGGCCCTGCTGGTGGCCCTCGCTCCCCCCCACAGCCCTTCCAGTCCTGCTGATCCTACACTCATAGCCCCTTGTCACACAGGAAAGCTCCTTGCTGCTGTAAGCTCCGTACAGTCCCAGGGAGGTACTTCTTCCGTGTGCAGCAGCCGTGAGGGGCACAACCCCACACCGCCACCCCTGCTGCTGCTGTTCACACAGGGGATGCATTGCCAGGGCAATGTGGAGCTTGCAGTGGCAGGTAACTTTCCTGCATAGCTCCACTCAGCCCTGTAGCACTAGAGCACACACACTGAGCTGCAGAGGCCCCAGGGGACTGTTCTTAGTGGTGACAGATGACAGAACAAGGAACAATGTTCTTAAGTTGCAGCAAGGAAAGTTTAAGCTGGATATTAGGAAAACCCATCTCACTAGGAGGGTGGTGAAGCACTGCAACAGGTTACCCAGAGAGGAAAACCAGAAGTGCTGCCAGGGGACCGAGTAACCACAGAACATTTAGCACATTTCAAGGTTGAGCTTTTCTAGACTTGTGTACAGCCAGTAATGGCAGGTCCTAGATGGGGTAAACAGGCCCCAGCCATACCTTGACCACCTATATCTGCATGAACATTCCAGATTTGGAAATATGCTAGTGAGGCCCACTCTGAGATCCATCCTTTTTCATCTACCCTAGAGACCCCTCTTTACTTGCTGGTAAAAATAGCTAACATTTGAGTCATATAAACCAGTGGGTTTTTTGTTTTTGGTTTATTTATTTTTTCCTTAAAAAAAACACCTTTAAACATATGCATGTTAATCATTTTGGCAATATAAACTGCTTTCTGAGAAATAACTAAGTTACTTTTCTGTGCAAGAAATAATGTTATTGCCTTTTTTGTATTGCATATCTTTTCCAATGGCAAAACATATCTTTTCTCTATACTTGGAGTGCATATTTTGACAGCAGGAACTGCATACAAAATTTACCCATGGGTTTTACTAAATAATTTACTAATCTAATTTGTTTAGTACAAGCAAGGAAATATTGATTCAGTTTAAGTAACATTGCTCAATTGACAAAGATCTTACAATCCAGTCTGACTATGGGGCTTTTTTTTAATAACTAACTACATTCATAGATTCATAAAATCATAAGGTTGGAAATGACTTCAAGAACCATCTAATCTAATCCCTTACATAGATGCAAGTTCCACTGTTCCTATATTAAGCAATATTCTTCACAATTTAGCAGAATGTGCATATCTGGAATATTAATAAAAGAGCCATTGCAGATAATGGTTCACTCTTAAACAGTGGTCTTTTCTTTTTCCTTTTTTTTTATAAAGACAACAAACTTTAGACTGAATAATAGTTCTGGAGAAAGGAAATGTAGGTTGGATGAAACGATACATAATAACAAGGTTTTGTTCAGTAATGTTTGCTGAAAGGACTCCCAGAAGCACCAGCTAAAATTTGAGCATTATACAGGAATGCTGGAATGATTGCTGTATTTTTGATAGATACAAGTCCCTTTTAGATATTGTTGAGTTATCTGACTCTGAGATTACTTATGTTATATCTCAAAAGAAAAATTCTTAAGAGCATTTTACAGGGATGGGAAATATGCTAAATAGTTTTTAAAAATTCTTAGGGGAGGAATCTGCTGGAGGTTCCTACAAGATGTAGCCTCCACTGCCCAATTAAGAGTGACACTGCTCACCACCATCTATTTTTTATAGGAGAACAGTGTAAACATTTCTATGAAAGTATAGTGATTATATTTGTATTTTTAGCACACTCCTTCACTTCTGGGTAGAAGATGAGATAGCATTTTGTTTACATATGCAAATGAACTCCTAAACTTTTCCTTCCTGTGAGCACATGGTTACTCAGCTAGAAAGCAATCCACTTATGGAAGCTCCTCAAAACTTTGACATCATGACACTTTAGATGGAAGTAGTTAACCATATTTGTCTGGTTATCGGAAGTTACTCAAAGTCTTATGGTATGTTCCTCCACATAGTGAAACCACCGAGTACTATCCTTGGTCTATAAGTACATAATTTCTATTTGCCTATAACAGAGGTCAGGAACATATGGCCTGAGGAGCCACTGGATCCAGTCTACAGAGCCGAAAGGCTTTGCTTGTTCCTGTGCCCACACTGGGGCTAAGCAGTGAGAAGCTGTGCTGGAGCCAGGGAACTGGCAACTACGCCCATGCCTCTATTAATTCTCCTTGTCTCCCCACTCCTCCTTTAAATTTCTAGGGCTGCAGTGGGAGCACAGATTCCAGCCTGTGGGAAATTGTGCTGGGTCAGGAGGGCTATAGAACAGCTCCCTTCCACTTTCACTAAAGCTGTGCTTCACCAGAGCTGGGAAGTGGTGTGTCTCAGAGAAGCAGCAGCAGCATGGGCATGGCTCCCATCTGGAAGCGAGTTGCACAATGCACAGGAATGGAGAAAGTGGCAAGGAAGAACCTATACAAAAAATAAATAAATAAAAGGATCGGGGGCAGGGGGATGCCAGACATCCACCGGTTCTTGCGGGCATGGTATGCAAACCAGACCTTTAAGCTGGCAACCAGGCCAGTGACCAGCCTATCTTGTTAAGTATTTTGTGGGTCACCTCCTGAAATGGAAGGAGGTGTTCACATCAGTCAAGGGGAGGCCACGTACCATAGAATACCCCTGGTTCTACAGTATGCTGAATAAGTTCCGGAGCCAGTATGGGCTGCAGAAGGAAAGCTTGGTGACTACGACCAACCACAGAAAGATATAGAAGACAGTCAGAGACAGAGACAAGCTGTCGACCATGCAGATGCTGCCTGAAGATGACTGCCATGCTGTCTGGGACCAGGACTTCTACAAGGACCTACAATAGGACCACAGAAACTTGAACTGGCTAATAGCTTACCACACACTCCCAGTGAGGGCATGGAGATACAGAGAGGGGTGAGGGACTAGCCCCAACTGCCTCAGCGAAAGCTGCCAAGATGAAAGTGAGACCATCAGCCACCTCCCGTGGTGCTGCCCATATGCCAAGGGAGTGTGGAAGAAGGTAAGCTGGCTCCACGAAGAGATGACATAGGTCAGACTGATGACAAGGGAGGCGGCACTGTATGGACACCTGACTAAACAGTAGGGATCTCCAACAACCCGCTTTGACCAGTTTGTGTCCTGTGTCAGTGCAGGAACCTACTGATGTACAGACACATAAAGCCTGAGGAAACAGACTGTGTAAAAATGGTTCTGAGTGAGCTCCAGTCCTACTACTGGAAAGTGGTGACAGAGGACAGAGAAGATACAGCCAACTCCACCTGGAAAAGGGACACTTGGCACAGGCTGTCCAAAGCCTCCCCAGGAGGGGAAGTGGCCAGGGAGAACAAAGAGGACAATGACATGACTGGACCCAGAGACAGCGATGAAGAGAGCAACAGGATCAGCAGCTGCAGAAGTGACAGCAACAGCAACAGTGACAAGGACAGTGAATGAATCGAGAATGTAAACTGCAAACTGGGGCCTGGACTAAGGGACTGCGATTAGGTTAGGGAAGGACAGCAGGTGGTGCATGGGGGCAGAAGGGAGCAGGTGAGTTTATTGTAATGGGTGTGCAGTTTCTTAATGTGATTTAAAGTATGTGATGGAAAGTTTATGCTAAAGGATTCTAATAACATAAAATCCTTAGTTTGTCTGTCTTCTTGTAACACTCTGGGCGAACTGCACATATGTGGCTGAGAGGGCACATGCAGATTGGCTGCGAGGGCCCGGAGCATTATGGACAGAGGGGGTGAGGAAGCGAGGGAGTCACTGTGCTGCCCCCCCCAACAACAACTGGCAGAGAGGGGAAGGGGGCAGGGAAGAGAGGAGGAGGGAGGGAGGGGAGCGGGAAGGAGCAGGGGAAAGGGAGGGGGAAGAGGAAGGGGAAAGAGAAGGGGAAGAGGAAAGAGAAGGGGGGCTTCCAGTGGCGGTGCCCCCCACTGCACCTTCCTCCTCTGCTGCTGCTGCTGCCACCCAGCCCCCACAGCAGCTGGAATGGAGGGAGAGGTGGCAAAAAGGGAGAAAGGAGAGGGGGAGGGGAGGGGAGGCAGGGGTGATGTTGCCTGCCACCAGGTGTCGGTGGCCATCCCTGCATACAAGCTCCCCTCCCCTCCCCTCAAGTTCCTGGGAACTGTTAGTGGTGTGGGGTGGAGTGGTAGCAGGTAGGTGGGGTGCACGGGGCCAGACACTGAGGGGGGGCATGGGGCTGGATGCAGGGGTTGGGGAGGACTCAGGGTTGCATGGGGCCAGAGGTGGGGGGGAGATGCAAGGGATGGGGGGGCACATGGGGCCAGAGGCAGGTGTAGGAGGGAGGGGGGGGGGGG
>NW_017729032.1:106867085-106918282 GCF_001723915.1 Gavialis gangeticus
GGGGCGGTGGGAGGGTGCACAGTGCTTGAAACAGAGCAGTGGCACTCCGGGGCACTGGGTTGTGGCACTCTGTCCCCACCCGCCCCCCATCATTCATGACGAGCAAATTCCTAGTGTATAAATGTGTGTGTATGTAGATGTACATGTGTGTGTATATATATATACTTTTTTTTTTTCAAAAAAATAAAATCTTGACATTACGTCCATGCTGTTATCACTTCTTCCTGCCTTCCACATCCCCCTTCACCATACCCAACCCTGCTCAAATGCAGCTCCCCACTGACTGGAAGCTGAGCTTCCACTGCAGCCAGAGAGTGGGTAGCTGGGAGAAACAGTGGTGGCATAGGCACAGCTTACAACTGTGTGGCTCTGACAGGGGTACAGGGAAAGTGACTCCCCACCCGCCCCACACTGATGTGCCACAGAAGCCACCCCACCCATACCACACCAAAGCAGGTTTTTCTGGCTGTGGCTTGAAAAAGGTTGCAGGCCACCGCCTTACAAAACAATCAAGTTACAGACAGTTCTAGGCAAGAACAGCGATATACTCCTCTAAAAATAATTGGTTAAACAAATACATTTTCTTTTTAATAGAATTATTAATCTTCTAGATCAAAAATTTCCATCTTCATAATTCTTTTCTGGAAATTCCACAACATAGATGAAAAGTTGTTTATATGAATACATTAGTTGTATTTTAAGTGGGGGGAAAGGAGAAAATCAAAAAGGATGAAGAGTATGAAAGAGGCAATATTGTGAAAGCTCCAAAAATAAGAATAATAAACTTGAATTTAGGGCCAATGGGAGACATCGCAGAGATAGAAAGAACTAACATCAGCTCGGTGGACAAGAAAGATGTTTTTATTTATTGCTCAAATGAAGGATAGTGGATAGTACTCATAGTAATCATGATAAAAAATAGATGTTTGGCTTGAATAAGGGAGCTTATCTATAGAAAACTGAAGTTTATCTGGGATATATTTTAAAGGAAATGTTTTACATAAGCATGCTTGAATGTGTTTAACAAATGTAATTAGTTTTATGTTTTACTAATTTTAAAACTTTAAGGAAACATGCAGTTGGACCTTACTTGACTAAGAAAAAGTATTAAATTTAAATGCTTCTCAGAAAAATAAATACATTCCTATAGCATCTAAATCTGCTGGGAATTGTAAATGTTGTATTTAAGTTGGCTTGGACATTCTGAATTAGCACATCCTGGTACAGACTTATGAAAGTAGCCAGCAAAATGCCTTTCTACAATATGCACAAGAGCACAAGCAAAAATAGCCAAGTACATAATGTCTGAAAAATCACCTGTCTGTTGGTTCAGCTTTTGTCAGAGCAGTTACAATACCACAGAATGTTGTTTTACTTGCACTGTTCCATTCATACACTTCAGAGAGTGGAAGACAAAAAATACTACCCATGCAACTGCCCATTGCAAATTCCCTCCCTGGAAATTGTAGGGATTTCTTGCCTTCTGGATGCTCCTTTTCTGGCTGCATTCTGTTACTCATATACAAGGAGTCTAATTCAGGTCTTTGGATTTTTTTTTTTTTTAATTATTATTTTAGAAACAAATTACCCCCAAACTATGTCAGGGGCTAGATTTGCAGAGCCACATACAGAACAGTAGGGTCAACAACTAGAGCTTATTTAATACTCAGAGAGAGCTCATTGGAAACCCCTTGTAGACCATAATCTGCTTTACAGTTTGCTTATTTATATGCTACAATTAATATATATATATTTACATACCCATCTAGTTCCATGTTAAAATCAGTTACTTGTATCTTTCTAGATTAATTTTGTAAGTCAGCAGTTTTCAACATTTTTTCATTTGCAGACCCCTAAAAAATTCAAATGGAGGTGCAGAACCCTCTGAGTTGTAAATGTGGGTATTCACACACTTTTGATCGATCATAGTCATATTTCACGGACCCCTTAGGTATAGTGTGCAGACCCCAAGGGGTGCCTGGACCACAGTCTGAAAGGCACTGCTCTAAGTCTTACAGTCACTTATTGAGATTCATTTTAAATTATAAACATTATGAACGGAGACCATGTGTTGTTATGTACTTGTACAGCACCTAACATAATGGGATGATGATCATGATTCCATTTTTAGGTACTAACTAAATAAAATTCATATTCAAATCTGTTTTCATTGTCACAGAAACTGGCTGGAATCAGAACACATCACTCCATTCCCTTTTTGCCCTAAGAAAAGCTCTAAGTAACTTTTAGAGGCATTCAGGCAAATCTAAATTAACTATACATGTGAAAGTAAAATAGATTAGCTAAACTATATTAATTCTCCATGTGGTCACTGTCACTCAGAATTAAAGTTGCCTTAATTTGAATTCACTTCCTTCTGAGTACATTGCAAAACGAGTATTTTCTCCCAGGCTTGGACATGTTCCATTTTTAAATGTTTGTATTTAAATATTGTGTATGTGCTCAGAATACTTCAGAAGCCTATTTAAATAAATAAGCATACTTTCAGAAGATTACAGCATTCTGCAGTTAGAACATTAACAATAAACCTAATAATCACCCGGCCTGTTATCAACGGTTGATGAGCCTTTCTTTCTGTATTGTACTATGTCCAGTTATTTGATGGGTATGCTTCAGCTGGTTCTTTCTCATTCACACATTTTGTGCTATAATGGTTCAGCTGCCAGGGTCATTTATATGACCAATGTCTTAGAAAGATACAATTTTCTACCTCCTTTGTGAGTTAGTGGAGAATGGACAACTACACAGACCATGATTATCAATGGAAAATGTACCCTGTCTACTGAAAGCCAATGCTGCCACAAGGTTAATTTGTGTCTAGTATCACCAATTAATAATTATGGGCACCCACTGGGGCACAACTGCATAATGGACAAGCATGTGTCATGCTCTCTTTATCATGTTGCTTTGTAAAATGCTAGTATTTAAGAATGGGATTCAGGGTTGCTATCCTGAATGCTGATTTTTATTACGGTATGCAACCCTTATGGGAGATGTGAGCTACCCAGAATTTGTTCCTCTCCACAGTAAAGTTTAATCCCATTCAAATATTATTTTGTCCCATTTCATCTGCTGAGTAGAATGCTAGTCAGGCACAGGCACAGATTTTATCATGCTAGCTTCTCTCCTCTAAGTCATCCCCTATCCTATTTCCCTGCATGGAAATGATTATTTGAAAATGTGCAGAGGATAAAGTCCTGTAATGAATCTGAAACTTTATGTATTCCATATAGTACAACAAACCATGACCAAAAGAGAGATAGTACAATTCTGGAATGTTTTGGTAGTACACAACTAAGTTTCCTCAGTATCTCAGTATCAAATTTGTCCCACTGGCTAATTTACTGTCCTGTAATTTTAGCTCAGAGTTCTCAAACACTACTTAAAGGAATACTTTCACCCTGGAGAAAAAGGTGTGACTTCAAAAGTAGTGTAATAACGATGCATAAATTGCCTGCTTTGAAGCTTGGTTAAAAACTCTTTGAAGATTAGGGCTAGTCTGGATACAGGCACTACAGCAAAAGGCGAAGATGAACAGACAAAATAATAATAAAAAAGAAAAGCTTTAAAGTCCTATCACTCTTTTGTATGCATCACTGAACCTAATTCACATTTTTAAGTAGTCTGTAACCTATGTCAGCCTTGGAGAACAATGATGATTCCATAAGAGCTTATACAGCACAATAGGAAGCAGCAAGAATAGCCTTGCAATAGAGTTTTGAACTTAACAAGTGAACGTGGGTCTGAATTAAATCTCTGGTTCTGAACTATTCCAAACTTTAAAAGTGCTAAATATCCGTACCTGAATTTTGCATTATTCCCTTGACTTTACAATGTACAAAATCAAATCACTACATAAAAAGTGAAGTGTTAGAAATTCAAATGAATTAGTTATTTAATAATTAATGAATAATAACAAAATAATAAATGCAGTTAATTACTTATTAAGACCTCAACATTTCCTAGGTACCTGATTTCCAAGAACAATTCCATATTGTGTTGATTGATTACATCTTTAAAATTATATCATCTTGGCTTATAATACACATGAAATTGAATGAAATGGCTATTTATAAAGTTGTTCTATAGTTCAGAGATTTTCATTGTTGAAAACTGATGATGAATCTCTTTTTTAGACTGGAGACTAAAGAATTTGTTCTTTATGAGTATTGTGAGATCCTTTTCTCAATGATAGCAATGGTTCATGCACTCCATCATGTCTGTCGTAGCTATTATTGTTTGCACTGTTATAGCACCCTTGAGACCTTGAATCATAAACCAGGACTGCCTTGCGTCACTCACTATATAAACACAAGGCAAGCTTTGTCCCAAAGATCTTACCTACTAACTAGTATTGCAGTAGAAGCTTAAACTAACTTGAGGGTTCTATTATGTTATGTACCATATGCAATACAGCAAAAGCTTTGTTATTCGGCACCCATGGGGAATGCGGGGTGCCAGATAACAAAATATGCCATTTAACTGAGAGGGCCGAACAGGCGTCTTTGCTTCTTCGGGCCACCACCTCTTCTGCCACAACTGGGGTGTTGCCGCCCCTCCTGCCGCATCACTGCCCCTCCCATGGGACCCGAGGGACAGGAAGGCGGGCCCTGTGCATATTGCTATGCCCCAGGTCATGGGCCTCGGCAGCACAGGCTGCTTTGCCTCGGGCCATGGGGGGCTCAGTGAAACTGGAAGTGCCATGGTGGGCACTTCCGGTTTCGCTTTTACCTTACAAGCCGGCATGCCAGTTAATGAAGTATGCCGGCTTGTAAGGTGCCAGATAATGCAGCTTTTATTGTACTAAAGAGTTTTTTTTAAGTGGCATGGTAAAACATAGAAGGTCAGTGACAACACTAAGATTAAATCCCAGGTGTCCTGACTCACAATCCAGGACCTCACCATTGCATCACAATTCCCTTCTATGACCAGGTGACACAAGCCCTGGACAAGGGAGATGACATGGATGTCATATATCTGGATTACAATAAGGCCTTTGACCTAGTTCCTCATGATGTCCTCATGGCTAAGCTGGGGAATGGTGGCCTTGATTATCTTATGGCTAGGTAACTGGCTACAGGGTAAGACTCAAAGAGTACTAGATGATGGGAGCAAATCAGCATGGTGCAGGGTGACCAGTGGAGTCGCTCAGAGCCTGGTACTTGGGCTGGTACTCTTTAACATCTTCATTAAGAATCTGGATTTGGGAGTCAGATACAAATTGGCAGAGTTCACAGATGACACCAAGTTATGGTGGAGGGCAGTAAAAAGGCAGGACAGGCTGGGGATACAGGCCGACTTGGACACACTCTCAAAGTGGGCTTACCTGATGGCCTTCAGTGTACAGAAGTGTAAAGCGCTGCACCTCAGTAGGAAAAACCCTCAACATACTTACAAGCTTGGCAGTGCTATGCTCACTAGCACCATGACCAAAAGAGATTTGGGGGTCCTGTTTGACCGCAAGATGAATACGAGTCACCAACGCGATGCTGTGGCTGGCAAAGGAAACCAAATTCTGGCACGCATCTACCAATGCATCTCAAGCAAAACCAGGGATGACTTCCAGTGCCACTGAGTTCATAATTGGTGAGGCCGCAGCTGGAGTACTGCATCCAGTTTTGGGCTCCCCACTTCAGAAGGGATGTGGAGAAGCTTGAAAGAGTCCAGAGGAGAGCCACTCATATGATCCTGGAGGACAGGTCATAAGGGGAGAGGCTGTGGGATTTGGGACTCTTCAGTCTGGAAAAGAGAAGGCTCACTGGGGACTTGGTAGCAGCCTACAATTACATAAGAGGGGTACATCAGGACCTGGGAGAACAGCTGTTCACCAGAGCTCCCCAAGGCATAACAAGGTCTAAAGGTCATAAACTCCAGGAAGGCCGATTTAGACTAGACATAAGAAAAACGTTATTTACAGTGCGAGTGTCTAGGGTCTGGAACAGACTGCCTCCAGAGGTGATGCAAGCACCTACTTTGGACTCTTTCAAAAAACATCTGGATATTTTCCTTGCTGGGATCACTTAATCCCAGCTGACTTCCTGCCTGTGGTGGGCGGGCTGGACTCAATGATCTCACAATGTCCCTTTCTGCTCCTAATTTCTATGAAATCTATGAAATTGATGAAATGCCTCACTATAATGAATACGAGAATAATGTAAAACCCTCATAACAGATGATGCGTGCCTTACCTCTTTCATGAGGCAGATTTATTCTTGGCTTGCTACACTTAGTGAAAAGTTTATTCCCCCTGAAGTATATGATTCTATTTTCCCATCCAATATAACTGAAGACATACCTGTAAGTTCAGTATGTGAATTGGACTAGCAAGACAAACATGAATCTATACATTTCTTTAAAAGTATATGTTAAATAACCAAGGAGTGCACAGACTAATCATCAGGGTTCCTGGTTTTCTCTGATAAAAAAGACTATCCCCAATTTTCAGGTTAAAGAATGTAACCCAAAATCCACATTTGTCTGTGGTCAAAATGAAACACCACTATATCTATGTATTATATATATATATATATATAGAGAGAGAGAGAGAGAGAGAGAGAGAGAGAGAGAGAGATATGTGTGTGTGTGTGCGTGTATGTATGTATGTATGTATTAGTGGCATTTTCATTTTGATTATGGAAAAATGTGGATTTTGGGTTCCTTTTTCAAACCCAGACATTGTTGTTGTTGCTGTTATTGTTTTGTTTTATTTTTTTTCATCAGAGAAACCCAGGATCCCAGCTTATCATTTAGAAGTCAGAAATCCTGATCCAAAGGCTATTGAAGTCTATGAGCACCTTTGTATAGATTGCAATTTGTAATGAGTATTGGATCAAGAGTGCAAAAGGTATAGTAATTACCATGAATTGAGGCAGAAATACAAGCAGTATTTCAGAGGGGGTGCAAAATTATAATTTCTGAAACACTGATTTTTAAAATATTGTTTCTTAGAAATTAATTATTGAGCTACCATTATTTCTAAAATATTTGAGAACATTATATGATTTCATTATATTCTATTTTTGGCATGACTGCATGTGTTTTTATGTGTGCCTAAACTTAATGTGAATTAGGCAAATGTGCATTAAGGCAATTTAGGTGTGCGTCTACACATACACATGCTAATGTGAATTCACACAGGTATGCAGACCAAATTGGGACTAAAGTTAGTCCCAAGTCAATGGATACACCCCGCGTTGATATGCATTAGCACATCTATATGTTCGCTAATGCTATTTATCTATTTGTGTGTAAATTTGAACCTACTTTATACAGGTATCAGATTTAGGCACAAATAGCCTGAAATAAACATTTTTAAGGCACATTAAGGGTGCACATGTATAGATGATCACCCTTAATGCACCTTAAATCAAGCTAATGTTCTTTAAATGTGCATGTATAGTTGCAACCTTTTTCTTCTCTCCATAAAGGCAGTGAAGGGATGTTCTTGAGCACGCAGGGCAAAGAGGAAATGACGACTTCCGGTGCCATTGAGTTCATAATCTCAAATGTGTGGTTGCTGACATGAGTCAATTTTTTTCAGTTCTCCCAAAAGTTGGGGCCCAGGCCAGTTGCTGTAATCACTCTCACCCCACCCCCACCCTGCTCCATTACTCACTGCTCTATATTATATTCCATGTGTACCATACTGGAGTTTCTAGCATTTGTACTTTTTAGGCAGAGGTTGTTTAAGTACACTCCCTGTTGCTATCCATATTTAATTTGACAGTATACTTTTATAAATAGCATACTTTAAAAAAATTAACTCACTAGACAAATGGTTTTATGAAAGAGAACTGATTTCCTTGAGGAAAGTAATTATGTGCTCACATTTTGCTGTTTTGGTTTATTTGGAAAGAGATTGCTATCTTTATAGGAACATTGTGGAAAGGACAATGCTTATGGCCCATTAGAAGTAAGATCAAAATCAGTCATTTTCAAGTAATCTTAATGACTAGTTCACAATATAATATTGATAGCATTCTTGGAAGATCTTTGGCTATATTCTAGCTCCCAGGTGGTTAGGAGACAAGATTTGTAATTCCCAGCTGCTTGGAATAGATGTGATTTCTTAATATTGTAGAAAACAAAAACAGAAAATATCTTTCATCCATCCACCCACCCCCCTGCCAGTGTTAGAGTTACTTTCTTAAATAGGTACCAGTTCTCTTCTCCCCTATATTTTTGCTGAGTTTAAGCAGTGTAAATAGGGTTTTGTGAGAGAATCTATAATGCTTTTGTTTTTGTTTTCAGTGTGATTTTACTTCATCTGTGAGACTAGTGAAAGGCCACTTAGTAATGATTCCCAAGGGATATTCCTGTGGAAATCCTGCCTTGCCTCACCCTGACTTCTCTTATACAGCAGGGGCTGTTAGCTGCAATGGATAAGCAGTTCAAATTATACTTAGAGTCTTGGGGAGTATGCGGTCGTGGCAGCTAGAAGGAGAGAAGGAGCCACTGCCACCTGGGCTGCTTAGAAAGGCAGGGGGGAGGAGTTCTTGTCTCTTATGGTGGGGCTTTCATCTCTTATGGAGGTACTCAGCCTGCCTGATCTCCCCTGTAATTTGAACCCTGTTGATAAGACAGAAATGTATGCTCTGCACCTATGTGAAACTCAGCAAGGAAATCCTCAGGTAGAAAGATTCTGGTAGTCTTATTTTTCTCCATTTTCACAGGCAAGCGTAGCTCCCAGACTACTTCACTGGGCAGCACAGTTTGGAGAGGAGGTAAGCAGCCCTCAGTGGTGAAAGAACAGACTAGGGATGGCTTAGAAAAGCTGGATGTGTACAAGTCAGTGAGGTTGAATAGGATGCACCCAAAGGTGCTGACAGAGTTGGATGATATGATTGCAGAGCCATTGGCCATCATCTTTGAAAGCTCATTGTGATCAGAAGTCCAGGATGATTGAAAAAGGGCAAACATAGTGCCCATATTTAATAAAGTTAAAAAGGAGGATCCAGGGAACTACAGACCAGTCAGCCTAACCTCAGTCCCTGGAAAAATCATGGAGCAAACCCTCAAGGAATCCATTTCTAAGCACTTGGAGGAGAAAAATGGGATTAGGAATAATCAGCATGGATTCACCAAGGGCAAGTCATGTCTGACCACCTGATTGCATTCTATGATCAGATGACTGGCTCTGTGGATGTGAGAAAACTGGCAGATGTGGTGTACTTTGATTTTAGCAAGGCTTTTGATATGGTCTCCCACAGCATTCTTGTAGGCAAGCTAAGGAAGTATGGGATGGATGAATGGATTGTAAGGTGAATAGAAAACTGGCTGGAGCATCGGGCTTAGAGAATAGTAATTGATGGCTCAATGTCTAGTTGGCAGCCAGTATCCAGTGGAGTGTCCCAGGGGCCAGTCCCAGGTCCGGTTTTGTTCAGTGTCTTCATCAATGACCTGGAAGATGGCATAGAGGGCACCCTCAGCAAGTTTGCAGATGACACCAAGCTGGGGGGAGTAGTAGATACACTGCAGGGTAGGGCTGGGATTCAGAGTGACATACACAAATTGGAGGATTGGGCCAAGAGGAATCTCATGAGGTTCAATAAGGACAAGTGCAAAGTCCTGTACTTAAGACGGAACAATTCCATGCACAAGTAAGGCTGGAGGCGGACAGGCTGGGCAGCAGCTCTGCAGAAAAGGACCTGGGGGTTACAGTGGACAATAAGTGGAATATGAGTCAGCAGTGTGCCCTAGTTGCCAAGAAAGCTAAGGGCATACTGGGCTACATTGCTAGGTGTGTTGCCAGTAGGTCAAGGGAAGTGATTATTCTCCTCTATTCAGCACAGGTCAGTCCATATCTGGAGTATTGTCTTCAGTTTTGGGGCCCCCACTACAAAAAGGATGTGGACAAATTAGAGAGAGTCCAGTGCAGAGTGATAAAAATGGTGAGTGTGCTGGCATACATGACTTATGAGGAAAGACTCGGGGCTTACTTACTCTAGGGAAGAGGAGACCAAAGGAGACTTAATAGCAACCTTCAACTCTCTGAAGTGGGGTTCAAAAGAGGATGGCACTAGACTATTTTTAGTGGTGGCAGATGACAGAACAAAGAGCAAAGGTCTCAAGTTCCAGCAAGGGAACTTTAGGTTAGATATTAGGAAGAATTTTTGCTGGAGAAGACCCTGATTGGCCATCGAGGATCAACCCACAGACCAGGATAGGTAGCTATCACCCAGCTTCTTTCTTGAAGCAAAGGACCTGGACTCTGTCCTCACACACTTTGATTTCAATCCCTCCAACAAACCTTTCCTCTCCTGGTACCATTGTGTGGGTGTGTATGTGCATGTTTGTGTGTGTGTGTGTGTGTGTGTTTGTGTGTGGGAACCAATAACTTCATGGGGCCATGTAGTGTGTTTAATAAACACGTTATTTTGGAAGCTTAAGTTGGGTTTTTGTCTTACTGACCTCCTGATCCTGCTCCAATCTCTGCTCTCTGCCCCTCTGAACTTCGTTCTGTTTCTCTCTCTCTCTCCCTCCCTCTCTCTCCCTCTTTCTCTCTGCCATCTCGACTCCCTCTCTGCCACCTCCAAAACCCTGACTCTGCTTTTCTCTAAACCCCGGCTCTGCTCTCTTCCAAACCTTGACTTTCACCACCCCTCACTTCTACTCCACGGCCTCTCTGCCTCCCAGGTTCTACCCTTTTGATTTTGCTGCTTTCCTGATCTTTTCCATCCTGTCTCCTCCAACTGTCTACTCCACCTCTGTTTCTGCCTCCATCTCCCAGCTGCCTTCTCTGGCTGGCCCTCTGATCTCTGCTTTAACCCCCAGTTTTTTCCACCGCCCTTCACCTTGGCTTTGATCCCCTCTACCCCCCGCCTCCAATCTCCACCTCATGGTTTTCTCTTTCTCTCCCAACTTTCTCTGTGTCTCTGCCCTGCCACCTCCACTTTCTCTTCCCAGATGGATCTACTGGCATTTTTTGACGCCTATTTTCCCCTGTCACCTCTGGCTCCATCCCAGACTTTTTCTCCAGCTGTCCCCAGTTCCTCCCTGGCACCTGTAGCCTTCTGGCTGTCCCTGGTTCCCTGACCCAGCCACCTGTATCCTCTCCTTTTCCCTGGCTTCCCCCAGCTTCTTCTTTCCAGCCCCGCTCTGCCTCTTGGTCCCGTATGTCTCCTGGTTTTCACTGGTTCTCCCAGGCTTCCCTGAAGCCTCTAAGCCCTGGATTCCCCTGCAGCCTTCCCCAGCTTCCCCTAGGACCTGCTTTCTCCCGACTCAAGGCTGGCTCCCTCACCCAGCCCCCAACTTACCTATGGCACCCGCAGGCTCTCAGACCCAACTCTGCTGCTTTCCCCTGCTTTTCCCAGCACTCACAGCCTCCCTGCAGCCTCCCAGCCCCTGGCTGCTTTCCTGACCCACACCCAGCTCACCTGTGGTACTTGCAGCCTCCCTGCCTCTGGCCAGTTCCCCAACCTATCCCAGTTTTTGCACAGCACCTACAGCCTCCCCGCAGCCTCCCAGCCCCACCACCCCCGCCAGTTTCCCAACCCAGCCCAGTTTTCCCACAGCACCTGCAGCCCCCCCATAGCCTCCAGCCAGTTCCCCAACCTGGACCCTGACTTACCTTGTTCCACCAGCTTCACCTCCACTGCTTTTGGCCCCAGCTTCCCTTCTGGCTTCTCCAGTCTTGGCTGCACTGCTCCTGCCAGCACTGCTCCTCCACTCTGCTGGCTTTCCCCAATTAACCTCAAGTAACCCCAGCCCCAATTGACCCAAAGTAATCCCAAGCCCCAGTGACCCCAAGTAACCCCAGGTCATGTTGACCCCGAGTAAACCCAAGCACCAAGTTACTCCAAATGCCCCCTAGTGTTAACACACAGCCACAGATGTGTGTGTTTGTGTGTGTGTGTGTGTGTGTGTCTAATTTTGTATTGCACCCTCCTGTCTAACAGCACAATACTGAGATCCTGAGTGTTGATCTGGCATGTGTTAAGTCAACAAGAGCTGATATACTTTTTCATGTGTGGAGTTGTACCTGTTTCTGTCAAGAATGAATTGGACTATAAGTGTTTGCATTCATAATTTGGAGGTTAAAATGCAGGAATAATTATAATAATTTAAATAAATATATTCCCCCATCACTGTTCCTGGAGCAGCTTGGTTTAGAAATTCAGAAGGGAGAGTGCATAGATGTTAGTGTCTTTCAGATAAGATTTATGGGCTGGCATAATGTTTCTGGATCTAACTGAGAAGCAGCACTTCTGTCAGCTTACAGTGTTTCTGGCCATACATAATTTATTTACTTAGTCTGCATAAAGAAAGACAGACCTTTTTGTTTTACTTTTTATAAAGGTTTATTAAGGGAAAAAGGGAGTAACAATCCAAGAAGGAAAAATAAAATACAGCCCATGTAGGGGCCTTGATACGACAGATAGAGCCTGGGGCTTTGGCCTGCTTTCACAGTCTAAAAAACTAAAGCATCCAGTACAACATCAGCCCACTCAAACCCCTGCTGGTACCCCAGCACAAGCAATATCACACTGCAAGGACTAAATGGCGACCCTCGACACTGCAGAGCACCCCCTGAATTGCCCAATGTGCCTGGAAGGCAGGCACCATCTGCTGGAGGACAGAGTACTGAAACCCCAGTGATAGGCATGCCTGTACCAATAACTGGAAGAGCCTCAGGGCATCACCTGAGCCAGCCCTGGAAAGCCAGTTCCTGTGGCACTTGAGGGTAGCCATCTTACCTTAGCCGAGTAAGAAGCTGTCCAACCAGGTGATACCCCCATCTGCCACATGGTATGGGAAGGAAAACAAGTAGGTGGCCTCTAAGAGGCCCAAACCTACTGCCTCAAGCAAAGAGCTGAAGGCAACAAACAGCAGTGACAGCTAGGAGGATCTGAGGAAGGCATGGTTAATGTCTTCCTCCACTCTCCAGAGACAAAAGGGATAGGCCACTGATGCAGCCTGGTCCATGTGGTGGATAAGAGTGCTGGTGTCCAGTATTCCATGTAGCAATCACCATTGGAGATCACCCTTTTTTTGGAAATGTGGGGCTTGTAAAGCATGCTCCAGGAAGGATGGCCTGGCATGAGTGCCAGTGCCACCACATGCCTGTGCCACATCATGTCAAGACAAGTGGCAAGGATGCAGGCATGGTGGATCCAAATCACCCACAGATACAGGGCCTTCCAGGGGAGTGTGCCAAAGTGGATCCCAGTACCACTGTCAGGAGGCATGGGGAGACCCAATAAGGGCCCACCACCCAGGTTACTATCCACAACCAGGACAATAGGCAGTAGTTGAAACAGCTCGCGCAAGACATCCCTGGCAGAGAGGGCTCTCCATGCTCAGAGGTGGTTCTTCAGGGCAGTTTCCACATCCTCCAGGAGAATGGCCCTCACAGCCATTAGGAAGTGGGCAGCATAGCAGACTGAGCACATGCCCAAGCGGGGAGCTAGAGCCTTGGCAGACAACCAGTCTGACTGGGTCATGTTGAGGATGTGTCCCAACCGGGTGGTATGTGGCTGGATGAGGGAGTCAACAGGGATGCTAGAAACAAGGCTTGGCAGACCACAGTCTAGGGCTGGGTTATGAACCAGGGGTACCTGCAGTAACTGCAGAAACTGCAGATGCCTGGCCTGCAACAGGAGAAAGAAAGCAGCTCACCAGGCCCACACCATGTTTCGGTAGAAGGCCAGGAGGACACCCCAGTCCAGAAGGCTGGGATCCAGAAGGAAAAGCTCCCAGTTGAAACTGAGGTCCCGCATACTGTGCAAAAACAACTGAGATAGCTGTCACCAGGGGAGGGTGTCCTCACAGTAGAGGAGCCTTTGCTGGGCCTGCAGGCAGAAGATAGCCACCATGCCCACTAGGTCAACTAAACCCTGCCCCCCCCAGACACTGGCAAATAAAGAATGGCTTGTAGGAGCCAGTGATTCCCATCTGTAACAGGGGGCCTCCTCGGGGCCGATTTCCCAGTGGCCCACCCACCTGTTTCTGGGCTAACTGCCCGCCTTCCTGCCCACCACACCTTGTTGTTAATTATTTAATAGATGTTAATCAAGCAGGATGCTGCCCATTTCCTGCCTTGATGCCAGGGGGCGCTATCTGCAGCTCCATTCCTCTCCTACACCACAGCCCAAGCCTCGCAGATGGCATCCAGATGTTAACAAGCACCAGTTCCCACACTGGGCCCCAGAATCCTACTAACTGAACCCCACCTGGATTCCTTTCCTCCGGAGGCCGATTCCGCCTTCATCCTGGGCAGCAAAGCTCCCTGAACTGCTTCCCCCTTATGGGTGTGGTCCCCCCCTGAGTACCGGCTCTACTGGCCCTGGTCCACCTCCAGGCCAGTCAGAACCCCAGGCCCTCAGCTCTTGGGCGTTCCTCGTGGTGGGTCCCTGGTCCTTTGACCTTTATGGTCCTTGCCCCAGCATGGACCAGTCAGGGGATGTCCAGACAGGTGTGAGTCTAAGGCCCTACTCTCTCACTGGGGTCCACCTTCCAAACCCTACAGAAAGGGTAACCCACCCGTTGTGGGGGCTAGGGGTTAAGGCACCCTGACCCACCTTTCACTGGGGTGGTAAGTGGCCTGGCATTTCCTGGGGGCTCCTGCGCCACTGGGAGCCCCACCAGGCCACCCACTCCTGGCAGGGTGCAGTTTTAGGTTGTACCCAGGACCAGGAGCCTCCTGAGCATCCCCTACAGCTCTTGCCCTTACCTCCAGATGATACCAGCAGCCCTCTGGCCAGGTGATGTTGTTGCCTGGCCTCCAGCAGCAAAATGTCCTGTTTATATGGGCAGCCCTGTATCTGAAAGGGCTGCCCTAATCAGGCACCTGCCGGATGCTGCCTTCTGGCCCTTAAAGTGGCAAGCACAAACAGTGCCCTGCCACACCATCCCAAAAAAAGTCTACAAAAAGCTTGTGAAGCTTTCCAAGTAGGTCCAGTGGGGGTCCAACACAGTGCAATGGTGCCACAACATCACAGCTGCCAGGTTGTTGACAATGAGGACCTGCCCATGGTAGGAAAGTCTTGGCAGATGCCAGAGCCATCGCTCCAGGTGTACCTCCACCTCAGCACCAATGTCTTCCAAGTTCTGTGCTGAGAAGACCGATGGCCTGAGGAACACCCCCAGGGCCTTGAGGCCCTCTCAGTGCCAGGTAAGACCCCTGGGCAAGTCGGGGAGAGGAGGGGGTTGCCCCAAGGCCCAAGAAGGAGGGTGTCACTCTTGGTCCAGTTCACATGAGCTGAAGAAGCATGCTCATAGGCCTGTGGGCAGTGAACCAAGGATTGGATGTCACCCTGGGTGTTAATGAGAACAGTCACATCATCCATATAAGCCATCAGCCTGACCAAGAAGCAGCCCATTGAGTGAAAGGCAGATGGAAGACTTAGTTCGGTCAGGCACCGTGACAGTGCATGGAGTAAGGGCTCGATGGACAAGGTGTACAGCTTTCCTGACACAGGAAAGCCCTGGCATATGCCCCTGCAGGCTGGGAATGGGGCACAGAGCATGCTGTTCACTTTCAGGAGGTTCAAAAAGTCCCAAAACAGGACCCGGAGGGTAGAGGTGAAGACGGGCCCAAAGCCAAAGGCCTCTAGGGTTCAAAAGGTATTCATGGATGACCCAGTTGAAGGCTTTCTCCTGGTCCAAGGAGACAAGCGCAATGTTGAGACCAAAGAGGTCTGCAGCCATCAGCAGGTCTCAAAGCAAGAATAGATTGTCCTGCATGGTCCTGCCCACAATGCAGTACTCTGCTTAGGGCTGATGATTGAAGTCATAACAGTGCACAGCCGGTTGGCCAAAGCCTTGGCCAGGATCTTGTAATTGGCGCACAAGAGGGGCACTGGTCACCAGTTCTTGATACAGCCAAGTCTCCTTTCTTAGGCAGGAGGGTGAGAACCACTCAGCGGCAGCTGGTTGGCATTGTCTAGTCCACAAGACTCATGAAAAACATGCACAAGGCAGAGGCTGAGGAGAAGCCAGAAGGTCTTATGAAACTCAGCAGGCAACCCATCAATGTCTGGGGCTTTGCCCTAGGTGAGGTCCCTGATGGTAGCCATTAGTTCCTCCAAGGACAATTCTCGTTCAAGATGGTCAGCCTCTGATGAGCAAAGCCTAAGGAGGCTGTCATGTAAGTGCCTAGCAGACTCTAGGCAAATTAGGTCAGCTACAAACAGTTCCTGGTAGAAGACAATGGCATGGCACTAGAACTTAATAGGATTTGTGAGTGTTTGGCCATCTGGGGTCTTAAGATGGCCAATGACCTTCTACACAGCTCACCATTTTTCCAGGGTGAAGAAAAAGTGGGACTGGGTATTGGTCTTTACCAGTTCTTGGCAGCAGGCACTGACCTTCACACCCCAGGTTACACTCTCTGCCAGCTCCTGCAGATGTTGCTTGTAGAGCTTAAGATTCTCAAGCAGCCCTGCATCATTGCCAGCATCATACAGGGCCACCTCAAGCTGAGCCACATCCTCCTCCAACTCCTGAACATGGTGGTGGAACTCTCTTGTTGTTAACTGTGTGTGTTGCTGACAGAAAACTCTAATCTGCACCTTTCCCTCATCCCACTAATGCTTCCACGAGGGGAAGGTGGCTTTTGTGGCCTCCCATGATAGCCAGAAGTGAGCAGAGCAGTCATGGAAATGAGTGTCCTGCAATAGACTAGTGTTGAGGCACCAGTAGGGCACCCAGTAATGTGTCCTGCCAGAAAGGCTCAGAGCGCAAGAAACCAATCTGTGATGTGATAGTCCTGCTGGGGCAATGTGGCTGCTGTACAGTAGTGGTAGGTGGTGTCTGGTGATGTACAGGCAGTCAAGGCGTGTTATGAAGAGACCACTGGTGGTCACCTTCAGCCAGGTATACTGCCTTGCATTGTCATGGAGATGGCATCAGACATTAACAAGGTCTGCTGCCTCCAAAGTGGTCCACAGCTTCCAGGCTGAGGACTGATGGGGCTCCAGCCCATTCTGGGTCAACACATGCATCAACCATGCAATTAAAGTCCCCACCCAGGAGAAGGTCATGACTATCAGCTGCACTCTGCAAGAAGTCTGCCAGGGTCTTAATGAAGGCTGTCCATTTTAGTCCAGCAGTGGGCACATAGATGTTCATTGGTGTCGGGGAAAATCGCCGAATGAATTGGGCCCCAAGGTCACGGTGGGCCGGGGTTGGCAATTGGAACATGAACAGGCGGGATTATTGGCGTGGAGGTCTGAGGCACGGAAGCGTAATGGTTTCTTAAACAAGTGGGATTTATTTGACTTACGCTTTTGAGGTGTAGGCAACGATCTTCAGTTACAGTGGATGGTAACACTGAACAAACAGAGGGGTCTGTCAGCTCACGGGGTTCACCAGCAAGCCCTTGCTATCTAGCCAGAGCTAGGGGCGGCTGCCTGCTGGCTAGTCCCAGAGCTGGTTGACAGCTTATGAAAGGATAAACACAAACGATAGGACGAATTATAACTTGATGAGTCGTGACGCCAGTCCCGAAGGACAATCGGATGGTTGAGGTGATTGCTGAGGTCAAAAGCCAGGTAAGTTGTAGTCAGTGTGTTGACGGTGATCTGAAAACGAAGTCAGAGTCCAAGCCAGAACAGTCCAGTAACCAGAGAATCAATACAGCAAGACCGAGGTACGAAAAGCAGCGAGAGCCCACGCTGGAGGAGACCTAACTGAGGGACAGTCCCTAAGAAGTAGCCTCTGTCCTCAGTTGAACAGATCTCCCCCCGAGGGAGGGGCTCCTTAACCTTTTATAACAATTTGGTGGCCAATTAGAATGTGTCCCTCAAAGAACTTTCTAGCCGAATGACATCATGCTCTTAGCTGACTGAGCATGTGTGAGTCTGAGCTCTCCACTGTTACCAAGCATGCGCAGGGCTGATAAGTAGGTCAGCCTGACTGACAGCTCTTGGGGTCGCCCAGGGGACACATGCTGGGTGAGCCCAATGGAAAATTCCATGAGCCTGTCCTGCGCATGTCAGTTCCAGTTCTTCTGTGTTGTCAGCACACCTTTAAGATTTTCTGTGACAATTGGGAGCAGGCAATGTTGCATGAGCAGGATTCAAATGGTGAGCAGGTGGCCAGGGATGACTGCTGATTCAGGCATCAGCTGCAGTGACAGAAGGATCATGACCCCTTCACTAAGGGAGGTGCCATGACTCAAGAAACTGCAGCCCTTCCAGGCAGCATGCCAGGCAGCATAATTAGCTGTGTTGGTGTAAGTTTCCTGCAGAAAGGTGATGTCCAGCCTTTTCTGGTGCAGGAAATCAAAGAGTGCTGTCCTCTTCATGGGTCTCTGCAGCCATAGGCATTAAGTGTGAAGAGTTTAGAAAGGGGACAGGCAAAGCCAAAAAAACATAGAGAGACATGGCAGAGGATCAAACATGCAGGACAGGGAAAGACCAGGTCTACAACTCCCCAGGTGGCGCTTCTCATAACAAGTGCTCAACATCACCCGCAAGTTTGCTAAGGTGAAAACTATAATGCTGACTCCCTGGACTGGAGTGCAGCACTGCTGCTGCAGCCTTAGCAGACACAACAAATGCCTTAGGTTATGAGAACTATTTATGTGTATGCTCTGCAACCCTGCAGTGGTGCTTGGTCTGGTCAAAAAACTAAATAAGGCTTTCAACAGAGTAACTGACACAAGGCGGTTCCTCAGAAGCAGGAACAGGTTCCACCTCTAGGGGTGGGGATGCTGGGGGGCACCTTAGCTAAAATGGGAGACACTGCCTCCAGAGTGCAGGACTTTTATTAACTCTTCCTCAGAGGCAGAATCAAAGTCCAACTCCGAGGAGGAGGAGCTGTACACATCAGGCACCAAGAACCATTGAAACCCGGGAGGGACACATGACCCCTCACCAGGACTCTCAGATTCAGGCCCTGTGGGAGTAGCATTGCCTGAGAGGTCCTTGGGGGCACATCAGTCCCTCATCTCTTGGGTGGGGTGCTCTTCTGGGCTGGACCCTTTTGCTCCCAGAGCTGCTTGTGACTCCCAAAATGTCCAACCTCCATTGACCTCATCAGGCTCAAGGATCTGAGAGGTGGAGGGAGGGCCATCGGACTCCACCACCACCTCCTCTACCCCCAGGTCACCTCCAAGTACTACAGGGTCTGAAGGGGATGCCAAGGAAGTAGGCAGAGAAGGGGGACTCTACTCACTAATCTCAGCTCCCCTCAAAGTGGTTGGGAGGTCTTGAGGAGATAATCAGGCCTTTTCAGAAGATCCCTTTTTTTCTTAAATTTTCCCTTTCCAGAAGGAGGGACCAAATCCTCCTTTGAGGCAGGAAGAAAGAGGGGGGACAGTGTCCACCACCACAGAGATAGCTCATTCTGATAAAGTGGGGAGTGACTGGGAAGAAAGCCCGTTCCCACCACCTGATGGAGATACATGAGCCATCATGGCCAGCTCTTCTTTGGCACTGGGTAGCCAGGTGGGACCGGCTACCACAGCAAAAGCATGAGGTGTCCCCAGTGGTGAGGTAGACCTCATAACACTGCCCATCATGGATTGGAGCAAACCCCAACCCTCCCTGATGCCCTTTAAAGCTCTGAGCAAACACACCTGTCAGTGGCCATACTGAAAGCAAGAAAGCTATTTTTTTTTGCAGGGAAAGTGCAAATGTAGTCTCCCACTACAACATATTATGCAGATGAGTTTCCCTCCTTTTGGGAAATTTCAGGGGTCAGCACACTTTGGGTGCAATGGGTGAGCCTCACCTTGGGAAAACCACCTTCTTAACCATGATATTTCCCCTGCCAGGTAATTTGAGCTATGTAACGTTAGCAATTCTGAAAGTAACCACTTTCTATCCATATGGTACTTTCAGATACCCTCTGTGCCATTCATTTGCTAGATACAACTTTTCAAAATTCATATACAAGTCTAAAGAGAGAAATATAGCACTTACAGAAAAGAATTATGGAGTTATATGACTTTACTCATTACCCACCTGTACTATATCACACTGACTGCATGCAAATTTCTACAAGGCTGTTATTTGAACATCAATCCATGGACTTCTATACATTTTACTTCTGAAACATTCAAGTTGTTGGAAAGATACAATGACAGATGACAGAAGAGTGAAATACATGAAGATTCCAGACATGACAAGTTAGTACACATAAGTTTAATCAGCTCTGAAGATACAAGTGTTTGGAAAGCTTTTACTCATTTGTTTTTTGAGATATATAAATGATATTTTTTTCATTTTCTTTCTTGTTTAAATGTATCACCTTTGTCATGGTAACTTTAATTTACCCTGGAGAGACATCCAGAATATGACTTTTAGATAATTCACCCCATAATAGAATGTTGGGCTCATATTCAGGTCTCTCTCAGATGGTATGTTATTGCAATGTGACACCGCAGAATGGGATCCAGCCAGCACTCAGAGCAGGGATCTGCCTAAATTGAGGACAGGATTCTTTTTAAGGGATATAACTAAGTTGGTCTCACTGGTTAAGTACAGATGTTTAAAAAGTCCCTGGTAGAAAGCACTTTAACTATCACTCCTTATTTAAAATGTAAAAGCTAGAGTACATTCCCACCAAACAGACATGCTTTTTGGTGGTGGGGAATGGTTTGGTGCCTACCTGCATTGGTCAAGGTCAGCAGGTGAGGGGTGATCCTGCATGACTCCTAGGTGTGCACCCCCCCCCCCATGCCTGATCCCCTGCCAGCTGGGAACTGTCAGCAGAGAGGCTGGGGGAGGGGGGAAATTCTTTGTGTCAGGTCACAGGCTGAGCACTACATTAATAGTACTGATGAATCATCAGTGATAATCACAGACTCTTCCTGTGGTGTCCACTCTTAATAGTGCAGGGACAGGTGTGACTCAAGGACGTTTCTAATGTTGAATGGCAACCCAGGGTTTTCCAGCATGCCATCAAAGCAGATGGATCTTCTTCAACTCTCAAGATGCTCCCAGAGGACCATGTCCAGCAGCAGGATCGTGGCATATTGACTAGGGCTCCCCCAGGAAAACTGGAAAATTTCATCCCTCCAGGCCTGGCTGACTGTTACCTGGGGAATGTTAGGACAGTGTAGACATATCTTTAGGGATGCAGAGCCAAAATTCCTCTCCTGAAAACAAAGTGTGGGGGGGTGGGCAAGGGTAAGGACCTCACTGTCCCAGCTGTGTCTCACTTGAGCAATGTCAGTACCTAGGTGCCACTCCTGCAGGGACCTAGGGCTGAGACATGTCTCCTGTAAGAGAAGGATGGGGAAAGGCAATATTGTAAGATCTCCACCTGGCGTGGTCATTCCCTTCCCACTCTGAGGATGGTCTGAGTCCCTGCAGGAACCAGGGTCC
Organism: Gavialis gangeticus; assembly: GCF_001723915.1. Taxonomy (NCBI): domain Eukaryota; kingdom Metazoa; phylum Chordata; order Crocodylia; family Gavialidae; genus Gavialis; species Gavialis gangeticus. Next base: position 106,888,382 of record NW_017729032.1, read on the forward strand.
CCTGGTTGAGGAGCAGAGGAACTTCCCACTTTAGTGCCTGCAGAGAAGCCCAGGTTCTACTTCCTCAGCAACCCTTCTCTGTCCCACTGCTGGTGGTGCCCATTCACAGCAAAGCTAGGACCCCTGGTCTCTGCTGTCTCTGCATGACTCCTGGACCTGCGCATGGAAAGGGTCCAGGCAGGAGACTGACCATGTGTCTGGGGTCCTCAAAGGAGGAGACTGGGTCCTGGGGGTGGGGGCTGAAGGTCTGGTGCCAGAAGTCCATGGCATCCACAATAACTTCTTCAGTGTGTCTGTGTGAGTGTCCAGGTGAGAGATGAGAGGGTCCAAAATGCTTCTCTTTATATTTCATTTTTATTACTAAAGTTGCAAGCTCACACAAAGGCTCTGTGTTTCTCTTGTTTGCAGACTCCTCATCTGTGCATGGGAGACCAGCTTGTGATGGCTGGGATGATGCCCAAAAGCTGGGTAGCTGAACACTTACAGAGTGCATGAGAGAGGTGTGTAGAAGGTGCTGGCAAGGGAAGGAAGAGATGGTCACAGCCTCTGAGTTCAGGACATGCATGACAGACTCCTGGTGACAGAAGCTACAGAACCAGCATGAGGAAGGACTTAAGAAATGGAGGTAAGAAATGAACAGACTGGGGGATGCTTACACCCAGGCTGCTGAAGCACAGGAATGGGCTGTTGAGGTGCAGGAAAAGGCTGCTGAGGCAAATGGCCAGGGGCTACAGATGGTCACCTGTAGTTTGGAGGAGACAACCCACACCATCACAGAGCTGAAAGAGTTGCAGTGCCAAGTTACAGAGTTTATGCAAGGGTCATAGACCACTTGGGGTCCATCTATGACACCCCTGACTAACACCAGAGCTGCCTCCCGCAGCGAGCCTGTAGCCCTCCCAAGCAGGAGTGGTGGGACAAGATGCTGCCCAGCCCCCACTCTAGAGGCAAGCCCCACTACAGAATCTTCCCTGGGACAACAGGAATGGAAGGGGCACCAGGACAGGAGATGTGGCATGTGGGAACTTCTGACCTGTGGTCTGAAGAGGCAGGAAGGCATCTGGTGGGGCCCACTCTGTGGAGTGGGACTGTGGTGCCCAAGACCCAAAGGAGCACTCAAAACGGTGGGGGTGGGGGGGAGGAGAGAGCATGACCCACTAACTGGCCAGGCCAGGCTGTCACTGAACCATCATCTGGCAACAGAGCATGGCAGCCCCAGCTCATCTGCCCACCAACAATGTGGCCCAGGAGGAAACTGTTCCACTCTCTGTGGCCCCACTCCTGACCTGGGTCCCAGTATGGGGAGCACTACAGCCTTGGCAGAGATAAGCAGCCCTTCAGTTCAGGCCAGATGCATGACATGAGCCCCAGATCTGGGGTCCTCAAAGGGGGAGAATGGGCACCGGGAGAAATGGATGAGGTGCTGGGGGTACTGTGTGGGAGAGCCAAGAGTCCACAGCATCCACTTTGGTGATGCCTCCCACCCTGCAACTTCCCTCTGCTGGCCCAGAGTCCATCTCCCACCCCATAGGCCTCTCAGACAATGGGCCTGGGATCACATACATGTCCAGCTCCTACACAGAGAAGTCCCTACTTCTCACTGCCACCCCCTACCTCATGTCTACCTATAAGAACCTAGGGTAACTATAGCACTTATAGCCATCCTAGGTCCTCACTTGGATTTATTCCTTACTTCCTATAGGCAGTCATAGCTGTCTGTCAGAGATAAATGCAGCAAATATAAGCTGCTAAATATCTGAGAAGAAAGGGATCAAGTTTTTCTGCACCATTCTTTAGACCAATGGGACTTCAAGCAAGCTTTTTCAGCCTTTCCTGATACATAAATTGGAAAACTTCTCCTCAGTTAACACATTAGACAGGCTATTAAACTACTTAACCCAACACCCAAGAATTGTCTTGTTTTTCAGCTGGGGTGTACCTGAAGGGGGAGAAAGGAAACAGTCCTTGCTAGGCTTCTGGGAAGGGAGGAGGAAGGAGCATGGCCAGACCCCAGCTCCCAGCCAGACCCCAGCCCAACATGTTCCCCTAAGGCAAAGAGGACTAGGAGGGGGCTTATTCCCTCCTCCCTCCCCTCTCCCCACCAGGACCCCAGCCAGGGTCTTCCTGACCAGGGCACAGCATCCCTTATCAGGGTCCCTCCCCCCTTGCTGCTCCAGAGGTGCAGGCCCAGCATGGCCCCCTGAGGCAAAGGTGGCAGGGAGAGGATTTATTCTTTCCTTCCTTCCCTCTCCCCGCTACCTCTGGGGTACCCCAGCTGGGGTTAGCTTGGCCAAGGTGGAGCAGCCCCTGTCAGATTAACTCCCTGCTCTCTGCCTACTGGTAGGGGCAGGGTTATGGACAGATCCTGGCCAGCATGACCCTCTGAAGTGAAAGGGAAGGGGGATGGTTTATTCTGCCCTCCATCCCCTCTCCCACTGGGGTACCAGACCTGGGATCTGCCAGCCCTGGCTTCTGCCTCTGCTACTTGCCCCCAGCTTGGGTTCCCCAGGGGGAGAGGGAGGGAGGGAGGGAGGGAGGGGGGTGGGAATAAAGCCCCTCCATGCCCCCTTCACTTCCGGTGGCCATGCCAGGCTGGTGTCTTGGTTATGCCCTGACCCCTGCTCCAGCTAGAGAACAGAGGGGAGAGGTCAGCAATGCCCTCTGGAACAGAGAGCACAGCTCAGCCTAGGGCTGAAAAGCATACTGGGATGCTGGGGGACTCTGATTTAACTTAAATCATGAAGGGGTCTGGGACAGAAATGCTATAAACCTGTTGGACCTCAATCAGTTTAGTATGATACCACATTGGACCGGGTTTATCTTAAACCAGTGTTGGTCATTTTGAAATGGGTTTATATGCACTGAAATTGGTTCTGTTACAGGTTTTAAAAAGTTTCTGATCACTTAAACTGGTTTATGTGTAACTTCTGTCCCTAGCCATAAGCATTCACACTGTTATGTATAATAGGACATGTACAGTAAGATACATAATGGCCAGAGAGGAGACTGGTTGGTGTTTAACTGGTGACCTGGGGTGAAGGACATTATCTTGGGATGTCTACAGGTTCGAATACCTTTATAAGAAATGTATACAGTTTATTAGTATACTCCAACTGCATGTTACAGGATCTCTACAATAATGGTTATTTCACTTTTGCTGATCCTAAATGCTGTGCTTAATTCCAATAGTTTATTCAAGATTTTTTATTTCCTGTTAGCAGAACAAGGGCAGCACGTTGGAGACTAACTGTTGAAAAATTACTGAACTTTCATAAGCAATAACTTACTTTGTCAGATTCTAAGAATTCTAGATTGTTGTCTATGAAAACTCGGGCCTGACTAAATCAGTAAGTCTCTAAAAGTAGGGTACCATGTGCAGGGACATGTACTTGTAGGCCACGTCCACATGAGAAGGGGTGTCCATTTTCAGCAGCCCATATAGTAGAGGCACAAATTTGTGCCAGTGCTTTGTGCTGCAGTGCACACTGGAACATGGCCACAATGTGTCCCGCTACTCTATGTTCTGCTGGGTGGGAGGGGACAGGGTGTACAGGTGCCTCAGTGCGGGGCTAGCCAGCAGGCAGCCCCACACTGATGCACTCTTTACTCCAGCTAGCCAGGGAGAGGTATATGGGGACAGGGGAGAAGATAGGTCAGGGCTTCCTGCTCCTGTCTCCCTGTGGAGCCCCTGCTCTGAGGGGTCCTGAGCCCCAGCCAGCCACTCTCTGGCTGACTAAGGTGAAGGGTGTCTCAAGACAGGGGAGCAGGCAGCCCTGGGCTGGCTGCTCCCTTGTCTCTGCATACTTCAGCATGGGAGCTCCCTGCTTCCCTGTCTCAAGTCGCCTGTGCCCCAGCCAAGGCTGCCTGCTCCATCCCCCGCTTCTCCATGTGCTACTCCCCAGCTGGGTGGGACACAGGGTGCCTCAGCATGGGGGATTGGCAGCATGCAGAAATGAGGGAGTAGGCAGTCCTGGGCTGCCTGCTCTCCTGTCTCTGCATTTGTACAGGCAAATGGCACTTTGGCATGCTTTGTGCCACCTTTTTTTTTCTTTTCTTTTCTTTCTTTTTTTTTTTTTTTTTTACCCGGAAATCCTGGTAGCAATTTTTGCCAGAGCACTGCAAATTAGCAGTGTGGGGAAAACCTTAACGTGCAATACTGTGCCCCGAACCATGCATGCCTGCACATCTGGATCCAGCCATAGATGCACAAACAGCAGCAGCACAAATCTGTGCCGCCGCTTTGTGACCCATGCACGCCCTTGTGCATGTGCTTCGGTGTGCAGCAAATTGTCCCAGGTAGTGGTAGGGCAGGCTGTGCTGGCCCCAGCAGTATTACCTGGTACCCTGGTGTGGCAGGGATGCAGATCCAGCAGCATGGATCCTGGATAATATTTCTCTGGATGGCCACCCATCCATTTCTTCTGGTGCTTGCAACTGACACATGCTCTCTGCTGTTTTCCCTAGAGTTTGGGTGGGGTTTTTTAATATCATGATTTCCCATGAGCAAATTTTGTCACTGCACTGTAGTTTGTGCATGCCCCCCATGTGCACTTTGTGGCACCAGAAAGCAGTTTCTAGCACCACTAACTGCACACCCCTGCACGTGGGGACCAGGCCTAAGGTACTATTCTTCCCTGCCTTTCACCTGACTTCAGACTAATACAGCTAATGACCTCTGTATCCTTTTAGCACTTGAAGTCTTCAGAAAGACATGGCAAATCCGTATCTAATATCAATGTATTTTCAGAATATCATTAAGGGATAGTGCCTATTTATCAGTATATATTTTACAAACACTTTCCTAGTTATAACACAGAAGACATTTGAAATGTAATAGATAGAAAAAAAAAACTGTTTTGTGGTAAAAACACTGGGGTAGGATTCTTGAACCTAGATTTATTTCCCAGTTCCTATTAGATCACCTTGGGCAAGTTGTTATTTTTTTCAACTTTGTCTGTCTGTAAAGTGAATATGATGCCACTTTGTTCCCTGACTAAAATGCTCTCTCCTCTCTAAAGCCTTAATCTGTAAAACTGTCACGGGGGAAGTCCCAATAATTTACAATTTTTTTGTAGTTATGGTCATTCAAAAGCATTTGCAGGACAGGGGTTTGAACTGAAAAATCTTGTGGATATAGCCATTATTTCCTATATGTTTTTATCCTGCCTGGCACAATTGGACATCGATCTTAGCTGAGGTTTCTATTCACTCTTATAATACAAAGAAAAAGCTTTATCTGACTCTGTACATGAATCAGCTTTCACTCTTTCGGGCAAATTTCCACTTTGTCAAATTTATCATAATGCCGACTTGACAGGTGCCATATATTTGTACCTTGACATGTGCTTGATTTAATGTCTAACTTGCAAGTATGTTTATTTTCATGGGGAAGGTCTTCATTTCCTTTGTCCCATTCAACTCTTGCAGCTATTTTTTTAAAAGTCTGGTCTCAAACTGTAGTATCCTACATGTTTTGCATCTTTTAATATATGATTTACATAAAAAAGTATTTAAAAAATAAAAATCACTGAAAAAATTCCATGCTATTTTAAGAATAAATACACATAAAGTAATATATACACTGTAACAAAATAAAAGATTATGAGTGTCTGGGAGTCTTATTTTCCAGAAATAGCTTATGAACAGTTCTAAAGTAAACTCTCATTTTTAAAGGGATTTATAATATAACTATTAACCAATACATATTCAAAAAGCTATTCTCCACTCTAACCGTATCTTCCTTTGAAATTAATTATTGTATTTATTTGAATCCAAGATGACCCCCCTAATAATAAGATTTTGGAATCAAAAATTGGGGGTGGGGGGCAGCTTAAACTTATACTTCCCATCACTGAAGCAAGGCAAGCAACAGCACAGGGACAGATTGGAGGTGGCAGTCAGTAGAGGAGCCAAGTGGCCTGACCCCTGCTCCTTGCTACTTGTTCCTCCCACCACTTGTCCTGCCCCAGCTGCCTACCCGTCCCCCGTGCCTGTGAGCTCCTTATCTGCCTCTCCCCCATGCTATCTGTACTCACCCTGCTGCTCATTTGCTTCTTCTGCTGCCTTTCCCCATGGTCCACCCCCACAACCCACTTCTGCTCCTAGAAAGAGGTGAAACAAGCCTGAAGTAAGAAACAACCTTTAAAAAACTGAACCTGAGAATCACTTTAAATAGATCTATCAGAAAACTGAGGGGGCTCTTGAAGCTTTCCCCCTTTCTCCTAGGATATAACTCTGTGTTTCTACAGCTATATTAGGGTGCATATTTCAATGTGTTAATAAATCTCACTCTCCCTGAGCAGCTGTCCACTCCATTTAGAAAAAAAAAACAGGAACTGGTCTTCTCTGAAGCACAGTGGGTGTTCATGTACCCAGCAGGGGGGGAAAAATCTATAGTAAAAAGATCCTCTTCTCTTTGAACAAAAGTAGAGTTCTCTTATTTGGTGAACTTTCCCCCTTTTCTCTTAAATTCTTTTTTTTTTTAATGTTGGGAAGAAAAACAAGTAAATTAGAAATGCACCTGTATTCTAAACTGTTAATGTTAAAAGATTCAGTAAAGGATTCTGAAAATTAAGCATAGGATTTTAAAGGAATTGAGTGTCTAACCCATGCTTCAGTCAACCAACTTCCTCTTTGCTGCTGCTTGAAGCAAAACAAAACAAAACAAAACACAATTGCAGTCCCCAAACTCTATATAGAGTTTATGATGTACTTTCACAAGTTAGGAAACCACAATGTCAAGCCTTCAGTGGGGGTGTAGCGACAAAATGAATTTCCAACGACTTCCAAGATAATACGAGAATATGAGACATTAATCCCAAACGCTGCTGTGTCTGAATTCCATATTTCATACTACAGTTAAAATTCTTCTTAAAAACTGCAGGGGATAGTTGCTTTTCATGAAGGTTTTCAGGACCCAGGATTTGAGTTCATTCTGAAGTAGAGTGAAAAAAAAGAAAAAAAGAAGACAGACAAATTAAAATGAAATTAATATATTAATTAAAATAAAATTAACTGCAAAAGAAAATAATAATAATAAAATATATTTTTCTCTTTGTGTTTTGATTTTAAGCAGTTATGTTATACTGTTTTATTTTACTATACTAAATGGTTTAACCCAAAAATAACAGTGGTATAATAGAAATAATAATATACATTTCAACATAAAATACAAATTTCAAAATAAAAAAGAGAGTCATTTCACCTCAAAGCATGTGTATGATACCTTCCAGAGCTAGCTAGGGCACTGATCAAGCTAAGTCCTAGTCCCATTTGGCTCCTTATGGCAGTCCTGTATTGCCCTATATGAACTGCCCTTCATATTGGTATAGGAAAATCTGTACCAAATCTGTACATGTTGCTCATCAGTTAAAGATGTACATAATACCATCATTACCAGCTTGCTTTTCTTTGGAAACAAAACAAACAGAACAACACCCCCCCAAGTTAATTTAAAACAAATATACTAATTTTAAGCTTCTCTCCATTAAAAAAGTCCTTTTAAAAATTCATATTTGAACTTGTTTTAACATTTCTGCATCATTGCATTAGTTTTGCATCAGGATATGTTGTCTTACGTAACAAGGTTCAGTACTGGAAATAGAGGGGGCGCAGAATGCTAGCAAACCACTTTCTAGAAAAAAAATACTCGGAATCCATTGTTGCTGTATTTCTAGAATAAAAAAGACTCTCAGATTAAATGGATGAAGCATTGAAATGCTCCATGATGGTACAACAAACAGAGAACATTTGGAAAGAAATTCATCACTTTACTGGACTCTAAAAACAAGTGACTGAACACAGGCTTTATGACCAAAGATCCTGGCTTTCTTTAATGGAAAAAAAAACAGTTTTTTGGATTAAAGAAAGTAACCCAAAATCCACATTTTTTCATGATTTAACTGAAACACCACTATCTATCAATCGATTGATAGATAATGGTGTCTCATTTTGATCATGGAAAGATGTGGATTTCGGGATACTTTTTTATTTTAAAATGGGGGATTTTTTTGTTTTTATCATGGAAAACCAGGATCCCTGGTAATAGCACGTACACCTTGGCCAGACACAGTGGCATCCAGGCATATGTTTCTACTGCTGTGACAAGTCCCCTTGGTACATGTGGGAACTGGGGCATTTTAAGCAGTATGGTAGATGGCTAGAACACAGGTGTCTCCTGTACCAAAGCAGACCAATGTGGTACAGCTCTTTCTTAAAGGATGATGGCATGGTCGTAATAGTGTCAAATAAGCTTTTCTTCTCCATAAACATTGCAGTTACAAAGTGTTGCCCAGAACTATTTTGGATAGTAAGTGGCCTGGTTAATCCAGCTTGGATCTGCCTGAGAAGTGAGTCATCTTCAGTCTGCTATCATGAGTTTGCTATGTACTTTGGAAACAAAATCACCAGGATCTGGCACAGCTTGGTGAATACCACTTTTTCTGCACTCAGGTTATAAGGTTGAGGAAGTCCAGTCTTGTCCTGCCTATATGAATCATTTTAAATTGCTTTCACCCACTGATACAGAGGATATGCTTGAAGGGATGCAAATGACCAGCTGTGAACTGGCTCTGTGCTTGTAAAACCAGACAGGAGAGACTAGGGACACTGCCAAGAGGGTTTGTCAATACCTTCCTTTGTGGGGGCAGGGTCCTCGGTGCTCTTAAGTCTGTGACTGTCTGGCCCCTGCCGATGAAGCCATCACTTAATACTGACTCCTCATCCAGCTACTACCTTGTCTCCGACCTCCCTGTTTTGGGGAAGGTCATTGAAAGGGTAGTTGCCCAACAGCTCCAGTGACATCCAGATACATAGATTTCCTGGAAACTTGTCAGGCTGGTTTTCAACCTGGATATAGCACAAAGACAGTGCTCATGGCCTTTGCCAATGATCCTTGCCTGGAGATTGTCAGGGGAACTTGTACCTTGTTAATTTACTTGATATTTCTGTAGTCTTTCATACAGTGTCCTTTGATCAGCTAACCAGAAGGTGCTGATAAAATATTTACATGACCTGGTAGGTATGTACAGGACCTCTCTAAAACGGTTCTGCTCTTTTCTAGTAGAGCGGTCCCAGAGGATGGTGATGGGCAAGCGTTTATCTCCTCCAGACCTTTCCTGTGAGTCTTCCCAGGGCTCCATTTTGACTCCTCACTTATTCAATGTGTAAATGAGCCTGCTGGAAGAGACTATGTGGAGATTAGTAGTGAGATACCATCAGTATGCTCATGATACCTAGATATGCCTCTCCTTCTCTTCTGACCCTAGCCCCACAATCTTAGTGCTTTCCCAGTCCCTGTTGGATGCAGGACTGGAGGTAGGTGTAGTAACTGAACCTGAATAAAAATAAGACAGGAATTATGGTGGTGGCCATCACCCCCAAAAACCCTTGCCTCTGACAGAGACCTAGATAATCAATGTGACTCAGTAGCCATATCCAGACAAGCATGTTTGTGTGATTTGCAGCACCTCAAAGGCTTTTGAGGCACCAAAGATGCATGCGGCACACATGAAAACATTCTCTGGATTGCCTATGTTCAGTGCAGAGCCAAAATTAGATACCAGGAAATTACAGGATCTAAAAAACAAACATCTAAAAGAAGTGGAGCAGCCCATGCTCTGGCTGCTGGCCAGGCTATGCATGCCTATATCACCATTGCTGCAGCCCCGGGAGGCCCCCAGGACCTCGGGTAAGGCTGCTGGAGCCACCCCAGGTGATGGCCTCAGCTTCCTCTATCCCACCCAGGGCAATTTGCCACACACTGGACTGTACATCCGGGGGCATTCCCCAGGGACAAGTAGTAGTGGCACAATTATGTGTCACTGCTATTTGTTTCTAAGGAAGTGCACATGCACTGTCATCTGGATGCACCCACTTTGTCCTTTGATATGTAGGGACAAAGCACTTATAAGAGCAATCTTTGTAATTGGAAAACTAAGATGAATTGCTATCAAATACTGAAAATCACTTCTATGATGAACACATTCTTTTGCTACTGTTAAAGATTGCAAGTACTAATTTTATGTATTTAGGAGTTCATTATATGTGGACATACAAACACAAACTGTAATAAAGTTTTCTACAGTGCACTTAAAACTTAGCTGTCCATATTAATTTCTAGGTGTTATTTACTAAATAAAAGAAAATTACAAGAGCAAGCCTTTATTTCTCTGTATGAGCTTTCTTATGATCCATCATTGGCTTCCATTACAAATAAATCTCTTAAACTCTTTGATTATTTTATTCAAATTCAAAGAAATTTTTAAAATATGGAAGACAAACTCACAAAAAAAAAAAAAAAGGTCTGAAAACACAAAACTGTTCTTTGATGTTCTGGAATCTCAGCCAAATCCTACAGCCAAATCCTGTAGTTCAAACTCTGGCAAATCTCCTTCTGACTTCAATTTCCATCTACCTGCGTAAGAACTAAAGTATTTGGCCTAACTATATACATTTTAAAAGAAAGTAACTTCAAAAGCTCATTCCTTACATATGGAGGGTAAAAATAATGTTTAAAGAGTGCTTTTTCCTCTGGGCTATAAGGGAAGACCTGAGGAGTCTGTAGTAAAGGGAAAAGGGAATGTACTTGGCAAAAAACCCATACTTTACTCACATATTACTTTCACAGCTGATTATCCTGATTATACCAGCTGTTTTCTCTAAGCTTGTAATCCCTTTTGCTCACTTGAAAAATAAACACACTACAACCAGAAAGGAGAGCACTGTCTCATGCACACCCCATTTTCTTAGGAGCTGCATTCTCAGTAAGCCCCAGAGGATTCTAAACACATAAATATATGGAGGAAGTTCCATCTTCATATGGTGAAAGCTTTCAAATCAAGTGTCAATATATTGTCTCCTTGAAATTTTATTTAATTTCCTTCCCCAAGTTACATTTTTACTTTATAGTTACAATTGTTTGTGTAACTCAATAAAAGTTGACAAAAGGAAAACCAATAAGAATTGTTACATTATTTGGGGTATTAACCACTACAGCCACCATTAAATTGGTTTCTGCAACATTTTAAATTGTTTGGTGAATTCAGAGACTTTGTCTCAAAATGCACACTGAGCACTTGTTAAAGCATCATACATCAACCAGTAAATAAAGGATCAACCATTAGATAAACATATGTTTTGTTGAGGGCCAACTGACCCTCATTTGTTTTTTTTTTCATTAGTGTTTCTCAGCTTTTCAAGGATGGTGACTCCAAAGCTCCTCATGTAACTATTTTTAAAACTGTATTACTACAGTAAACCCATGTAATTTGTGTATGTGGTTTGACAGGTTGGCAGGTAATACTTGATATTAAAAAATAAACATGTGCCAGTACTGGGAGACATGGGTGTCTGGTGCCTCTTGAGTCAGGGGGGCACATGGCCCCCCAACACCAGTCAGCAACTGGGGGGGGTAGTCCCCTGGCAGCCAATCCCACTGACTGGAAGGGGGCGGGGCATGGCTGATCTCACTCACCATAAAAGCGGCCACACCATGCCACTTCCAGAACTCCCACAGGAAGCAGTATGGCGGCTTTTGCTGGTGGCCCTGCTCCCCAGCCAGTGCTCACGGGGGGGCACTGGTGCTCCTGCCTGCCCTCGTGCCTGCTGGCTAAACAGGGAGTGTGGCCTGACAGGGGGTGCACCGATGGTCTCAGGGCGTGCATGTGCACCCCTGTGCACCCCCTACACATCACCACTGCTGGGAGATGCTTGAACGTTCAAACACCTAACTGTTTTCATGAATAACTTTAACACTCCATGCTTATGATCTACTAGTTAACAAATACTTGTAGCTCTTCTGTACCAACTAACAGCAAAGGAACCTCTTGAAGTCCTGCATCTGTGGGACAGAACTTGTGAATGAGTATCAAGAAGTTGCATCCCTGCAATCCAGTTCTATCTTCACACCAATTCTACATGTGCCTGTCTGTGGGGATACACCTATTCTACAAAGAGCAGTTAAGCAGAGAAGAACTGAAGAAAATGGTTGAATGGGGCTACTCCATATGGTTCCTGACTAACCAATGGTAAAAGTGAAAGATTGTATATGTCCACAGGAGCATCAAACTGAATAGGCAGAGATGGGGTGGAAACCAGGGAGGTTGGGAACAACTGAAATTAGGCCCAAGTTCCAAACGGGGGTGGGTGTGATATTGAAAGCCAAGAGTCTCAGAGGACTAACCAGAATCATGAGGTTAGGAAGCAAACCAAGGCCAAGGCAACATCTGAAGTCCACAGGGCCAGAGAATCCAAAACCAAACATCAAGCTGGAGAGTTAATCAGAATCGGAGATTTCAAGAGCAAGATGAGGCCAGACCAGAATTTAAATCTGAGGTACTCAGTTAGGAATACTGGGGCAGGAGCTTCTCAAACATTGGAGACCAACAAGGTGTTGCAGGAGTTTCTTAAAAGCAGCCCCAGAAGCAATCAGTAGGAAGGGGTTAGGCCAGCTGGCCCTCACTTTCTAGAGAGTAGCTGACTTGGTTACATGGGTGGAAGGTGGTAACTTAACAACAGTGTCTCACTGTGCTTTTTCCTCAATGTTGTGTCTTTTGGGAAATATAGAGCAGGGTTAGTGTTCTCAGCAGTGACTGCAGCAGAAAAAAAAACTGTCCACATGTTTTTCTGAATCAGAGAGAATAATCTTTATTATTGGGAAAAGAAGCTGAATGTCAGAAAACTTCCTCTTTGTTGCATAGTTTGTATGTCAACTTAAAGGATAATTACATTATTGGAAAGTACATTTGAGAAATAAATCTGTTATGGTTTCATGGTAGTCAAGGAAAACTTGAGCATGTTAGCAGGACTAGGACCAGAGAGAATTAGGGAATACCCCAAATTCACAGAAAATAGCATAAAACAACAATTCTGTAAATCATATATATATATATATATATATATATAATTCTTAGCAGGAAAAGATCATTTTGATTTATATATATATAAATCAAAATGATCTTTTCCTGCTAAGAATTATATATATATATATATATATATATAATTCTTAGCAGGAAAAGATCATTTTGATTTATATATATATAAATCAAAATGATCTTTTCCTGCTAAGAATTATATATATATATATATATATATATAATTCTTAGCAGGAAAAGATCATTTTGATTTATATATATATAAATCAAAATGATCTTTTCCTGCTAAGAATTATATATATATATATATATATATATAATTCTTAGCAGGAAAAGATCATTTTGATTTATATATATATAAATCAAAATGATCTTTTCCTGCTAAGAATTCCATCAGCATTTTTATTCTCTTTTGGAACATTTTGATTTTTATGGTAATGTCAAAAATGTCCAAACTTTACTTATAGAAAAGTTTTAGGGGGAACAGGAATCTCACAATTAATCTACATAACAGAAAGATCATGCCTTCAAGAAAATGGGCAGAAAGAAGTTAGGACATATTTTATAAATGTCATATTAGAGAGAAAGCAGAATAAAGAAATCAAAAGACAAAGGCATAAAAAGAATATTTTACGGATCAGTATTGCCCTACTTTGTAGAAGGGAATTTTACTTCTTGGGAAAAGCACCAGCATGATAGATGTAATGCACAAGGCAGGGTAGATGTTTACCTGTGTAGATTAACTAAATCAGAGATGTATGTAATGCACACCACATGAGACTTCAACTGAAGCCCATTCAGAAAAATGTGGCCATTGGAGAATCTGACAGGTTCTACATTAAATGCAGTTCCCCACAGGGAGCAGATTATACTTGTACTTTATGATTGTACCTAGTTGATTTCAGAATGAAGTTAGAGGTGTTAGTTCTGACTTGTGAAGCCCCAAGGTGCTTTTTTGTTGTTGTTCTTTTTGAATTGACATGGACCTCTAGGGTCCCTGCTTTGATTCATGACCTCAGTGCATGGTCTCATGACATCTCATTGACAGAGGCCACATCTATACAAGACACTGACTGCACAGTTGTTGCTAAACAGTCATTTAGTAATTGCATACCTGAGTACTAAACGACTGCACTGTAGCTGCAGCTAATGCACTGCAGTGTCTTTTCATGGCTTCCTGGTGATGCTGACTGCACAGTAGTTTGTTACGACAGCACAGTAGCTTATTATGAATGCAAGTAGAGTCACATCACGGTTCATGCCATGCAGCACTATTGCACAGTAGTAACAAGCTACTGCACAATAAGCATCTCATGTAGATGCAGCTAGTAAGAGGCAAATTCTTGGTGATTGTCTAAGTAGTTTTGATCCTGGCTAACTGAAATATTTCCTCCTTCATCTGGTGATTCTATCATCTAAGGCAGCTGAGCTTATAGCTCAAGAGATCGAAAGAGGGGGCTGGTAACAGTGTATATTTCATGAGGCATTATCACCTCTGTAATATCATAGCTCATTCTGTGCTGTTAACAGGTTATGAATGATATGGCAGATGTCTGAATGATAGGGGGATAACTTTGTAAGGTTCTAGAAAGTTTTTCACTTTAAACATTATTCTAATTTATATGGATTTTCTATGGACATGGCTGCCTAGTGTAATAGTCCCCAACTGCTGTTACTGACAGCGGGAAAAGAATAGTAGAGCTAAAGAGCTTCAGGACTCCTAATATATATATTAGTGGTGTTTCATTTAATTATGTAAAAATGTGGATTGAGGGTTACTTTTTTTTAATCTGAAAATTGGTCGGTTTTTTTTAATCAGCAAAAGCCAGGATCCCTGCACATAAGCCATCTTGTATAATTAATACTGACATAACTAACCCTCTCTGGATACATTTTCCACAGCCACAATCCTCTCTTCTGAAAGCTGACTTCCTCCACAATTCCTCAGGGTACCTTCCTGTCTGTAGTGCCTTTCCAGGACCCTAATCTTTCCCTCTGGGAAGCTCCTCTCCCCTTCAAGATCTGTGCCAGAATGACCTCCTCAGCTTAGCAGCCAGGCTTACATGACCCTCAGGCTCCACCCCTTTTTGTTCAGCTCTCCTATTATTCTCTCAACCAGGTACACAGTCTTTTCATTGGGCTTATCGGTAGCTACCTCAGCTCTACTGTAGTCATCACCTAACTGAATATTAATATATATATATTAGTGGTATCTATATATTAGTATCATTTTAATCATGGAACCATGTGGATTTGGGGTTACTTTTTTAAATCCAAAAATAGGGTTGTTGCTTTTATTTTAAATCAGAGAAAACCAGGATTCCTGGTGATGAACAGGACAGGTGAACATACCTAAGGTTCTGCTCTGACAACTGAGGGAAGCATCCCAAACTATAGTAACAATTTAAATATCAAAGTTATGACATGAAGGATCAGAAGGGTAAGTAGCAAAAGGCTGTATGACCACCAAGAAGCATCAGACTCCAGGGTTGAAGCCCCAAAGTTGGTATACCAAGAGATGACTAGGTCTAAACATGACTGATCTATAATTTATTTACAACAGCAGCACAAACTTCCCTTCCATCTCACTTGACCCCCTCAGAAGGTCTAAAGAAGTGATAGAATATTTCAAGACCATGTCATTATTATGCCTGTTTTCACGTACTTTGATGAATCAGGGTTTTGTGATACATCTCTACCAACTCTGGGTAAGCATGACAGTTATGCTAAAAAATAAACTCCCACTCGACATATGCACCAGCCTACAAATTAGATTTCCCAGATGTCCAACAGCAGTCTTGACAGTACATATCACTTTTATGTTGCTTTGAGAGCCTGAGTACATTAGGGTGCATCCATAGGGTTGCAATGAGAACAAAAGACTTATATTTCAGCACCAGTCCTGGGCTCATGCCAGAATCATAAAAACAGTTTTAGTATCCATCTACTTCTGTTCCCATTTATAAATAAAAGGAGCATCTCCTTTCTTCCACACCTTCTCAGGCTTGTCTATTTAGATGCTAAAGTCTTCAAGAAATGACCTTGTGTATATGTATTATATAATGCCTAATAAAAACTTGGATCTGTCTTGGAGCTTCTAAACATTACTGTAACACAAATAACAGTATTGATGACTAACCAGATGGGTATTTGGAATTCAACTGGAAGTTTGCAAAACACTTTTCTTGAAGATTTTACCTAACTTTATTTGAAGCTGATGGGAATAGATTAACATTGAATGGCTGAAAGTACAAAGATTAGCATAATCATATCACTTATTTATATTGCTTTTCATATATTTTTTACAGTACGATTCTGGCTCAAGAAAACATGAGAAGCACTGAAACTATGCTTGCATGGCACTAGCTCCATTGAACAGACCATGTAACAAAGATGCCTGACAATTTTTTCCCCAAACAGGTTCTATACACTTAGCTCACTGATAATCACCTCTCTAGCAGTGGACAAAGAAGAGATGCAAGGAGACCCTGAAGGCCAAGCTGAAGAAATTGGATATTAACATCAATACCTGGAGAAACTCAAGCACTGAATTATTCCCGATTATACTACAATGTCCAACAAGGAATCAATCATCTTGAGCAAACTCATCTCACTATGGAGGCAGATAGATAAGAGAGACAAAGGGCAAGAGCTGTGACCCAACATCACCAGATCCACTTCTTTCTCCTGAAACTATTTGCTACACCTGCAGTCGAACATGCAAATCTCTGACTGACATCCTCATCCGTCTACCAATTCATCAACGTCTTCCTGTCTTCCAGTAAATAGGGAAGTCAGCCATCCTCATATCAAGATGGCTGTGGTACCTGCTTCTGGCCACACTAGGCCCATTCTAAACTGCAGCTTATCAGAATCACCTTCCATGCTCTAACCTGCTACACATTCTACTATTATCATAAATTTGGAAGGCTGTTTCAGACCTCCAGTGACCCTTTAAGGGTTTCACTTTGCCCAGTTCATCACCAGGCTCTTCTGTCCAAATCAGTCTGTGTCTCTAGGGTCCTTACTCTACCTTAGTCTCAGACTCAGTCTGCTGGGGCCTTACTCCCCTCAACACTCAGGGCTGAGAGCCCTGTGACAGGCTTCACACGTTGTGTTGTTGATGGTATAACCAATAGATTCAGCAAAGGCTACATGGATGGTGGTTTTAAACCCTTTCCAGAGTTCTCCAATGTTGCCTTCAGTTTTGGGCACAGCAGAGAGATAGATATTCATGAAGATACTATTGGAGAAGCTTCAGCACTTGAAGAAATATGATGTTGAAAAACCTTTGCATTGATTTTTGGCTGTTTTCAGTATTTTGGAGCAAGTAAAATGTTCATAATGGATCTGACAAGACTATGATCTGTCTAGCAGTCATAGATTCCTAGCATGGCTCATGTGATACAGACATCGCTCAATCATGAACTCTAACAATAACATAGTTGAGGAGGTGTCAGCACTTAGAATGAGAGTGTCTCCATGTAGTTTTGTATCTGTCCCTCTGTCTAAAGATGGTGCTTGTAATGAAAAGATCATGCTCCGCAAATCTGATGACGAGAAAGATGTTTAGGAGTTGACTAATGAGCTAATTCTTGCTGACGATACCAACACTGTGAATGCATCTGTCCTGGGCTGTTTTCCCCTTCCAGAAGAAGTTGGTGGCTCCACCCTCTTCCTCAGCTGACCCTCATCTGGCCATCTTGTGTAACTCAGAGCTGCTATGGCAACATTGTATCTCACTGAAGTTGGTGGCAGTTTTTTTTGATCATTCATTGATGAGAGAGACAGCAGGATCCAAGTCCTCCTCCACCAGAAGAGAGAAGGACTCATTCTGCTTGGGAAGTTGATACCTCATCTCAGTAGAAGGATGAGATGACTGGCTTTGTGGATTATGGGAGACCAATGGGCGTGATATACCTTGATTTTAGCAAAGTTTTTTATATGGTCTCCCACAACATTCTCCTGGACAACCTATGGAAGTACAGGCTGAATGAATGGATTGTAAGGTGGATAGAAAACTGGCTGGAGTATCAGGCTCAGAGGATAGTAATCAATGACTTGATGTCCAGTTGGTAGCTGGTCCTGGAGTCAATTTTGTTCAATGTCTTCCTCAATGACCTGGAAGATGGCACAGAGTGCACCTACATCAAGTTTTCAAATGACAACAAACTTGGGGGAGTAGTAGATATGCTGGAGGGTACGGCTAGGATTCAGAGTGACCTAGACAAATTGGGTGAAAACAAATCTCATGAGGTTCAACAAGAACAAATGCACTTAGGACAGAACAATCCTTAGGACAGCATCAGTATAGGCTGGAGGCTGACTGGATGGGCAGCAACTCTGAAGAAAAGGACCTGGGGGTTACAGTGGGTAACAAGTAGAATATGAGCCAACAGCATGTCTTTGTTGGAAAGCAGGCTAAAGGCACACTGGGCTGCATTGGTAGGAGTGCTGCCAGTAGGTCAAGGGGAAGTCCCCTCTGTTCAGCACTGATGAGGCTACATGTAGAGTACTGTGTTTAGTTTTGGGCTCCCCACTACAGAAAGGATGTGGACAAAGTAGAGAGTGCCCAGCAGACAGCAACAAAAATGGTGAAGGGGTTGGGGGCACATGACTTGAGCAGAGATCTTGGTTTTCTCAGATAACCCCCCTCCCCCAATTTTCAACTTTAGAAAAGTAACTTAAAATCCATATTTTTCCATGTTCAAAATTAAATACCACTATATCTATATCTATTAGTGGTATGTTTCATTTTGATCGTGAAAAAATATGGATTTTGAGTTACTTTTTTAAATCCCAAAATTGGAGATTCTTTTTGTTTCAGAGAAAACCAGTATCCTTGCTTATGAGGAGAGGCTGAGGTAACTGGGCTTATTTAGTCTAAAGAAGAGAGACTGAAAGGGGATTTAATAGCAGCTTTCAACTACCTGAAGAAAGGTTTGAAAGAGGATGGAGCTAAACTGTTTTCAGTGGTTGCAGATGACAGAACAAGGAGCAACGATCTCATGTTGCAGCAAGGGAAATTTAGGTTAGATATTAGGAAGAATTTTCTCACTGGGTGGGTAGTAAAACACTGGAACAGACTGACCAGAGAGGTGGTAGAATCTCCATCCTTGGAGGCTTTTAAAGACCTGGCTAGACAGAGCTTTGTCTGGGATGATCTAGTTGGGAATGGTCCTGCTTTGAGCAGGGGGTTGAATTAGATGACCGCTTGAGGTCCCTTCCATCCCTAATTTTCTATGATTCTATGTGACATATCACCTCCTCAAAGCCAATGCTTAAAAGAGATCTAGGAAATAAAAAAACAGTGATGGCAAGATAAAGCTAAGAAGATTCAGCTCTACACTGACAAACATGATGTTTTGCTTCTTCCAGGAAACAAAAGCCATTTAATTGAAAGATTTCCAATGACAATATTACACTGGAGTTCACAGAACCACTTACTACCTCCTTCCCCCCCATCTACATACATATTGGGATGGGAGCTTTCAGAACCACTTCCCCCATGGACACACTGAGTGGGATTCCTAAATCCAGTAATGCAATCCATACCCTCCCTCTTCTCACCTTCAGTGGCTTTCCATCTCCCCAAAAGCCAACACCAACAAAGAAACCAAACTTGTCCTCCAGTGAGTATGGCTCTGCTTCTGTAGAGATGATTTTCTGAGCCATGCCCAGATTAGAACTGACTCTTCAGCCTAGGAGTTCTGTTTAAATACTCTGCCTGGCTTCATCCCTTTTCACCAGGCTCCCTAATGTGGCACAGAAGTTCCTCCTTTGCTAAGGAGCAGTTTAATTGTCCTAAGGTCTGTTTCACTGAAACGTGTTTGCACCTTGACTTAGTAACAGAGGTTAGTGTTCCCTCATACAAGGGTCATATGTGTGGCATTTTTTTCCCCTAAATGTATGCATATGTATTGGAAACTCCAAGTCTCCTTGAGCCTCAGTCCAGCTATCCCACTGCAATTTAGTCATGTCTTCAGAAGATACATTTAAAACCTAAAACCAAAAGCAACACAGCTGTTGAATGCATAGCTATTAGGCACAGCTGGTGAACTCAGACTGGTGGGGTGGTGGAGCATCCCACGGTAGTGTGGGGGGACATTTGTTGCCGCTGGCTGGGAGCAGGGATAGGGGGTGGTTTGCAGCCTCCCTGCTACCAGCTGGAGTGCCTGGCCAGCTGCAAAACCTCCCTCCCCACCCCCATGGGACCTCACCCAATCAGTCTGAGGTCACCAGCTGTGCCTGATATCTATCTATCTATCTATTGATATAGATATAGAGATCTAGATCTAGATATAAATAACTATGTGTGTTTGTGTATATGTATACGTATATTTGCACCTCTCAACATGTAAGCAGAAAGTAGCACTCAGTTTATTAGTTTCTAAAGTAGTGTAAGAATTGACAGTCATTTGAAGTGTTACAGTTTCTGCAGTGGTGCTGTTCTAAAAATACAGAAGTTACATAGCCAAAACCAAGAGTGACATATGATAAATATTTTTAAAGGGATATAAACATTGAAGAATGAAGAGGAGATAAGATATGAGTGATATCTGGTAGTCGATCATTTCCTTCATTCACAAAGGACAGTTTGAAAGCATGGTTCCTAACCCAAGATAACACAATTGCATCTTCTTTCCCCATGGAGATCAGCTAAGCAGGAAACATAAAGGCCATAAATGTATGCACATGCAGAATTAACACACATTAGACTTCCAACAAAATAAAATGAGGAAGAAATGATACACACACGATTAAATACAGCAGTTCAGACTGCCAGTAGGATGGACAGATAAATTCCAGATAAATATCAAGAAGATCCAAGGTTAGACAAACTAGTAATAAAACTGTCACAAATCATGCCCCTTGAGGAGAAGCTCAGCCTCTCCCTCTCCTGAAAGCGTCATTGAAGCCAGTCTTGGTGTGCCTTCACAAGGGGCAGGTCCCTTAAGACTTTAGGACTAGATCTTCTCTCTCCCTGACTTTCCCAGCAGTCTGTTGCATCCCCACCTCAGAGAGATCCTTTTTTCCCCCCTGAACCGGAGTGAGGAGGCAGTGCTGTGCTGTTTTCTTCTTCACAGAGGGCAGTTAGAGTGGCAATGTCCTAAATAGCATAGCTCCACTCCATACAAGCCATCTTCATTATACTACTTCAATTTCCTCTATCCTTCATCAGACTCTACTCTGTTTTCTCAGGATCTATTCTTTTCCTTCTGTCCTCTTGGGGACTGAGCTCTTCTGTCCATCTCCCTGACCTGCCTGGAAATACCATTTCTCTTCTCCCTAGCTCTCTCAGACCCTCACACTTTGTCCTATACAAACAGGACACTTGCAACAAAACTGTTACAAAATGAGAGTTGTCAACACAGTGACTAACAATCATCCCATAAAATTAAACATAATGTCATGGGGAACAAATCAGGGAGAAGTCTTGTAGCAAACCCCACAGTTTTTCTTTTTTTTTTTAATAGTAAAATACGTTCTCTCCCTTCCCCAACTATTTCTGACTTTTTCTCTCCCTCTCTATTCCCTATAGATAAGTATGAATAAGTTGAGACATAGGATAAGCTTTAGCATTTTTGTAGCAAGTTTTTTTTCTCTCTGTCTTTGATCCACTGTTTTATATTATATGATTATTATGTTTATATTAATTTTTACTGTGTGATTACTATTTTACTGATTTTTACTGACTCTAGCCAGTCTCATGTAAATTGGTTCCTGAATGAATGGGGATGAATAAGAGTGCGTGAGATACAATGGTAGCAGATTTATGTTCCCACAGAATGGAAGATGAGCTGCTAACCACCCAAGGCCAGATGGCGGCTTGGCACCTCAGTGGATGGCTGGGGCTGGTCTCCATGGAGACCCCAGCCACAGCTGCATGGGAAAGCTCAAAGCTGGGGTTGCCATGGAGACCAGCCACAGCTGCACTGTCAGTGCACATGGCAGAGCAGGGCAGGGGGCTGCTCCAGAGCCCCTGGAAACTTGTGATGGGGGAAGCTTGCTCCAGAGCCAGGGCAGAGCTGCAATCTGTAGCCTACATACTTCGGGCAGGGGTGCACAAGCAGGAGATCATGGTTTTGCCCCTGCTCCAGACTAGGCTGTCTCCAGTGCAAGAAGCCGGGGCAGAGCCACAATCCCCTGTTTAGGCACACCTGCCCAGAGCATGCAGGCTACAGATCATGACCTCACCAGACATCAATGAGGCCTGCAGTCTCCAGGGCAGACTTGCGGGCTGAAGGCAGGTGAGGCACAGGCCCTGTGCAGTCGAGCAAGGCATCAATGGGGAAATTAAAGTCTCTTCCTACAAGGAGCTGGTTATCATCCTCACTGGTGTTGCATAGGAGGGTGGTCAAGGTCTCAAAGAAAGCGCCCCTCTCCTGGCCATCAGTTGGTTATGGAGATGTTAATGAGTAGCAGGTGGTGTTGTGCTAGGGTAACGCAGACAGTCAGAAGGCAGCCAGGGACAACCTCCCACACCACCACCATATCATGCTGTAGCTGTGGTGATAGGAGAGTCATGACCCTTAGCGCTGAGGTTGGTGCCATGGCTCAGGAACAAGTGGCCTCACCAGGGAGCGTGCCGAGCCAGCTTGCTAAGCCTATTGGAATGTGTCTCCTGGAGGAAGGGAACAGCCAGGCACTTCTGGTGCAGGAGCTCCAGGACGGTCTCCTATTTCACCGGATCTCAACAGCTGTTGATGTTAAAAGTGCCAATGGTTGTGGCTGCCATGGTTATGGGTACAGGAGAGGAAGAGTGAGGTAAGGTGTAGGTGGAAGAGCGAGCACCCGAGAGCAGAGCAAAAAGCAGACACCGGTCAAAAAAGGCCTATCATGCCCTATTCTACTCCAGGGACCCTGCCAGGCCCCACTCGTCTCTCATCCACTGTGTGAGCTTCTCCAGATGGTAAGCCAGCTGCCGAGTGCCTAGATCTTGTTGCATAAGTTTGGCTGAAGCTCTGACAGCCTTGATAAAAACTTTAAGATCTGCATGCCATTGGGTGATGCGCCCCACTGTGTTCTTCTGTCCTTTAGTCTGGGACCTGGATACTCAAGTCCCCAGGCCTTGAGTAGTGTCAAAAAGGTCGAGACCCCCATAGTCAGGACCGACCCAAGGTGGGTCTGCCAACATGGACTGCACATTTTCAACAGATGTACAGTGAGGCTGGACCCTAGTTGGGAGCTCACCCACAAATGCAGCATCTAGACCCTCAATATCTAAACCCATCAGCCTCCTCTGATCATCCAGGTCAAGGACTGGCTCTCAAAGAGCAATCCCCACCTTCTTGGGGGGAGCGAGGTCATTGTGCTGTCGAGGTTGCTTGCAACACTCAGAAAGCTGGATCTCCATCTCACTAGCCTCCTCATCTAATTCAGTAGCCTAGGATGTGATCAAGAGGTCAGCAGACTTCTCTGCTGCCCCTGGGTCAGATATCCAGAAGAGAGGCATTGTGCATAGCTTTTACTGCCACCCGCCTCTGGAAGCTGGGAGACAGGCAAGGGGTTGGTGACCCCAGCCTTCACCTCCCCCACCTCCAAGCTGCCCCCATCCCTGGTCAACAGGGTCACTGACATGACAGCCGGAGTGGGGCCAGGCTCTCCAGAAGCCCCCCCCAGCACCAGCTGAGGAGGCTCTCAGCAGAGATGGGGTGCCCTGAGTGGTCCCTTTCACTTTCTTCTCTTTGCTGTTGTTCTTCTTCTTAGTGGCAGATGCCCCACCCTTCATAGAGGATGGGCCAGACTGCTTCTGGCCTGCGTCTCCAGGGCCATCCACCTCAGCCAATGCCACAGTGGAGGGCAGCTGGGAGGAGGCCTCAGCCCCATCATCTGACAGGACCTTGGCGCTACAATCGCTGGCCACCCCAGTCACCTCAATTGGGGTGATCAGGGCAGGTAGGGGGCAAGTGCAGGTATCAGTGGCTCCACCTGGTGGTGATTCTGAACTCGTGGGGGTGGGCACTGTAGTTGGAATGGGTGGCGGGAGGGTTGGGAGTTAGTCCCAGCCCCTCCACTGGATGGCTCTCTCATGCCAGAAATTCCAGCCCCCTCAGATGTCACAGGTGTGAAAGGAGGTCGGGAAAAGCTCCCAGCCTCACTGGGTGGGACCTGTGTCCCAGAGGTGGATGTGCCATCTGTTGGCACTGCTGTAGTCATCAATGTTCCTTGCTACTCTCCCCCATGGGCACTGGGCTGCTAAGTGGGAAAAGCTACCACACTGGAAACACGTGGTCACCCCAAAGGAAAAATAGATCACAAACCTCTGCCCATTGAACATGAGGCTCATGGACTGAGGGAGGGACCATGGGCCCTCCCTGAAGAGCATAAAAACCTGCCTTTGAAAAGACAGGACATGCCCCAACATTGGGTTCTTGCTTCCCATCGTCAGTTGGCAAAAGAGACTCATAAGAACCCCATAGAGCTCAAGTTCCTTGGCCAGCCCCCAATTGGTCACATGCAGGAGCACATTAGAAATCACCACCTTCACTGCTGGGGTGTCTAGGGGCATGTCAAAATAGTGTGCACCCGCAATGTCCAGTCCCTCTGCACACACTCTGTTAACTAGGGTGGAATTGCTCAGGTAAATCATTGGGACCATGTTAACATGATCTGCATAACGTATGTTATGCTGTCCCAGAAGACTAGCAAGGACATCTATGCAAACCTTGACCCTGATGTAGGGAGGGGTATGAACCCACAAGCCATGGGTAATGGGGAGTTTCTGGGAGGCATCCTCATGCCAGCTGCTGGGTGTAGGAGGAGCCATTCCTGCTAGGACAGAGTTAATTTCAAGCTGTAACTGAGAAAAAGAAAACAAAAATGCTTATACTAAATTAAAAGATAAGTGTCTGGGAACGTGGCCATAAAACTCTAGATAGGAGAAGGGAAAGGGCGGAGGGAAAAAAAAAAGCGGGGGGGGGAAGTGGGGGCATTATTGAAACAGACTTGACTTTTTAACTACTTTATTCAGGGGTTTAGGGATAGAAAAAGGGAGGCTGCTTACAAAACAAAAAAACAAACAAATTACTATCAAACCAAGAATACCATATCATTACATTCAACACGTCACACCGTGACAGACACCCTTGCTACATGCCACTTCATGTCTTACATGCTAGTTATGTGGTCGGAGTGCCAGCCATACGGTCATAGTTATAAATAAACAATTGGTACCCTGCTCCATTCAATCATACATGTAACAAAAACTTTCAACTTCCCACACAAAAAGAAAGCAAAAAAGCAGCCTGGTGAAGGGCCAGGACGTGGCACGAGCTGGAAGTTGCAGTCCGACACCGAACCAGCTCGGTCACCCAAACCAGTCGTGACATCAAAGCACATATTTGAGATGGCCGTCCTCCACATGGCACAGCATTCCCTCAAGGGCCCAGTGTGTTTCAAAGGCGGGCACCACCCGCCAGAGCACAGCATGCTCAAACTCCAGCGAGAGGCGTGCCTGCACCAGGAGGCGGAAAAGCCTCAGGGCATCATCTAAGCCAGTCCTGGCAAGCTGGTTTCAGCAGCTCTTGAGGACAGCCAACTTGGCCTGGCCCAGTAAAAAGCTGGCCAGGCAGATGGGGCCCTTCTCAGCCGCCCGGTATGGGTAGAAGCACACGTAGGTGGTCTCCGAAAAGCTCCTGCCCAGCACCTGAAGCAGCGGCCCGAGAGTGACAAAGAGCAGCTGCAGGTGGGGACAGTCAAGGAAGGCATGAAAGAGGGTCTTCTCAACACCCCCCAGGCAGAAGGGACAGGCTGTCGAGGAGGCTGGGTCAAAGCGAGACGTAAACGTGCGAGTGGCTAGGACGCCATGCAGCAACCACGACTGTAGGTCCCCAGTCTTCTTGGTGGTTGGTGGCTTATACAATGTGCGCCATGCCGTATAATGGGGCTGGTGGGGAATCTGGCAGCCCCAGGCACCGTCGCCATGGTGTATCGGGGCAGCCCGCCAGCACTTGGGCATGGCAGACATGAACCACGCAGGCATATAAACTTCTATGCAACTGAAAAGCAAAGGGGCAACCCTTGTCACTGTCAGGAGGCACAGGGAGCATCAGCAAGGTGCCAGGGCCACTGGCCAGCTCACGGACCATGGCCAGGGTGACTGGTAAAGCAGGAAAAACCTCACTCAGGGCATCCTCAGTGCAGGGGAACTGGCCCACCCAGAGATGGTCATCCAGGGCGGCTACTGCCTCCAATGGGACGGCAGCCCGAATGTCACACAGGAGATGGCCCATGCTGTGGACAGAGCGCATGCCCAGCCGGGTGGTCAAGGCCTCGGGCAAGAGCCAGGTTGACCAACCGGGGACAAGGAGATGGCCCAGACGGAGAATATGCACCTGAAAGAGAATGGCCGTGAGACTGGCAGAGGCCAGGCTCAGCACGGGGCGCCTCAGAGCTGGGTTGTGCACCAGGGATTCCCTCAGCAACTGCGGGAACTGCAGGTGATGGGCCTGGGACTGGAGGTGGAAAGTGGTTTGCCAGGCTTGTACCATGCCACAGTAAAAAGCCGGAAGCACCACCCAGTTAAAAAGTGTAAGATCCAACAGGAAGAGCTTCCAGTCAAAGCCAAGAGCCCCCACCCTCTGCAGAAACCGGTATGCCAGTTTTTGCCAAGGTAGGCATGCCTCGCTGTACAGGAGATGTTGAAGGGCCTGCAGGTGACAGGCGACCACCCTGCTCACAAGGTCAACCAAACTCTGGCCCCCCTCAGCTACAGGTAGGTAAAGGACAGCTTGTGGGAGCCAGTGGCACCCATCCCAGAAAAAAATCAACCAAGAGGCACTGGAGTCTCTTGAGTAGGTCCTCTGGCAGATCTAGCATGATGCACTGGTGCCACAAAGTCACCGCCACTAGGTTATTCACGATGAGGACACATCCATGGTAGGAGAGGCTGGGTAGGCACGAGTGCCACCTTTGTAGGAGGGCCTTCACTCCTTCCTCGAGGCTGTCCCAGTTGCACGCCATGAAGGTCAATGGCCCCAGGAACATGTCCAGGATCTTAAGGCCCTTGCGGTGCCAGGTGAGACCCCCTGGCAAATCCGGGGGGGTCATGGTGATCCACTCTCCAAGCAACAGGGTATCACTCTTGGCCCAGTTGATACGGGCCGAAGAGGCGCGTTCATAGGCTCGCTGGCAGGCTGTCAGAGCCTCCACGTCTTCCTGGGTGTTAAGGAAGATGGTCACGTCATCTGCATATGCTAATAGCCGGAGTAGAGGGGCAACGGACAGGCCCATGGCCGGTGGCAAGGCCACACCTCTCAGGTGGCGCCACAGTACATGCAGCAGTGGCTCAACGGGCAGGGCATAGAGCATGCCTGATAGGGGTCAGCCCTGATGGATGCCTCTGCGTGCAAGGAACAGGGCACAGAGCACCCCATTCACCTTGAGCAGGCTGGAAGTGTCTCAATACAAGACCTGGAGGGCCCCGGTGAAAAGGGGCCCAAAGCCAAAGGCCTCCAGGGTCTGAAAGAGGTAGGCGTGGTCCACCCAGTCAAAGGCTTTTGCCTGATCCAGAGAGATAAGGCCAATGTCTAGGCCAAAGAGTTCACTGGCTGTAAGTAGGTCAAGCAGCAGAAACAGGTTGTCTTGGATGGTTCTGTCTGGCACGCAGTAGCTCTGCTCAGGCCCAGTGACGGAGGTCATGACAGTGCAGAGCTGGGTGGCCAGCACTTTGGCCAGAATCTTATAATCCCGCACAGCAGGGAGACCGGCCACCAGTTCTTAATGCAGCCAAGGTCTCCTTTCTTGGGCATCAGTGTGAGCACTGCATGGCAGCAACCCATCCGCAAGACCATGTTGGCAAGACTCTCCAGGAAAACACGCAGGAGACAGGGGCCGAGAAGAGGCCAGAAAGTCTTGTAGAACTCAGCAGGTAACCTGTCAAGGCCTGGGGCTTTGCTGGAGGCGAAGCCAGCTGTGGCTGCTGCCAGCTCCACCAGAGACAATTCCTGCTCAAGCTCACCAGCCTTCAGGGCACCAAGGTGTGACAGGTCCATGTGGAGTTCCCGCATGGCCTCAGGGCAGGATGGCTCAGCCGCAAACAGTTCACGATAGAAAGCATCAGCATGCTCACATACTTCACCTGGATTGGTGATTACCTGGACCTCAGGGGTCTTGAGGTGATCTAAGACTTTGCTTGCTGCCCACCGTCACTCCAGGTTGAAGAAGAAGTGGGTCGGGGCATCTTTTTCGGCCAGCTCTTGGCAGTGGGCACGGATCCTCGCTCCACGGGCTGCACTCTCCGCCAAGTCATGTAGGCACTTCCAACGGAACCGGAGGCTCTCACGCAGCATGCATCACTCCCGGAAGCCTGAAGGGCAGCTTCAGGCTCTACCACATCTTCTTCCAGCTCTCTGATATAGCGGCATAGTCCATTTGTTGCCAGCTGAGTGTACTGCTGGCAAAAAGCCCAGATCTGTACCTTGCCTACATCCCACCATAGCTTCCAGGAGGAGTAATTCAGTCTTGTGGCCTCCCAGCCTCACTAAAAGTTGGCAAAGCAGTCCCGGAAGTAAGAGTCTTGAAGCAGGCTGATGTTGAAACAGCAATAGGGCACTCACGCACAGGTTCTCCCCGTCAGGCTCAATTCACAGCGAGCCAGGCCGTGATCTGACAGGCCCGAGAGAATGATGTGGCAGCTGCGTAGGAGTGGCAGATGGTGCCTGGTGACATAAATGCGGTCGAGGCAGGCCATAGTGAGACCCGTGGTACTCATCCTGGCCCAGGTGTACTGGTACGCATCAGGGTGCAGGGCTTGCCAAACGTCAATGAGGCCTGCAGTCTCCAAGACGGACTGCAGCTTGCGGGCTGAAGGCAGGTGAGGCTCAAGCCCCGTACGGTCGAGCGGGGTATCAATGGTACAATTAAAGTCCCCACCTACAAGAAGCAGGTCATCATCCTCACTAACATCACGCAGAAGGATGGCCAAGGTCTCAAAGAAAGTGACCCTCTCCTGACCATCAGTAGGTGCATAGATGTTGATGAGTAGCAGATGGTGTGCTAGGGTGACACGGACCTTCAACAGGCTGCTGGGGACAATCTCCCGTGCCACCGCCGTGTCATGCTGAAGTTGTGACGATAAGAAAGTCACGACCCTGGAGCTAAAGTTGGTGCCATGACTCAAGAACAACTGGCCTTGCCATGCAGTGTGCCAAGCCAACTGGTTAAGCCCTGGTTGTCGGAATGTATCTCCTGGAGGAAGCTAACAGCCAGCTGCTTCTGGCGCAGGAGCTCCAGGATGGCCTCCCATTTCACTGGATCTCAACAGCCGTTGATGTTAAAAGTGTCAATGGTTGTGGCTGCCATGGGTGTGGGTATGGGAGAGAAAGAGCAAGGTAAGGTGTAGATAAAAAAGCAAGCCCCCAAGAGCAGAGCAAAAAGCAGAGACATGTTGAAAAAAGACCTATTGTGCCCTACTCTACTCCAGGGACCCTGCCAGGCCCCACTCATCTTTCACCCACTGTGTGAGCTTCTCCAGATGATAAGCCATCTGCCTAGTGCCTAGATCTTGCTGCATAAGTTTGGCTGCAGCCCTGGCAGCCTTGATAATAACTTTAGGGTCTGCACACCATTGGGTGATGTGCCTCACTATGTTCTTCTGTCCTTTTGTCTGTTTTAGAAAGGTCAGGAGCCCCTCATAGTCAGGACCAACCCAGGGGGGATCTGCCAACATGGGCTGCACATTTCCAACAGACGCGTGGTGAGGCTACACACTAGTTGGGAGCTCAGCATCTACACCCTCAATATCTAAACCCATCAACCTCCTCTGATCGTCCAGGTCAAAGTCTGGCTCTCAAAGAACAATCCCCACCTTCTTGGGGGGAGAGAGATCATCCCGCTTTCGAGGTCACTTGCAACACTCAGAAAGCTGGATTTCCATCTCACTAGCCTCCTCATCTAATTCAGTAACCTGGGATGTGACCAAGAGGTCAGCAGACTCCTCTGCTGCCCCCTGGGTCAGACCTCCAGAAGACAGACATTGTGCATAGGTCTTACTGCCACCCATCTCCAAAAGCTGGGAGATAGGTGA
>NW_017729032.1:106923282-106925642 GCF_001723915.1 Gavialis gangeticus
ACTGTGCATATGTCTTTCTGCCACCTGTCTCCGAGAGCTAGGAGACAGACGATGGGTTAATGACCCCTGCCTTTGCCTCCCCCACCTCCAACCTGCCGTCATCCCTAGTCAACAGGATCATTGACATGACAGCCAGAGCAGTGCCAGGCTCTCCAGCAGGGGCCTCCCCACACCAGCTGAGGAAGGTCTCAGTGGGGATGGGGAATCCTGATTGGTCCCTTTCGCTTTTTTCTCTTTGTTCTTTTTTCTCTTCTGTGTGGCAGATGGCCCACCCTACATAGAGGATGGGCCAGACTGCTTCTGGCCTGCCTCCCCAGGGCCAGCCACCTCAGACAAAGCCGTGGTGCAGGGCAACTGGCAGGAGGCCCGAGCCCCATCATCCAATGGGGCCTTGGTGCCACAATCGCTGACCACCCCAGCCACCTCAATTGCGGTGGTCAGGGCAGGCAGGAGGGAAGTGGAGGCATCAGCCTCTCCACCTGGTGGTGTCTCTGTACTGGTGGGGGTGGGATCTGTAGGTGGAATGAGTGGGGGGGAGGGTTGGGGCCTAGTCCCAGCCCCTCCACTGGATGGCATTCTCATGCCAGAGACTCCAGCCTCCTCAGATAGAACAGGGGTAGAAGGAGGTCAGGAAAAGCTCCCGTCCTCACTGGGTAGGGCCTGCATCCCAGAAATGGATGTGCCATCCATCAGCGCTGCTGTAGTCACCGATGTTTTAGCCAATCTCCCCCATGGACACTGAGCTGCTAGGTGGGAAAAGCTACCACACTGAAAACATGTGGTCTGCCCAAAAGAAAAATAGATCACTAACCTCTGCCTATTGAATATGAGGCTCAAGGACTGAGGCAGAGACCGTGGGCCCTCCCTGAGAAGCATGAAAACCTGCCTTCGAAAAGAGAGGACATGCTTCAGTTTGGGTTTTTTACTCCCTATGGTCTATCAGTGAAAGGGACTTGTAAGAACCCCATAGGACTCAAGTTCCTTGGCCAGCTCCCGATCAGTCACGTGTGGGGGCACATTAGAAATCACCACCCTCACTGCTGGGGTGTCTAGGGGTGTGACAAAATAATGTGCACCTGCAATGTCCAGGCCCTCTGCACACACCCTGTTAACTAGGGTGGAATTGCTCAAATAAATAATCGGGACTGTGTTGACATGACCTGCATACCATATGTTATGCTGTCCCAGGAGACTAGCAAGGGCATCTACACAGAGCTGGACCCAATGAAGGGAGGGGTGTGAACCCTCAAACCATGGGTAATGGGGAGTTTCTGGGAGGCATCCTCATGCCAGCTGCTGGGTGTAGGAGCAGCCATTCCTGTTAGAACAGGGTTAATTTCCAGCAATAACTAAGCAAAGACAACAAAAAAAAGTTTATACTAGCTAAAAAAATAAGTGTCTGGGAATGCAGCCACAAAACTCTAGATAGGAGAGAGAAAAGGGGTGGAGGAAAAAAGCAGCTGGGGATTGAAACAGTGAAAAAACAAATAAAACATAGGGGTGGGGGAAGAAGGGGTAATTAAGGGCACCCAAAGGGGTATTTAAGAGCACCCCTTGGAAGGGAAGCTAATGGAAAAGATAACTCCCTGCTACAAGCAAACAGAAAAGAAAGAGAGAAAGAAAGGAAAAGAGACAGTAAGAAAGAAGGCTATAAAGACAAAGAAACCGGAAGTATGGGGGGGTATGGGACAAAGAGGAGAGAAAAGGGGAAAAAAATCTACAAAAAAGCAAGAAAAGAATCAGAAAGTGAGATAAACAGAGGCTAGATACATTTAGACAAGTGTGAGTCAGAAAAGAAAAGAGATAGGAAGCCGGAGAGTCTTATGCTCAGGATCGCTCAACATAGCTCCAAGCGAGCCTGGTCCGGTGCATCCAAAGCGGAAGGAAGGAAGGACTTTTAAGTACTTTATTCACGGGTTCAGGGATACAAAAAGGGTGACCGGGTACAAAGCAAGAAAAACAAACAAATTACCATCAACCCAAAAAACACCATGTCATTTGCATTCAAAACATCACACCATGACAGACACCTTTGCTGCATTTCACGCCGTGTCTTACATGCTAGTTATGTCGTCGGAGTGCCGGCCACACGGTCATAACTATATAGATAAACAATTCATACCCTGCTCTATCTCATCAAACACGTAACAAAACCTTCAACTTGTCACACCAAAAAAAAAAGCAAAGCAGCAGCCTGGTGAGGGCCCAGGACGCGGCACAAGCTGGAAGTCGTAGTTCAACACCGAGCCAGCCCGGTCGCCCAGACCGGTCATGACATCAGAGCACGTATTTGAGACGGCCGTCCTCCCCATGGCACAGTGCTCCCTCAAGGGCCCAGCGTGTCTCAAAGGCGGGCACCG
>NW_017729032.1:106925720-106925994 GCF_001723915.1 Gavialis gangeticus
AACTTGGCCTGACCCAATAGAAAGTTGGCCAGGCAGACAGGGCCCTTCTCAGCCGCCCGATACGGGTAGGAGCACACGTAGGTGGTCTCTGAAAATCTCCCGCCCAGTGCCCGCAGCAGCGGCCCGGGGGTGACAAAGAGCGGCTGCAGGCGGGGACAGTCAAGCAAGGCATGAAAGAGGGTCTCCTCTACACCCCCTGGGCAGAAGGGACAGGCTGTCGAGGTGGCTGGGTTCAAGTGGGACGCAAACGTGCCAGTGGCTAGGATGCCATGCA
>NW_017729032.1:106926005-106942257 GCF_001723915.1 Gavialis gangeticus
AAAAGAAGAGAGATAGGAAGCCGGGGAGTCTTACACTCAGGATATCCCCACGCAGCTCCAAGCCAGCCTGGTCCGGTGCGTCCAAAGCAGAAGGAAGGAAGGAATGGTGGAAATGGTATGTATAGATGGAGGTCCTGATGCATGGCTCTCCCGCTCACTCCAGTTGCATGTGGGCCCTGCTTCAGAGTGACAGGAACTCCATTGGCCAGGCCACCCCCATGACCTCAGACATTCCAGGGACTTCCATGAGATGACACTATGATGTTTGCAGTGTCCCACTACCTGGCCTGGACATTTCTAGTGTCCTCTATCTGCAACACTGAGGCAGCTGGCCATGCCCACCTGCCCCTGAAGTTGTCAGAAGTATTTGCCTGTTTGCTCCACCTTGGAAGCTTAGTGTCTTCCAGGCCATATTATTGTGGGACCATGTCGCTGCAGGCCAAAATACACTTATAACAACCCAGATGCACATGGCCTGGGTACCTGCCAGCAGTGGCTGAGCCACAGAGCTCACAGGCCTTTGTGAAGGCCTAGTTCTGATGATTTGCCCTCCAACACTCTGGCCTACCAAAGGTGAACTGCCTGCAGTGTGTCCTGCTCAGAAGGAGGGTCAGTCTGTGCTGGCAACTGAGTGACAGGGTGTCTGTGTCTAGCCTCTAAGATGTGCTGTGTGGGTGCCAGGGTTAGGGTCTGTGAGGCTGCACTTGAATATGGAGATTTTCCTGGGCTCATGATTGGGGTCTGCATGTAAGTTATGGGGTGCTTCATAATGGGGTGTTGGTAGTGTGGAGACATGGCCTGGAGACTTGAGTATCCAGGTCCCAGAGCTTGTGCCAGGGAGACAGACACCTTGCTTATCCCCCTCCTTCTTACTCCCCCACCACTGCCTGTGTCTGACAGGTGATTAAAAGCTGGAGGCAGGGACAGGGAAAAGAGCTATTCTTGCTAGGTGCTGAGATTGCCCAGAGGCAGAAGGTTCTGGGCACTCATCTGGAGCAGCAGAGTGAGGACTGAATGCTAGTGCATATCCCTGTGAGGGAGTGCTAGGGAGGGCCACAAAGCGGGCTGGGATGCCACAGAATAGTGATCTAACTTGAATCAGTAGGGGATGTTAGGGTGACAGTATTTGGGTCTTGGGGAACACTGAATTTACAGATGAATAAAATTGCTATAGCCTGTGTCCCACAAAGCTGC
Source organism: Gavialis gangeticus (assembly GCF_001723915.1). NCBI lineage: Eukaryota > Metazoa > Chordata > Crocodylia > Gavialidae > Gavialis > Gavialis gangeticus. Next base: position 106,927,200 of record NW_017729032.1, read on the forward strand.
TAACCACAAGGCAGAATGATATATTAAAAGTAAATGCTTGCAAGACACTTAGGCAAGCATTTTCCTAACAATGTTATAGTGTTGCAAAATATATAGCTCATTGTGTAAGGAGAACAGTATGCAGCCCACCAGCTATCATCAGGAGATAAAGCAGAAATAAAAGCTTGGAGATGAAGAAGGAGTCAGCAAGAAACAACAAGTGACTGGAGGAAGCAGAGGTCAAAGTCTTAGGCATGCGCTCATAGCAAAAATGCATGTAAATGAGTGAAATGCATAGGCAATTCCATGCTAATGAAGTAAGCAGTAAACAGAGCAATTGGATTGTCGCTTCCCTAGTCATTGGGTGCCACATGGAGGTGGGGTCTAACAGGGGAATACTACACAAGTTAAATACATCTGTCTAAATAGAATTGATCACAATTTACTGTACCTCACACATGGTCTATACTAGGTTTCTTGAGTCATTTTTAAACCGGTGCATGTGCGTTGAACTTCTGTACAGTTACAGGTTGAAATTGGTCTATGTTCACTTAAACTAGTCTAAGTATAATGTTTGTATGTGTCCCAAGTATTCACCATTAGAACGTCATGCTTTTTTGGTTAAAAAACAAAACAAAACAACAAATAACTTACTAGTACTTAGATAAACAGAATCCATTTGGCCATGTCTAGTACATGGAATGGAAAAGACAGAACTAGAAGTTTCATCTAAATAGGGTAAATAACATGCTTTGCATTTGCTATTTCAGTTATAAAAATACACTATCTATGAAAAGGATTTTCTTGAGTAGGACTATATGCCGCCTATACATATGCTGATTTGTATTCTGATTAGAACGCTCCAGAGTGGCTTTATCTGCATGTATATAAGCCCTATAGATTTAAAAACAGGCTTCCAAGGCACTTCATTTAAACCCCATTGAATGAGGTTTAGATAAAGTGTCCCACAGCCATTTTTAAATTTTCAGGGGCTTAATAACTGTGAGGCATTTTAATTAGAACAGCTTTCCAGGAACCACTCTCATTAGAATTCCCCTCAACCCCCAAACACATGTACAGGTAGCCATAGTTTTTGGCATTTGTTGCATTTGTTACATATTAACTGTTCTTAAATAGTTTTTAAATTTTTGTTTCCATTTTTTTCCCTGCATGTCTGCTCTTTACGGTCTCAGGATACCTTTGTTTCATTTTCTGCAAATATTTCACTTTTTGGTGCAAAATGAATTCAGTTTAAAAAAGAAAATAAAAAGTAATTATTGGGTAATTTGGGGGAGAAATCTATGTGAAAAACTGTAAATGAAGAAGGTAGTTATGAAGGACCTCTGACAGAATAAAGGAGAATATGGCAATCCTATAAAATTTGTTGTTCTTTTTAAGAGAGAGAAAATAGGTCCAGGGCTTACTCCACAAAACTTACTGGCATAATTCTACTGACTTTAATCAGGGCAGAATTGGGCATATTTTGGTTGCATACTACAAACCTAAATATACTTCAGAGGCATGACAAAATATACAGTGAGGCACACTAAAAATAGCCATATAATCAACTTGAAATGTATATATTCATTACTGAACTTGTAGGATACAGATTTCTGATGCCAGCAGTCTGAAATAATGAAATGCAGATATGCATTATGTGCATTCTAGTTCTAAAAGAAATCTCTTCTGTCTGTCTGTCGCTACCCTTGAATGATAGACAATTTTCCTTATTTTACACCAAATTTACTTTGAAGTTTTTTGGGCAGGGACCTTGTCTTCTTAAATCTCCACAAGGGATGAGGCACACACAGGGCTATATAAAGAGTAATTAACAATAATGTACCTCATTATAGGGAACAAAACCAGCATGTGTTGCCTGCAGAAAGGGTTTGCCCTTCAGAGAAAGTCACAAGGATTTCAGCATAACAGAAAAGAAATGACAGGAGAGATGACATTTTCATATAGCTACACATAGGTGGCAGATGACAAAGTGAGGTAACTCCACACCTCTTTAATGTGATGTGCTAGTTTACCTATAATTCAACCAAGATAATGTAAAAACATATTCACTAGTTTTTAAAAAATTTTAAATGCTGCTTGTTATGTGTAAAAAAAATGGTGATAATGCCGCTACTGAGAAAAGGAGAAGGAAACTAGAAGTAATAATCAGTAGAAGAGATGTGTTTATGCACATATCAGTTTACATCAGCTTCTTTCCCATTTCTAGGGCAAATTCCTGCCTGAAGCTGATGTGTACAGGGTTGTTAACTAGTTACTCTAGTTGATTATCTTATATGTAATCAGATCGTATTTTAAGTAGCTGAGTGCTGTTATGAATTAATTTAGAATTACACTGAAAAATAACCAGTGTTAATTTTTTTCAGTCTAGGAACACAAAGATCTCTTTGAGGATTTTTTTTGGCAGTGTCCATAGTTTATCATGTAAGCATAATATACAGATGGCTCTAAAGGGGCTATATAATTAATGTTAACACAATAGGGATGAGTAATATTTATTTATATTTTTAATCTTTCATTTAGTTTGAAATACAAAAATTGCCCCTTTTGCAAGTAACAATTCGCTAAAGTATGTAATATATCTCCCCCAAAACAAGAAAGTATAGAGCCCAGTCTCCTAACCTTATGCAGTCATGACCAGGGATCCTGGTTTTCTCTGATATAAAAAAATCCCCAATTTTCAGATTTAAAAAAAGCAACCCAAAAATCCACATTTTACCATTATATATATACACATATATACAGAGAGAGAGAGAGAGAGAGAGAGAGAGAGATGTTTCATGGGTAACTGTTGCCTCCTGACCCGGGGGGGCGGGGGCACCAGTGGCTGATCACCAACCGGAGCAAACCGAAACTGCCGCTGGCTCTTCTCTTGGAGCCCTCACATTCTCAGGGGGGGCACTGGCTGTGGCCAATCTCAGGGGGGAGGGCACGTGACCCCCCCCATGCTCTCCTTACACATCACTTATGTTTCATTTTAATCACAGAAGAATGTGGATTTAGGGTTACTTTTTAAAACATAAAACTGGGGATCCTCTTTTATCAAAGAAAACCAGGATCCCTAGTCATGACAATATCTATTAAAAAGTAGTAACATTATTTTGAAATCTAGACATTTAGTATGCATACATGTAATGGCATGTAACCTAGTGTTAATAATGGCTTCTGTGTCAGAGTATTGTGGGTTGTCAACACAACATCTAGCTTCAAACAGGGCTCCCAGAGGTGATTCTGGGAACTACAAACCAATTACTTTTATACTTGGCAACATAGGGGACAGGTGTGTGGGGGAACAGGGAGCCACATGCCCCCCCCAGATATCCATGCCAGTGGTGGGCGTGGGGTGTGGGATGTAGGCCTAAAGCTTGGCTGGAGCCAGGTCCCAGAAACAATAAGGGAGGCAGCCGTGGCATGGAGTTTTTTGCCTCCACTGTCAGCACTTATGTGTTGTCTATGCTTGGCAAGGTGGTAGAATCTATAATAAAAAATAAAACCAACAGTCACATTGATAAATGTGATATACTGGGGAAGAGTCAGCATGGCTTTTGAAAAAAGAAAACTATGTCTCACCAATTTGATGAAGTTTTTCTGAGGATGTTAACAAGCATGAGAACAAAGGGATCCTGTCAATATAATATGTTTTGATTTTCATAAGAACTTTTCACAAGGGTCCTTACCAAAGGTTCATAAAAAATGAGTTGCCAAGAGATTGGAGGTCAGGTCCTCTTATGGACTAAAAGTTGGTTTGACAGTTGGATTTTCCATAGGACAACAAGAAGCAGGCCTGAATACCCTTTTTTCAGGATGGAGGAAAATCAATGGTGGGGTCCTACAGGGAACTGTGTTGAGTCCAGTTTTGTTCAACATTTTAATAAATGATCTGAAAAAGAAAGTACTTAACAACATTGCAAAGTTTGCATGTAAATGTAAATTATTCCAGGTAGATAAACCCCAAGGTGACGGTGAGGAATTCCAGAAATCTCCTAGAACTGAGTTAGTGGTAAATAAAATGGCTCATGAATTGAAATATTGACAAGCGCAAAGTGATGCCTTTGGGAAATGTAACATCTGCTAGACATGCGTAATGCTGGATTCTGAACTAACCATTACCGCTCAGGAAAGAGACCCTAGTTTTTCTGTAAATAGTTCTATAAAAACTTCAGCTCAGTACATACTGGGCATGTCTGCACATGCATTTATGCCAGCTTAAATTTATTGTGCAGTAAGTGGGAATGTGCAGGCATTGTTACCTCTCAGCTTTGCGTTCTTGGGGAACCCTGACACAGTACACAGCTTGTCTGACTCACAAAGGATTCACCCCCTCCCCACCTCTGCCTGAACGGACCACACTGAATTCTGGGACCAGAGAAGCAGGAGAGCACCACATGATGGGAGATCCCTGCTCCAAATATTAATCAACCCGTGTCTACACACATCCAGCTCAGCATTTATCAGACCAATTCTAGTCATGACTCCTTTATTGGTATCCAAAACATTGAATCTGTCTGTCCATATTGTGAGCTCCCTCAGACTGATCAGCTTCTATTATGCAGCATATGAGCCATTGTTTACACATAAACAAATCTAGTGTTCTTCGTTGAGCCATTGTTATTTCCCTACACAAACCCCATACCCAAGCTCAAGTTTCTGTCCTAGTGCTTGGATCCAAAAGCTGCACCAGTTCCACTCCTTTTCTTCCTGAAATCCCTCCTCTGGTTGTGCTGAGGGCTCTGCCTGTCTGCAAACTCCAACAAACACTTGGGAACATTGACTGGTTCAAGCTTTGCTGGGTGGTGAGACCTCAACTCCCTCTCTCTCTCCTTCTCTCTCTGACTCCAGGAACCTGACTTTTACTCTCTTATTGCAGGTACAGCTTCCTAAACCTTACTTTTGCTAATCAAACTTGAGCTAGACTTCCCCAAATACCTAATTGAAACTATGTAGTATTGTAACTGTTTTATTTGTCTCTCTTGTATGGCCATTACTACCAGTATCATCATAGGTTCATATACTTGGCAATTAATAACTCTTATGGTTAAGCTGGTTGCTATACTTTCTCTCTGAACCTCACTTACTCTTCCTTCCCCATTTGCTCTGCAGCAATGCTCTTTTACCTAAGCCAAAGATCCTTCTAATGCCCAGTACTACAGTGGCGTCTGCTCATCAGGAGAATTACTACTTGGACTCCTGGGACAAGAGATTGGGACGTGTTGAGTTTTGAGGCATATGAGGGTATCAGCTGAACATGCTGATTGGACCCAGACTGCTTAGATGTACTCTGTTAGTGTGTGTATGTGTGTCTAACTGCATTTATTATTGTCCTTCTGAAGTAAAGGATGAACTGAGTTCAAGGCACTTGAGGGTGTCAGCTTGTCAATGCTGAATAACCCAGCCTGACTCAGCTGGGCTCTCTTAACCCATATGCCTATGTCTTCCTGCATTTTATTGTTGCCCTGATGAACTGAGTTCAAGGCACGTGAGGGTGTTAGCTTGTCAATGCTGGATAATATGGCCTGGCTCAGGTGTGTCTTGTTAATCTGTGTGTGTATGTGCATATATGTGTTTGACTAATTCAGTGGTTGGAGGAACCCAGCCCTACTGAACCTGAGTCCTTCACAATAGCTCCATTGGGGGTGAGGACTTGCAGAAGGGAGAGATACAGCTCTATATAGAAATACAAGTAACACAAGAAGCACATGGATAGAATTACAGAGACCCCAGAAATGTACCCCTAATAAATGAGCACATCCCAAGGTGACAGGCAAATCTGGTAACAGCAGTGAAGCACATTAACACTAAAGTTGGTCCCAAGTCAGTCCACATATGCTGTGTTACTGCTCAGTAAGGTGTCAACATGTGTATTACTGTGCAACAACTTAGTGGGTGTAAATTTGATACCTGCATGATGCTGGCAAGTCAGCATAAGTCAGCATAAGTTGCTATATTTACTGTGCAGTACATGCATGTATGTGTAGATATATGCCTGTACCACATTGTAACTTGGGTTACTGCACAGTAAATGTACACATGTAGGAGCTCATGTGGTCCCCCGTGACTAAAAAAACCAATAAAATGATAGGTTTTATTAAGAAGGGAATTGAAAACAAAATGGAAAACAACATTATGCCATGATGTAAGCCCATTGGCAGCTCACCCTTTAATACTGCATGCAATTCTGTTTTCTACACCTTAAAAAAATAATATAGGGAATCAAGAGAAGGCCAAGAAAAATGGTCAGGGAAGAGAGTAACTGCCATACCAGGAAAGACTGAAAAGATTAGAACTGTTCAGTTTGGAAAGGAGAAGGATGAGGAACTATATAATAGAGATACAAAATCATGAAGGACGTGGATAAAAGGAAAAAAGGAGCTATTATTCCCCAAGTCCAAGAGTACATTAACTAGAGGGAGCCCACTGAAATTAAAAAAAAAACAGCCCTGGTTTACAATATGCAAGTGGAAGTACTTATTTATTTTTTTTACAGTGCGTACATCTACCCATGTGCTTTACTACCCGGTTGACTAATCAGTTCCACAGTAAAGCATCATCGTCTGCCAGTGAAGATGTCAATATAGGTGTAGGGTGTAGTCTATTACTGAACACTGCAGTAAGGTAGTACTGTTGGGGACAGTACTATCTTCTGGTAGAGTACTTAATTCCCCCAAAACTCACATGTAGATGGAGACAGGATGGCTGGGACATGAGGGTGCTGAAGTACAGAGGCTGCCTGCCACCTAGCCACATACTTTAGCATCGTTTTGCCCCATCCAGTTGTTGCACCTGGGAGCAGCTGATGTTGGCAGAAACTGCACTGAAGTTTATCACATCACCTTAATGACACAGGTAGATGCACCCAATGTGTAGTTAACTTGTGGAATTTGTTGCCACAGGAAATTGGAAAAATGGATAGTCTATGTTTAAAAAAGCATTAAACAAATTCCCTCTAATACATCTACTATTTCCTATTCTCAAAGGTAGATCCTAGATGTACTAGGCCAAATAGGCCATTATTCTGGCCAAGTATGGCACTTATTTTTTTATATAAAGTTTATCCTTCAGACAACTGAAAGCTAGAATATGATGGGAACAATTATGCTGTATAAATATGGTATGGCTTCAGAAAATCTATTCTGCCACATTATTGTTAAAATCTAAATTTTGTTTAACATTTCAATGGTATATCATAAAAATCTACGTTTGCCATGGGATTTGCTGTAGGATCATAGGAAAATAGGGCTGAATAGGATCTCACAAGGTCATCTAGCTCATCCCCTGGCTAAACGCAGAATCACCCTTGACTAAACAATCCTGGCCAAGTATATGTCTGCTCAAAAATTGCCCTTTCTATAAGTAAATATTCTGCTGAAAATATCCATGGATGGAGTTTCCATAACATGCTGATTTTAAATCATACAATATCCATTGTCTACTATGAAAGTATAGTGATTTTAGTTTCTAAAAGCATATAATGAATTGGATAGAGCAAACAAAAGCCAGGCAACAATGAATATACTCTCCAAGAAAATTATTCTTCTGTTCTGGCAAATTGCTCTTAATAAGTGTGCACCTCAGTGTTTATAAAGCTTTTGAGGAAGATTTTTAAACACAAAACCCAGAAATAATATTTTACAGTTAAAGTTCATGTTTCTTGAAGTTTTTTGTTATGGAATGGTATGCTGCATTATATTACTCTGATAAATTCTATTCTTTATTAACATTAAATTTTTATGCTAGGCAAGATGTTGTGGCAGATAATAAATGTTGAAGTCAGATATAAAATTTTGCATGTAGCCACAGCATTTTGAATATATTAGGGGTTGTGCATTAATCAGTTCTATTCCCTAGCTATTGCACTGAATTGACTTAAAACTGGTATGAATCTGACTACTGTACTGTATGCATTTGTCTGCAGGTTAATATTTAATAAGTAAAGCACCCTAGGCAGTTGTAGTTAGGACTTTTTATCATCTGCCTAGAGTGACATTGACTTTTCCACTAAGTATAGCAAGTACCAGATAGAATTTTCTCAGGAGAAAGTTTATAGTATCACAGTGTGGCTGAACACTCACTAAGAACACGTGCAGAAAGCAGAGGTTTGGGAAAAATATCTTGACAAGAGTCAGACCAAATTAGTGGGCACTTTCTCCCCCCTGCAGGGGGAATGCTTACTCTAACTAGAAAGCATGAAACTTTTCTGTTTGAGTCACAATATAAAATGGATGCTCCATTAATTCCAAAGGGTATATTTCCTAGACCTCTAACCATATTCAGATTCTACTGACTAAAGATGCAAAAAGCAAAAGAAAATATAAGCTGGGATTTTTTGGATAAATCACAGAACCTTCTATTCTAAAATACTGCATATTTATCAAGTGAAATAAGCCATAGTTAGAAAATCGGGGACTATTCTAAGCATAAGGGGATGATGAAAGCTGTATGTTGTCATGGAGACACATGCAAAACTATGAGTGCAAAACTCTAATATAAAGAGCTCAGGATTTGGCATCAAGTTGAGAAGGTAACCTCTAGCAAACAGTCTTCTTTAAGCACATTTAGTACCAGGAACTTGTTTACTACCAAAGAAATATCAATAGCTCTTCTTATAATTTTACTAAATTTTGATTTATTTTTTTTAAGAAGGGTGTTTAACGAGAGAATCCATACACTCACAGAATGAGAATTAGCTTGCTTTTCTTCACAGAATCATTATTCTATGAAATTATATGACTACAATCTACATGAAGCAATATTGCTTAAAATAAAAACCTTGTAAACACTTAAAAAGGTTTTTCATAGTCATGCCTAAGCATATGATGATTACGTTGCTTTTTAACACAGCTATTCAGAATCTAATTTTCAGCTAAAGCCACATTCATAGAATAATAGGAAATTACGGTTAGAAGGGATCTCAGGAGGTCACCTAGTTAACCCTCCACTCAAAGCAGGACTATCCCCAACTAGATCTTCCCAGTGAAAGTTTGTTTAGCCAGGTCTTAAAAAACTCCAAGGATGGAGAGTCCACCTCTCTCGGTAACCTGTTTTAGTGTTTTACTATTACTAAAATTCTTCCTAATATCTAACCTAAACTTTCCTTGCTGCAACTTGAGACTGTTGCTCCTTGTTCAGTCACCATCTTTCAATGGTGGTAAGGAAAAGTTATTTGGAAAAGCTTGCCTTTTTTATGCAAAGCATCAGCACACACTCTGCTGATTCTTATGGATATGGGCTGAACTCAAATTTAAGGACAAGATTATGTTTGTTATGAAAGCAGCTGCTTTAACAGATTTTCAGGATTTGAACAGGGTGACGTAGAATCAACCTTAGGTGCCTATGTCCAGTTAGACTCCTAATAGGTGGCATGGAGGCTGGACTATGGACAGTATGCAGCAAATAATAATAACAGGCTTCTGCAACAGCAATGGCCATGCATCTTTCCTTTGCTATCAATAAAAAAGAATATCTAAGTCAGCAGACATCAGCAGGGATTCTGATTTTCTCTGATTAAAAAAATCCCTAATTTTTGGATTTAAAAAAGTAACCCAAAATCCACATTTTTCCATGCTTAAAATGAAATATCACTAGTGGTGTTGCATTTTAATCATGGAAAAACACTAGTTGCATTTCATTTTAATCATGGAAAATGTGGATTTGGGGGGTTTTTTTGTATTTGAAAATTTTGGATTTTTTTTTAATCAGAGAAAACCAGGACAGGTATTTTAATAATGTCCTTCCACCAGCCTTTTTACTACAAAAACAACAGCACAACCTTCCTCAGGAATGGAGTGAATAGCAGCAATATAAACCATTCCAAAGTCCTCCAGGCCATACTAAAGGATTATATTTTCCTTCAGCACTACCTCATTCTTGCTACCTATCTCACAGTGGCAGCAACATTCATATTCAGGCAGCAGTGAAGGACCTCACATTACTTTATGGCTCATTATCCTGGATCCTGGTTTTCGCCGATTAAAAAAAAAATCCCAATTTAGGGATTTAAAAAGTGACCCTAAATCCATATTTTCCATGATTAAAATGGAACACCACTATGCATATATCTATATATTAGTGGTGTTTCATTTTAATCACAGAGAACTGTGGATTTGGATTACTTTTTTAATCCAAAAATTGAGGGGGCTTTTTAATCAGAGAAAACCACAATCCCTGCTTATTATCTATCATCTACCTAATTTCTTTGAAACTCTTCCCTCTTTCGTTTTTAATGCCTTTTAATGGTTTTGCTACTCAAGCCAATCTTCTACAATGCTGATATCTGTTCGCTGCTCCTAGTAATGTAGCTCCCATTTTACAGCCTTTAAGATTTATTTTTTTTAACTCTAGCTAGAAACATTAGCTTAGGTGTGGAAATAATTTTCAGTGACACTTTGGAGGCACTGTCAAGATTCTTAGGAAGGCAAGGTTTTGTTTTATGAATCTGAAAGAGAGATGCACATTTAACTAGAATGATTCTAGGACTAATGACAGAATATTTGTGGCTTATTTTTGCCTAGTTTGCTGTGGGTTTTTTGTATAATATGTGATATAGCAAATTAATGCACTTTACAATAAAGTTATTTTTCCTCCAAACTTAAATTGAGTACTACAGCTCTAGGCCCCTACCTTAGGAGTGAAGTTTCCATTTTTTTTAAATCAGAAAAAAAATGTGTGTTGTATTATATGTGATAATGTGCCGTCTGCACCCCACTTTTCAAAATCCTACATTTGCCCATGGGTGCTGGTATTCTGAATGACCATAAGCAATTTCAACCACCCTGTCACTGTCTTTTCCAAATTGTTTATTCTTAGTACTCTGTTCTACTTATTCTAGTGGATATTTGGTTATTTTAGTCTGATGGTGATTTCATTAAACTCAGAACAAATGATTATCTTCTAGATATCACATCCTAAAAAAATCACATTCAGTTCAATATTAGCATTTCAACTATGTGTATATTAGAGTGACCTGCTACAATATTTTCAGTTGTAGCTGAAAACTACATTACACACATACATTTAGTATAAAAACAATCTTTTTATAGTTTGAGGGCATCCTGCTGAACAGGGCTGAAAATCGGGTTGTAGGGAAGACACCAAAAAAAAGAATGTAAACAACAAGATAAATTTATGGTACTACTATTAAGAGTTTCGTTCAGCTTTCTTATCATATAGTCACACAAGGTGTGAAAATAGAAGATTTCTGTGTAATAGAAGGTTTACAAGAACTTAATAAATCACTCAAGACCCCAAAGCAGCTTAGTTTTGGAAGAAAAAAATCAATGGAAGGGAAGATTTAATTCTTTTCATTAAGTCCAAGTAGTCTCTTTTGAAAGTTGCTGAGTAGAGTCGACAAGTCAAAAAGGCTGAGTAGCATTTACAATAAAACACCTGTGTCTGTGTCAAAAAAACCCCTGAGCTTTGTGAAAGCATCTTTATATTGAGGTGTCTGAGAAAGTGAATAAAATTAATGAGAAATGAATATACTTGTTATGCAATACACTAATTCTGTGAACAGAGCATAATCAATAACCATAACCACCATGTGAGTATTTTCAGACATGATAGCACCTATTTAGTTACTGACCAATAACTGACAATTGCTGCCAAGTTTGAAGAGATACATAGTCATGAAAGGAAACACTGTAAGTTTTGATTTCTGGCACAACGCTGTTTTGCCTCAATAGCTAGGAAGAAACTAGGACTTGGATTTCATCAAGGAACGAGTTACAATACCCTCAAATATTTTTTGTGTCAGTCTTTGTCTTTACATAGGTTAAAATATCCCAGTTGCCAAAGACCAGTGACACTTCTTAGATTTGCCAAAGCATGACACAGTTCCTGATGTTGAAGTACTTGTTCATGTGATGCAAGGGACAGTCAAAATATACATCACCTTAAGAGAGGACAGAAGTTCTTAAAGGCTTATGAAATCTCACCTGACCAGATCAAATTGAACAGTGCATAGGGAGTGTGAACTTAGTGTTAGATGCTTGAAAAATGCCATTCAGATATTGACTCTTTGCTGTTTAAGCTCATTTCAGAATTTTACTTGTTTCAAAGAAGTGAATAAGATTTGAAGCATAACTCTATTGAAAACTACAATATTGATGGTGCTCCATTATATCAGTGTCAGTGAATTATTCCTCTAAATTATTTCAAGAACCATATATATTATAACTTCTGCTACATCTCTGAATAATTAATGAACACAGGCACTCCAGTAGTATTACTGGCTTTGTGAAGAAGGAAAATGTCTTTGATGGTAATTGAACGCCAGTAGTGTATTTGGTGCTGCATGAAACAATAGTGTATCTTAAACACACAGGTCCATCAAGAATAATAAGCAGTTGCAACAATCATACAATGAAAATTGCTAGAGTAAAATTCACAAAGGTATTCAGGCATTGGGAGGCTTAACTAAACTATAAAACTGTAGGCTTCCAGCTCTCTAGATATAATGCACAAGTTTGAGTTACATGTTCAGGCTCCCACTATTTTAAAAGAGGAGATATGGACTAAGATTGACAACACTCATCCGGTTTAATGTGGATTTAGTCATTAAATGTGAGGAAGCACATAAGAGACAGTGAAAGCAAGCTGAAGCTCAGCAGTACATTCCAAGGAGGAAGGAAAAGCAAGTCCTAATTTATTGTCTCTGCTTTCAATGTTTGTTATGAATTTTATGAAAAATACATTCAATTAAAACACAGTCCCAGGAACAGTAAATAGAACTTAGAATATTTTCCTTGCTTCATTTCTGTAATGCTGAACTTAATTTGTACTATGCATACACAAAGCATACCTACTGAATTGGGCCATGAGGGACCTTAGGCACAGTTTGTGAAATCCAAATGGCCTTTGGCAGGACATAGGCATTTACATGTTCAGATGTGAAATGATAGCTATGCCTCTGGGTATACATGATAACTGAACTTTAGGTGCTCAAGTTAGGTTTTCCAAGAAAACTCAAGAGCTGGGGTGGATTAGAGAGATTTCTGTGAATTGCTGTTCTGGAGAAAGACACACAAATCCCTCTGTGGATCTTACCTCCAGTCAGTGTTTTTTGTTTACAATAACATTAAGGCGTGAAACTTTTTTTTCTTAAAGAGTGCGCACTTTTTTATTAGATTTAAATTTAAGGATTTTTTTTTAAGTAGGATGTGACAGATGCGTTATTGTAGGGCTTAAGTCCTTTCTTGTCTGGTACCCTAACCCCTCGTGATGTCAGGGTGAGACCTCTGAAATTGAATTACCTGCATGCTGTGTAATTTATTCTCATTCTTCTACCATGACTTAATACTCTTGCTGGGAGATAGTACCTGCAAGTGCTTAGTAAGGTCTCACTCTGTTGATTTCTTCATAGGGTTCCACCTCCCCTTTACCCCACCCTTACCACATCCCTGGCCCAAACAGGTGTCATGATTCTGAGGCTCTCTTGGCAGGTGATTGATTCTCACCCATGCCTCCCACTGACAGAGAGCTATGCCCTTAGTCCATCGGTTCTTCTTTAGCCATTCCCGATCTTGGCCCAATGTCCTCATGACTAGGCTCATCATGGTGTCATATTAACAATAGTCTTTAAACATCAACTAAGGAAATCAACTTGAAGTTCTGACATCCAACCTCTGCTGGGATATGCTCTTAGATAATATATTCTTATCAGGAGCTGGACTCTAGGGTGGTCAGTGTCTCACTGTGCCCTTTGGACCTTGAGAGTGCCCTGGCCTGGGCCTCTTCCTCTTTTAACTTGTAACTTCTGGCATCAAAACTGTCTGGGGTCTTGTGCCCCTTCTGGGCTCTAGGGACTTGCCCCTTCAAGGGAGCAACTCCTGGCCCGCTGGTCCATTCCCAGTCCCTGGTCAGCCATCACCGGTGTCACTCTGTCTGGCCTCATGTTGCCTCCCAGCTCCCATCCCCAATCTTTCCCGAGAGGTACCTCACAGTCCTAGTGCAAGCAGTTCCAGTCAGACTCTGAGCACTTCCTTTGCTCTCCACTGGGCTCCTCTGTCTAGTGGGGGCTGAAATATCCCCAGACCAGACCAAACTCCTTCTACTCCCTTCCCCCACCCCCTTTCTGAAAACAGGTCAAGGCTGGCAGGCAGTGAGACAGAAGTTAGAGAAGATGATCTGTTTTGAAACATCTTCATCTGACCCCTCATGCAATGAGCGTTGAGATTTTCACCTGATCAGCTATTTTTTAAGCTGTCTGCAGTCATGCACTTGTGTTTGGTCATATCTATAAACTGTTTTGTGTGGCTAGATTAGTCAAAGATTGTCACTTCTGTCTATGCCCAGAGATAATTTTGGCCTGCAGTGACATAACTTTGAACTGCCTAACTAGTGCTTAAAACTAGGTTCAGGTGCGTGGACAATCCAGGTGTTAAGAGTTCCAAGACCTGTGAAAAATTACCCTGTAACAAGGCCCTAACATCACCTACTTAGAACAAACTGTGTGCAATCCTTGTAAATATATTTAATTGCCATTTCTTTGAAGTGTTTTATTTATTTTTTATTTTAAAAAATATAAGCTCTAAGTAACTGCGTAAGTGACTACATATTAACATTTTTAAATACTTACTATCTTTCTATCTTTATTGCTGATGTGTTTGTGTAAAGTACTGAAATAGAATATCTGGCAGCAGGACATCCACCACCACAAGGACAGCAAATGCTAACAGGTTGCCATGAATGTCATCAAAACAGGCAATCTGTTGCTGAATATTATGAAAACAAAGAAAACTGTTTGATGCATTATGAAACATATCATGCAGATAAACAGCAGAAGAGAAGGTAAGACATGAGGATGCTGTTTGTGCACATGTGGAGGATGTAACACTGGCACAATTAAATTTTGTTCAGAGAGCACCACCGATTTCATCTTTGAGATTAGTGCCTTAGCCTGCATTAAACATCACTGTATTTGACTGCTTTGGTGTTACAATGTATTGACTGACTCTTGTCCAAACCATAATGATCCTGGTTTTCTCTGATAAAAAAATCCCCAATTTTCAGATTAAAAAAAATTGCCCTAAATCCACATTTTTCCATGATTAAAATGAAACATCAC
>NW_017729032.1:106942497-106957954 GCF_001723915.1 Gavialis gangeticus
GGGGTGGGGGGGAGGGAGAGGAAGGTTGCCAGAGAAAACCAGGATCCCTTTTTAAAACATAACCATTTTGGAGATATTTGAAAATATTGAAACTTCATAATATATGTGAGAGGAACAGCTAAAGCTGATGATTTTGCTTCTAATCTTAAGAGCTTCATACAGGGCACTAAGATTATATATGGAGATTTCTCTTGTCTTACCAGAGTACCAAAAACTGCCTTTTAAAAGAAGATGACCACTGAGGCAGAATGGAAGGAAGAAGAGAAGTTGCTGGAACAAATAAAATGAGCTTGAGTTGATCAGTAGCACAATACATTTGATCATGTGATATCACATGAAGCATCTTTTAGCTCTAAGCCTTCAGAAAGTTCTAAGTTGGCAAATAAATTTGGTGTAAAGACCTACTTGAAAATAGAATCTATGTATAAAGTGAAGAGTCAACTACAATTTCAGCAAAAAAATTACTGCGTGCATGTTTGTTTAATATACTGCCTTAGGACACAAGCTCCTAGATCCATGTTGTTATACAGGGATCTTATCATTCAAGGGTTTTTGCTTGTTCTATTGTTGTTCTTAAACATTCACATTTTCAAACAGTTCTCTGAAATCTAGAAAAAGTTACAATCTCAGCACACAAGTGAAGATTAAAAAAAAATAAAATCATAGTTTCGGGTCTCTGACTTGTGATTTTCAAAACAGCGTGGTGGAAAAAAGAGGGTGCAGGGCTGGGGAGCTAAAAATAGCCCAAAGCCAGGTGGGGGTGAAAAGAACAGTCTTGGGGCTGGGGCCCGCATCTGGGCTTTCCCAGCCCCAGCCTGAGCAGGGAACTGTATAGATGTACCCGTTTAATCTAAATCAATTAAGTTTGAGTGTACAATGATCCAGGTCTATCTTAGACTGGGTTCATCCATTTTTAGACTGGTCTGTGTGTATGGAACTTCTTTACAGTTATGGTTTTTGACTGATTTCTGATCATCGAGACTGGATGTGAGGGTAAGTTCCACACACAGGGCAAGCTAAGTTACACTGGGTGGCCATTTTGAACCTGATATAACCTGCCCCTTACCCTCCTGAATGTCTGTACTTATCCTTAATTACAAAAGTATATATATTTTTTTCACTCAGCCATACAACACAGTAATATCTAGCAACACACTTGTACGACTGCTGGTTAACCTGTTTTAAGAGGGAAGCTCTCACCATACCTCCTAATGAAGAAAGTAAGTTAGTTAAGATAGACGGAGCTCTTTTTCTTTCCCTGCTTTACACAGTGTAGGTACAGACGTTACACTTTTACCTGTATAAGTGATTACAAACTGATCTATACCTGTAATAAAATAGAAGCTCAGCACATGTAGACTGGTTCAAAAATAGTGGGGCCTAGTCTAAGATTTGCCTCCCTTCTTCCCTCCACCAAAGGGCAGATATGGATTCTGATCACTACCTACCTAAACTATGCCACTTACAGAAAACTGCGTAACATAGATCCATTCCACCTCAGGCTTTTTGAATGTCTGTACCTAGCCAAAGAGAAGAAGCTACACACAGCTCTATTGACTTTTGTCTTAATTTCACTGTATATGTCTTGCAATATTCAGAAGCTTTAAACATCTCTATTAATTAGAGATCTGTAGGATTGCACTTGAGGTATGGCTTCAGTGCAGTTACTTCTATGGGCTCCTTGCAGAGGAGTCATATTCTTCATGAGTGACTTTTGTAGAACCTGTTGTTCCAACTGCTAGACTGCTACTGGCCCAGGTAATTTATAAGCAGGGATCCTGGTTTCATCATTAAAAAAACCCCCAATTTTCAGTTTAAAGAAAAGTAATCCAAAAGCCACATTTTTCTGTGATATAGATATATATATATATCTGGTACTTTATTCTAAACACAGAAAAAATGTGGATTTTGTGTTCCTTTTTTTTTAAATCATAACATTGGGGATTTTTTTATCAGAGAAAACCAGGATCCTTGTTTATAAAAGTTAGCCAGCTATGTTACAGCAATGGAGATAAACACAGAACTGGGGTGATTGTCACTTTTCTGTCACAGTTGGAGTGAGTCAATTACGAGAATCCAATTGTAGCATTTACTTTAAAATAAACTTGAAGGTATATTTGAGCCTTTTGATGAACCACCTTTTCAGACTTAGTTGAGGAAATTAAAAAAAAAAAGTCACCTACTACAGAAAGCGGCTTCCTAAAAGGATTTTTTTTCCTTTGGAGGATGAGTTCCTAAGCTTTCCATTGCCTTAAAACACCCTCTTTAGACATCTTATTTCCATTTAATTAGAACTGAAGTGATTTAAACTGTGGATTTAAACTCCTGAGAACCTGAATTTTCCGTTTCAGGAAAGAGGTACTTGGATGAGGATGAAAGAACAGGAAATCAGTAAGAGTCTTGGGAGACAGAATTAGTACTTGAGCTGAAACAATGCATGTGACACTTTAGAGTACTGTTGGGACAAAAAGGAATGCCAATCACCATTAACATACTGATTTGATAACAAGATAAATGATTTGCAAGAAAAATATATTTCTACCTGTCTCAAATATCATGTATAGTACACTGTATAGTAACTGGTATCTGTACCTAATATAATTTAAAAAAATAGTATATGTATCTGTCATACACGGGAAAAATGTAGAACTTAAATTAACAAATCATATAACCAATAATACCAAGGTGCCCCTGACTGAAGCACTATGTAACTGCAGTTAGTAACCATTCCCTACATCAGTGTGAGCTATTACTACTAACTAGTATTGTTTTAATGCAAACTTGAATAATTTTAGATATTTATTGGATAATACAATAAAGAAAAAAAAAACAGAAGAAAATAGAACCAACAATGTGAGGAATGCATTCACAATGTGAGGAGTCCTATATCCAACCAACATAAACAAATCTAGCCCCATAGCCTCCATAAGACAATTATGTGGTGAGTTGGTTTGAAGTGGGAGACTTTTACTGATTTTAGATATTGGTCTGAATTATTATTGTTGTTTAGAATAATAAACAATGGATAATTAGAAGAAAAAGTACAAATCAATTCTATTAGGAAATGTATTTTTGTCTCACTGCATGGTTTATGTGGTGCTGTCTTTATGTATCTTTACAATCTCAGGTGCGGTTTAGCAAAGGAATTGAAGGATGAATACTTAAAGAAAAGGGAGTAGGTGAAATTGATAAGTATCTCTTGCTATTATGTTAATAGGCCAAAAACAATAGGCCCTCCCAAACACAGGCAAACAATGTTAATATTAGGATAGCACGCAAGGTATTACATACTTATAATGGGAAAATCAACCCCTCAGTAGAAACTGCATCTCAGGGTAAAGGACCACATCCTAGAGGAATCTGAGATGCAGCAGGAAGGAGAGAATTTTCTAGAGGCCTCTGAGACACATGAACAATTAGGACACTTAGGACAATACTGGTTGAGGGGAGTTGCAGGTGGGGGGTGCGTGTTGTAGCTTGGAGGTATTTAAGAGGCTTTCTAGGAGATGGTCTTTGGCTTATCCCAGACTTTGAGAAAGTCTAGGCCCCCAGTAGCCAGAAGACAGGTAAGCAACTTGCCTTGTCTTTATGTTCTGTCTTCAAACTATACAGTCAGTTTCCCTTATATAATTCTTTCCTCCAATATAATAAATCCTTTTGTTGTCTTGTCTCCTTACTCACTACCCATAGTAAACCAGATCTCAGGATACATGATATTTCAGGCTAGTCCATTCTCTAGAAAGGGGAACCTAAAATTCACAACCCAAGAGCAACCCACCTGGAGCTGGCAGAGCTTCCCTGCTGCAGCTGAGAGGTCTGGTACAAGGTCAGTGGAGCTGAGGCTTGTGAGAATAAGGAACTATCTTAGAGCAAACCTTCCTTGGGGCATGCAGTGGAACAGTGGGTAGAAACTCAGGGCTCTAAGGGTACTCCATGGATGACATCTACTTTCCTATATTCCTGCAATACTATGCCTACATCTCTCTCTGATAACCAGGGATCTTGGTTTTCTTTGATTAAAAAAAAAAAAAGAGAATCTCCAATTTTCAGATTTAAAAAAGTAATCTCAAATCCACCCTTTTTTCCATGATTAAAATGAAACACCATTTTATATACACTAGCAAATTGCCCTTCAAGAATGATGAGGGGGGCAGATGGGGACAGAGGCCTGCGTCTGGCCCACCTCCGCCACTTTGGGGCTGGGCCCGCTCCTCAAACTGCTTGGGGGATGGGGCCTCACCTCCCCACACCACTGCTACCACTTCCAGGGAGAAGGGTGGGGTGGGGGGTGGGTGAGGCCAGTCTTGGCCTTACCCCCTACTCTGTCCCGTCCATCCCTGCTGCCACCTGTCTGGAACACTGTTGGAGCACTCTGATTGCTTATTTGAAGCAATCAATCAGAGTGTGAATAAAGTATTATGGACAGACAGACTAAGGTTTTTACAATATTAGAATATATATATATAGTGGTGTTTCATTTTGATTGTGGAAAAATGTGGATTTTGGGTTACTTTTTTTTCAATTTGAAAATTGGGGATTTTTTTGTCCGAGAAAACTAATATCTGTGCTGATAACCTACCCAACCTGGGTGGTGGATGGGTCATTTTTGACCTGGAGGGACGTGAGTAGTGAGGTCACCCAGGGCTCAGGCCTGTACTGTTCAATATCTTCATCGGCGACTTGGATAAGGGGGTGAAAAGCACCTTGTTTAACTTCTCAGATCACACTAAGCTATGGGGAGAAGTGAGCATGCTAGAAGAGAGGGAAAGGCTACAACTAGATCTGGACAGGTTACAGAGGTGGGCAGATGAGAATAGGATGGGTTTCAATATGGACAAGTACAAGGGATTGCACTTGGGGAGGAAGAACCAGCACCATACCTACAGGCTGGGGAACTCCTTTATAACCAACACAGAGGCAGAAAAGGATCTTGGAGTCATTATTGACTCCAAGATGAATCTGGGCTGGCAATGCAAGGACACGGTCAGTAGGGCTAACTGCACCTTGTCGTGCATTCACAGATGTATCATGAGCAGGGCCAAGGAAGTGATCCTCCCTTTCTATACAACATTGGTCAGACCGCAGTTGAAGTACTGAGTCCAGTTCTGGGTGCTGCACTTCAGGAGGGATGTAGATAGCATCAAGAGGGTCCAGAGGAGGGCCACTCACATGATCAGGGGGCAACAGGGCAGGCCCTATGAGGAGAGGCTATGGGACCTGAACCTGTTCAGCCTCCACAAAAGAAGGCTGATAGGGGATCTAGTGGCCATCCACAAACTTGCCAAGTGGGACCAGCAGACAATGGGAGAGTCCTTGCTCCCCCAAGCATTACTGGGAGTAACAAGGAATAACAGCCATAAGCTGACTGAGAGTAGATTCAGACTGGACATCAGGAGGCACCACGTCATGGTCATGGTGGCTAGGAGCTGGAACCAACTTCCAAGGGAGGTGGTGCTTGTCCCTACGCCAGGGGTCTTCAAAAGGAGGCTAGACAATCACCTAGCCGGGATCGTTTGACCCTAGCATCTGTTCCTGACCATGGCAGGGGGTCGGACTTGATGATCTGCTTAGGTCCCTTCCAACCCTACCAACTATGAAACTATGAAAACTTTGAATAAAAGGGTGTCTCTATTGTTGACACAGAACACAGAAGAGATGCCCTCTTAGAAGCTTTTTGAGGGAGAGAAAGAAGGGTGTTGGAATACAAATATATACTAACATAAAATGAGACACAAATTAAAGAAACAGTAAATTTGGAAGTGCAGAAAGAAGTGGGGGGAAGACCATAAATAGGGAAGCGGCCAATAGTTTAGCTTTATAATTCTGTAAATAATTCTCCACTGAAAGACTGTTAAATGTGAGGTCTCCACTTTGCAGACATAAGGTGTTTATTTAGGAGCAACCTGATGGTACAAGACAGAGAAATATAACACAGTATGGCAGTAGCCAAAGATTCATGGAATTGGAGTATTAGGTTCAGAAATGCTGGGTGAAAGAAGTCTTGCTGTGACTTCTAAAAAGACAGCCAAATTTAAACTGAATTTGGAGATGAACATAACAGCTATTGTGGCACCTAACTTTTGCTCACTCTTAACTGTTCTTGTCTCCTTTGCTTACTCCCAAATTTATGCAGATTTAACAGTCTTAAATCCTACATGTCTTGTCTTTAGAACATTCATGGTTTTTTAAAGAACTGTGATACTCTGAATAAAGGAGGCTGTAATCTAATGTATTACTTGAATGGGAACAAATGAAATGTATCCCTTTTATATTACTTAGAGTGTAGAACATAGAATGAACAGTTTTAGCTTAACAATAACATGTGATTATGGGTCTGAAAACTAGAAACCTCACATTTTTCTTCTTTCCACACAAATCTAGTATGGTGGAGGAAAGGTAACTTCTGAGATCTGAAAATTACAAATATAAGGGGTACTAAAAAAAGAAAGAAAAAAAAACCAAGAAAATTTGTTCACATTAAACAAAGGAACCTTACATTATTTCAACTTTTCTATTGTGTCTTAAGGCATAGTACAAAGTAACACTTTTCAAAGCTGAGGCCAGTATACCATTGTTGGTTTTTGTTTGTTTGTTAATTATGTTACAAGCGACACTGCTAGCCTTTTTATTGAGGTAATTTCTCTTCTTCATGGCTATTTACTATAATTACAAGATTAAATTAGGTTAACCTGACCTCTAAAGAGCTTATTTTTGGCCTCTATCTAGTGTTATTTGGGATCTTGACAACCCATATCTTATCCTTTTCAGTGCTACAGAAACAGTAAGAGGAATTAAAATGAACTCACAAGAAAATGAACAGTGCAGTTATGAATGGAAAATTTCCAATTTCCTGGAAAGAGAACATTCAGTTCATATAAGACCTATGGAGTCACCTTAGGCTTCTTTTTTTTTTCACTTAAAGAAAAAAAGGTTAAAGTTTTTAAATATGTCAGTATTTGGAGATGACTGGAAAGGTATCATATTACATGATTTCTGTCAAGAGCAATCTATGTTTTGCATTGCATTTTAGCACTTTACTTAAATGACCCCTTGACCATGGTACTAAATATCAAAACTCAATTAGATACCACAAGGAAATATCTTATATTTCCATAATACAAATATCCTATCATCTGGTTTCATATCCTCAGTTGTTTTTACTCATAAAATGGAAAAAATCAGTCAAACTTATAGAACAAGTGTAGCCATTTTGTCACTACACTATAAAGTGGCACAAGTCAATACAAGTTGCAAAAATCATGAAATCCAGTTTTCAGAAAATTGTTTTCTAGTAATATTATTCCATATATTCTTTTAACAGTAAAGTCTTGTTGTGCTTTGTTGTGCATGCAATTAATATACTGTACTATGGTTAGTGAAGGCTCAGAATCAGTAAACAGCATACCTAACACAATTTGATTTTGAGCGCACATTATCAAATATTACTGCACTAGCATAAAAATATAATAGGGGCACCAATTATGTACTATAAAATGAACAAATTAGACCTGAGAGCTGTGCATGGCAAGCAGGATTTTGAATTTGTGTGTATCAGCAGAAATGAAGACTAGGTTATTCTACTATGCAATACAGAGAAACAGAATCACGTTTCACCTAAGTACAAAAAATTAGGGAGCTTCAGAGATTCTACTCACACACATAAAACAAAACACAGGTAAGGTCTAAATTCTTGAGTGCAAAAACCATGACTCTTAAAGAAACATTTGTGAAATATTGTAAAATTCAGTACTACATAAACATTTAATAAAAATAATGATGAGTAATAGAGCACAAACATAATGGTAGTACTTTGTACTAAATTTAAATGAAGATGACTTTGGAAAACTAGGGATACTAACATCATCCCTAATTGTTATGACATTATTATGTATTGTATATTTGTAAGAGCAAGTTCCTTGAAGGTGTCTTGTGTTTGGTCCAATACTTACTGGAGTTTTTGCACTAACTACATTCAACCTCGGTTTGAGACTTTCAACACAAGATATTCTTATTACATTTCACCAACCACACATTGCTATGGTTCCAGAATTCAGGAGCTCAACAAAGGGTCAAAAAAAAATCAGGATAAGCTCCATCCTTTGCCAAGACTTTCTACGGTAGCAGCAAAGGGGCAGAAAATCATAATTTGGAATCCAAAGCCAAGAATAGCTGCTGTTAGCAACAAATTAAGCAGTTCTTTAATTGATTTTAGTAATCAGCTTCCTGATTATGAAAGCCACTTGATTATTTCATCAAATTTGTACTTGAAGGGAACAGGGGGATGTTTTTATGACTGTAAAATTATGAAGGCGTTGTTGTACCTCTCTTTAAAAGATTTATTAATTCATTTTAAGATATGTAGAAGTTTTCTCTCATTCATCTACTAAAAAGAATGATTTCTATGAAAAGAATTATTAAAACAATACTTAAAACTATAGTGCACTGACAGAATCAAGTTCAGGCCAAGGTACTTTACTGAATGTAGTAGGGATTTCTGTTTTAGTGTTCAAAGAAATACAATAAAAAATGTGAAGTCTCAAGACAGTCAAAGAGAGATAAGTAATAGCTGGAAGAACAGAAATCTGAAAGGTATGAAAGTGAGAATTCAGTCTGCCATGCCTATTTGGCCATTTTATTTTGTTCACAGCAGCAGCACACATTTAGCCATCTATCTAAGATGTTGGTCTTTGATAATCATTGCCACCCTCCCAATACGGACTATCAAAAGTTCATAAATGCTTTGGTTCCTTTTCTCTGTCTCCAGTCTCAGTCTCTCTTTTGTAAAATGATCCTTCCATCACTGCCTCTATACCATCAAAGCTCTGTTCCACTGCAGCTGATTTGCACCACTAAGTTCCTCAGCAGCTGTCAAAAATAATTGCCCTTTTGGAAGGAGCTTTCTACAGGCTTGGAAGCCACTGTGAAACCCATCATGCTCAAAGATAAGGCTCATGCCACTGGCCTAAATCAGCTGCAAGAGAATTCAGTTCTAACTCACCCTGCAGTCCTCTGCACAAGGTCCACTAAGGTATAGATGACCTGCAATCTCTTCTTCTTCCTCTACATTTTCACTGCCCTGTTCTTCTACCTCTTCCTGCCCCCAGACCCTCCTTACCTGCTGCTCTTCCTAAATGTACCAGCTTCCCTCCAGGATCCTTCTCCCCATCCACTTCCTCTCCCCACTCCCTAAAAGAAAATGAAGCAAGGACTCTCTCGCAACTGCTCCTGTAACATCTTCCTTGTGCACCCACTCTTCACCCATAAAATTAACTCTGCCAAGTTCCTGGTCAGCATCTCCAGGTGTTTCCCGCTCTCGTGGCTCTCCCCTGCTAGTGTGGGGACTGCAGGGCTGAGCACAGAGGCAGTGCTGCCACAGCAAACCCAGGGAACCAGGACAGGGCTCCTATCAGGATATCCCTCAGGTCTCTGCTGAACACACCTGAGGAGTGATGAGCTAGGGGACCTGGGGAGTCGGCAGTCTGAGCCAAGCCACTTTTTCTGTCCACCCTGGCCTGGTGGGACCCTGGGACTCATATTAGTATTGTCATTAGTCTGTCATGGGCAGCACCCTGAGGCACTGTAGTCAGGCAGACCCTGCCATGACTGATGGCTCAGACACCTCTTCTCTCATGCTGGGAGCCTCCAGACAAGGAGTGAGATGGCCTTTTCAGTCCCAACCCTCAAGTTCTGCTCTGGCCCCAGCCCCAGCCCCAGCTCCAGCCCCCATCTAGCCATGCTCCTGAGCACAGTGCATCATTACATGTGCCTTCCACCCAGGAGCTCCTGGGGAAATAAGGGGAAAGGGCCTGAAAAAACTCCTGGCTCAGGCTGGCAGCACAGCCATGCACTTGGCAAATTCCACTAGGTAACAGTAACCTGCTGCTTTGTGTATGGCCAGGTGCTGGCTTCCCTGGTGCACCCTAGGCCATTCACCCAGCGCCACCACTCTTTGGCCCTGCACATTCTGGAGGACCCAATTTTTGCTGTCTTAGGCAAACAGATGAGCATGTGCACTGCCTGCTCACCCAGAGTGCCATTCTTGCCAACTACCCTCTTCAATTTGTCAACCTAGGTTGCTACCTGTGCTACCTGTGTGGTTATGCCAGCCATGTGTGCACCATACAGAGGCTTCCCCTTGCCCCCCTGCTACACCATGTGTTCACATAGACAATCACTCACACGGCTGCACCAGGCATCCCCCACTGCTGTGTACATGAGACAATTACTGAGGAGCTGCCTAATCAGGTCTACAGGTCTACATGTGACTCCCTATTAAGTCACAGCAAACTAATAAATGCTGCTGTAGGTTAGCACTTGTAAATGCAAGTACTGTCCTGAAGTAGCATTATTTATTGTGCAGCAACATACATATAGACACTGACAGAGCTTGCTGGGGCATGAGGGTGGTTTAGTATGGGGGCTGCCTGCTGGCTAGCCCTGCACAGGAGCACCCTTGTGCCCCAGCCAGCCCCTCCCCACCACGTTGAGCAGAGTCAGAGCAACCCTGGGCTGGTAGGCTTCTCTGCCATGGCTCAACATGCTGCCCTCCTGGGTTCCTGTGTAAATGCAGCAGCTGGGAGCAATGAAATCCAGTGAGATATGCACCAGATTTTACTACTTTGCATTAATTGCACATGTAGGTGCACCCAGTAATGTATTCCCCCACCACTACACCACACCCCTACGTGGACAACCCACCACTGCTGCACCAGATGACCTCTCACTGCTGAACTCCATGCTCCTCTATTGCTGCACTAGATGTCCCCCCACAATGCTACAGCATGTGGGCACCAACACCCTGCCCCCAGTTGTGTAGCCATAGACTCACCTTAAGCACCATGCAACACAGCACACTGCCATATGTCCTGAGGTAAGGGCAGGAGGCTCAGCTGGAGGAGGAAATGGGAGCACAGAGACTACAACTGTGTTTGTGGCTACAGCTGTGCGAAAGGGGGAATAGTGGCTGGGCAGGACCCCAGGTCCTTCAATTTAACGTGGGCTTCATGTAACCTACTGGCTGCTAGATGAACAGCCCTGTTATAGTTTGTCCTTTATCTCACCTTCTGTCTCAATAATTAATATTTTCAAGTACAATTGTTAGGTCTTTTATTGGGTCAGTAAAATGGGTTCCATGTTTCAAGATGCTGTTGAAGCAAGGAAGTAGCTAAGGAAATTGGTCAACATTTCATATAGTAGGTATGTTAACCAAAAAAATCCCTCCAAATTGTGCTCTGTTTCTATAATTGTAACTTTAAAAGTATGCACCTGTCTTCATAATACCACCTCTCTGCCTCCTTAGTGAGGTCCTTTTTTGAAAAAGATGGACTCTGACAGTAGCATTTTACAACTTTGAATTATATAAATGCTGTGAGTCAAATTATGATTTATTACTATTCATTCATACTGGGCACATCTACATAAGACATTTACTGTGGAGCTGACTTGAGCATTTAAAGCATCACAATAGCCTTTAACTATAGAAAGCATCACAACAGAAATCTAACTGTATAGATTTTCTTTTGATGCAATGATTGAATATGCAATTCAGTAAACACTCATTTCATAATCCTTATTTTGCCTTTCTTAAACCACCAAAAAAGTTGAACTCCCAGTTGTAAAGTTCAGAGTGTTCTCAAATCAACAATGCTTATGCATGAGATCCAGTCCTTTCTATATTCACATGACTAGGTCCTTTGTACGCAAGATAGTCAGAAAAGATAATCTTGAGTCTTCAAAAGGCAACAGTAGTGATGCCCTTTGGATACCCAAGTGGAACAGCTTGCATAAAGGCCCTGCTGCATGTAGCATTCATTATATCGCTAGCTGATGAGAGCAATACCTCTAGAGTCTATGCACTTTGATACTTGGTAAATAAATAGCCTTCTATGGTCAAGTCCCCTATAGGAAAACACAGAAACTGTGGAGTATAAACAAGATAGCCAACACCTTTCTAAATAGCTTTAAGAATATTTTCTACATTTAAGATTTAGGACATCTGCCCTCATTTCTCATCTTGCCTCATTTATAAAAACATTTTAAAAATATTGTTTTAAATACCTGGTGTAAACAAATACCAGAATTACAATTACCAACCCATGATATGGCCTGACCTAGAAAACATGTGTGCAGACACACACACACACACACACACACACACACACACAAACATTGCAGAAAATCTTGTCTATTTTAAAGTGCAGGGGAGCGTCCTTCACATTGAATTATTTAGTAATAGAAGAAAAATGACTAACCAGTAGTTACTGTGTTGGCAGCTGCCAGTTTCTTCACAATCACAAAGAACTCTGCAAAGGATGGCAATGATGTGAGACTTCAATAACTATTTCAGTAACACTTCAGAAAAATGGCGATGCCCTTATAGAACAATAAAAGCTTTGAAGATAAAAAGGGAGAAAGACTTCAGCATGTAAACAACATGAAGTATCACCCAGTCTCCTTCATAGTTCAAATTTTGTTTTCAATTTAATAGCTTGTTTGGAACTATCTGGAAGTCATTTTAAAAGGACACTGGGACACACAGTGAGAAATACAAATCTTGGTGCTCTCAATGGAAGAGGTTCAGCTAATTCTTTGTACACCCCATGGATAATGTTTCTCCTTCAGTCCAGTTTGAATTTATCTGATGAAGTGGAACAGAAAAAATAGTGTTTGCCTTGCTTGTTTGGTGGCAGTCATCCAGATTTGCAGCTACCTGAATTATTTAGAACTATTCAGCATATTTCTAAGATAATTTTCCCCTTTCAGGAAGTTCAAGAGAACATGAAGCTACATAAAATGTTCACAATGTGGCCTGATGCTTACAGAATGAATGCATGAATGGCGTTATTTTCTATGCAGTTTTCAGTGGCACAATACCAAATCAACTGCATTAAATGGTTTTGTATAACAAGAGTAATAGCCACTATTTTTGTAAAGCAAAAATACATGGTGCATGTTTTAATTGGAGACGAGATTTGTAGAATGCCAGCAGCATATTCTCCCTTGCTCTGCATTACTAACAAACAGAACATGACTGAAGCAATATTGCAGATGTTGTTGATTTAGTTCTTCTTGGCATTATTCAGATGAAGCTAACAATAGCTTTACTCCCAGTCCCAATGGAATTCTACAATTAACATCAAAGCATCGAGCTGTGTTCATTTCATCGTTGTGGGTTGTTGTGATCTCCTGGTCCTAACTTACCAAAACAGTAATTACCAGTCAGAAAAAAAAATGCAACATGGATTGGAGAGAATTTTAAATTTCTACTTTAACCTTACTAACCCTTTAATTTAATGTTGTGATGTTTTTCTTTTTTTCTCCATCCAATTGTGTACTAATATAATAAATCCAAGAGACAAGATTATAAGTATTAGTGACATCATTTTTTATAATGCATTCTAAATAGTTCGTGCTAGTGGCGGATGTTATATACAACTCTTACTTACGTTGACAAATACTAAGTACTTGAATGAATCAGTACTCACCAGCAAGTCTAAGAATTACATCATAGAAAAAAAATTATCATAATTTCAGAAAACTATCCAGGAGCACATCTGCGAGGGACCAGCAGGGGGGACCATGCTTAGGGGCAACCAACACGGGTTCATTCGAGGCAGGTCCTGTTAGACCAATCTGGTGGCCTTCTATGACCAGGTCACAAAATCCTTGGACACAGGTGTTGCGATGGACGTAGCCTTTCTGGACTTTAGGAAGGCCTTAGACACTGTCTCTCACACAGTTCTCATTAAGAAATTAGGCAACTGTGGCGTCGATACCTATACAGTCAGGTGGGTTGCAAATTGGCTG
Source organism: Gavialis gangeticus (assembly GCF_001723915.1). Lineage (NCBI taxonomy): Eukaryota > Metazoa > Chordata > Crocodylia > Gavialidae > Gavialis > Gavialis gangeticus. The sequence continues at coordinate 106,956,304 of NW_017729032.1, forward strand.
GAGGGCCGCACCCAGAGAGTAGTGGTGGATGGGTCTTTTTCAACCTGGAGGGATGTGGGCAGTGGGGTCCCCCAGGGCTTGGTCCTCAGGCCCGCACTGTTCAACATCTTCATCAGCGACTTGGACGAGGGGGTGAAAAGCACCTTGTTCAAATTCGTGGATGACACTAAGATGTGGGGAGAAGTGGGCATGCTGGAGGAGAGGGACAGGCTGCAACTAGATCTGGACATATTACAGGGGTGGGCAGATAAGAACAGGATGCGATTCAATACTGCCAAGTGCAAGGTACTGCACCTGGGGAGGAAGAACCAGCAGCATACCTACAGGCTGGGGATTTCCCTTCTAGTCATCACAGAGGCAGAAAAGGATCTCTATGTCATTACTGATTCCAAAATGACACCGAGAGCGCCAATGTGGGGACATGGTCAAGAAGGCTAACCACACCTTGTCATGCATGCACAGATGTATCATGACCAGGGCCAAGGAGGTGATCCTCCCCCTCTATGCGACACTTGTCAGGCCACATTTGGAGTACTGCATCCAGTTTTGGGCGCCACACTCCAGGAGGGATGTCGACAACATGGAGAGGGTCCAGAGGAGCGCCACTCACATGATCGGGGGCAGCAAGGCAGGTCCTATGAGTGAAGGCTATGGGACCTGAATCTGTTCAGCCTCCATGAGAGATGGCTGAAAGGGGATCTGGTGGCTGTCTACAAACTGGCCAAGGGGGACCAGCAGGCTATAGGAGATTCCCCGTTTCCCCGAGCACTACCGAGACTAACAAGGAATAACAGCCATAAGTTGATGGAGAATAGATTCAGGCTAGATATCAGGAGGCAGTACTTCACAGTTAGGGTGGCTAGGATCTGGAATCGATTTCCAAGGGAAGTGGTGCTCACTCCTACCTCTGGGATCTTCAAAAGGAGGCTAGATAATCACCTAGCCGGGGTCATTTGATCCCAGCATTCTTTCCTGCCCATGGCAGGGGTTGTACTTGATGATCTGCTCAGGTCTCTTCTGACCTTACCAACTATGAAACTATAAAGATGCCTACTCATATGTAGATATTAACTAATTTTGTTTAAAAGCCTTGCCATATCTTTGTATTGCATCTTTGCACTTTTCGGGGTTAGAGAGTTGCCTTGTTGAGTAGAAAGTAAAACAGAGGAAGACATTGTTTTTTCCCCTTTATCACTGCTGAGAAACAGTACCAGTTCTTCTACCTACAATGCTACATGGACATACCTATATTACTTCCTGTTAGGAAACATTCCATGTGTGTTAGTGCAAGAGAGAATGTGTTAGTGCTGTGCCTGAGGCTTCCACTGACAGGAATTGTAGCTTGTGTCTTCATGATCACTTTAGGTGAAATTTGTTTGTAAATGTGAGTATTCTTTTCCCCCAACCTGAATATATTTTCTTAGAGCTAGATGAAATATTTTGACTAAAAGTATAGAATTGAGAATTTTTCACCAGTTCTACCATTTAAGCATAAACAAATAAATTTACGGTTTCTATAATGCACTGGAATATTATAAGATATAGGTAAGTAGTTAGAAAAAAATTGCAGTTCGTTCACAAAGAAAGTAAAAATACATATGCTTACTGAAAAGACACACTGTCCCTCCCTTCCACCACACTCTTTCCTCCC
>NW_017729032.1:106962954-106972078 GCF_001723915.1 Gavialis gangeticus
ACACACTGTCCCTCCCTTCCACCACACTCTTTCCTCCCTTCTCTGTCTTTTGTATTCAAGTCACTGTCTCTATTTGATATACTGCTCTGTGCATGTCCTTTCACAGCATTTGATGAGGTGAGCTCAGGCTCATGAAAGCTCATTACGTACATTTTATTTACTCTCCATATAGATTTAGTTAATCAATGAGTTGCAAATCAACCCTGCCTTCTGAATGACTTCACACTAAAAAGGATAAATACCTCTTTCAACTGTAAAGACAGACTACAGTCCTGGAATGAAATAGTTTGAATCTTCCTTTTATCTTCCATGGATTCTTCACATTAGACTCCTAAAATTCCATTGATCATGTAGGAAGGTGTTTTAATAGAGCATGCATTAGAAATCAATTCCATTGATTAAACATTTGGAGCAAGGACGTTACCTACAGGGCAGTGAAATTTTATGGTGTCAGTACCCCACTTCTCCAATAATTGCTGCATTTTAACTTTAATGAGTAACCCTGAAGGAAACACACACCTGAACACATGTACTTCTCAAAATGGCCAAAAAATAGCATAATGCAATGGGAATGTAAAAGTCATCACTAAATATAATTTATGAATGCTACAGTTAGTCATAGATTTAAATCTGTATTCCAAAACAGCTAAATATAATTAATGCTATGCTGAATATAAAATAGGCAAACAATGTAAGAAGAAAATCTTGAAGCTCAGAAAGGCATAAAAAAGCCTTTGAGACAAACTGGGTTGTCTTTAAAGGGCACTGCCATATGTGTGGCATGGGAATCAACCTTAAGGATTTACAAACCTTTTCAACATTTAGCCTGAGTGGTCTATAGTATAGAACTACAGGCTCCGGAGTAGAACTGGGAGGGATGTAGAAAATGTTTTTGTTATCTTGAAAAAGTTTAGGATATCAAATCAGGTCTTGTTCTGCACTGGAACAGAATGCAACCCTTCTGAAATAAATGACAAGGAGAGAAAGTAACTCATCCCGAAGTACACAATAATTGTTTAGGGAAGTAACTGAAGATGTGGTGAAGCAAAACTCAATCCATGGTCTGAATCAGGGAAGCCCTATACCTGACCTTTAGTGTAGACCTTTGTTTCTTTACTAACAAAGAAGTTCCTTGTTGAACTATTCAGAAATATATTTGTTTTATTTCTTATTACTAGAATTTCTTCTGTAGAAGGAGTACAAGAAGGTCCAGTCTTGGACCTTTGTTTTTGCAAATAACATTGGGCTATGAAAAATATGTGAATTTTGCTGTTTTGCAATCCAAATATCCTTTGTTTCCCTACTGGCAAGAGTTAAATTTGGAATGCATGAGTAATTGGCAATTTTTGTTCAGACTCATTTGCCTCAGATAAACATTCAGTAGCCTTGGAATTCTCTGGAGTAGAATCATGTCAAACAAAATCATACAAAAACTGTGAAAAATAGAAGTGTCTACCACTTTTTTCAAGCAAAAGTCTCACTAAATTATCCATTGTTAGTAAAATTATCTGCACACATAACATATAACAAAGTCAATGAGACTCAAGTAAACATTACTGTGTTGAAATTAATTTTATATTTATGTGTTAGTAACATTATGGGCTATATTTATTTAAGATTACCTTAATTTTAGACAAAATAATCTGTAGTGGTGTACAGCTGCACTATCCCAGAAATGAAACCCAAAAGCATTGTCTATGCTTCTCCTTAAATACCTTCCTGGGCCACAAGGAGCATTGCACCTATTATACAGTGAACTGGGCTCTCCCCTCTGCATCAGCTTACCCACAAGCTCACTTCTTTCCACACTGTACTCAGAAGAATTCAAGGATTATAGTTATGCCTGGCTCTTGCTCATTAAATACAGAGAAGGGGAGGGGAGAAATGGGTGCAAAGAATCCTTAAGCCTTTGCTACCCTTCAAATGTATCTGTCCCTTTTGGAGCATAACTCTTAACATTACTAGGACTTACAGGCTAAACTTATGGAGGAAGACAATGCATTATGTATATGTTTTAATATATGTAGGATATCTCAATTATTTTGCTCAAAGGAAACAGTCCCATGTGATATGTATCAGCTTTTTTATTTATTTTTTTTTGAAGCTCAGGTTTTTTTCCTGATCATGTAGCATTACAACCTGTGCTGCTATTAAAAATTACTCTTAACACAGGTGGAAGCAGACATTAGGGTATGCATTACATAACACCTTTCTACTTAAAAGAAATGGAGAAAGGATCAGTTAGTCATTATCTACAAGAAGAATATAATAATACCCCTGGCCTGAGATTTTTATATTGAAAAGTTAATCAGAATGAGTTTTTTTAAACTAAGTGACACAGGGTGCATCTACATATCCATTTATGCTCTTTTCCTAATACACATTAAATATAGCACTGGGCTCTTTTACATGTGCTTGGGGGGGTGGTTAACTAGAGTGTCTCCAAGAGCTGGTCTAATTAAAGAGCCACAGCGTCCCATGTAACAGTGTCCTCGTACTTCAAAATGGTGGTTGGGGCACTTGAACTAAGCTCATTCAAGCATCCCAACCACCATCTTGAAGTTCAGGGACACTGATACACGAGATACACAGTCAAATGGGTTGCCAACTGGCTGGAGGGCTGCACCCAGAGAGTGGTGGTGGATGGGTCATTTTCGACTTGGAGGGATGTGGGCAGTGGGGTTCTGCAGGGCTCGGTCCTCGGGCCCACACTGTTCAACATCTTCATCAGTGACTTGGACGAGGGGGTAAAAAGCACCCTGTTCAAATTTGCTGATGACACTAAGATGTGGGGGGATGTGGGCACACTAGAAGGAAGGAATAGGCTTCAATCGGACCTAGAAAGGTTACAGGGGTGGGCGGACAAGAATAGAATGGGATTCAACACCGACAAGTGCAAGGTGATGCACCTGGGGAGGAAGAACCAGCCCCATACCTACAGGCTGGGGAACTCCCTTCTCGTCAGTACAGAGGCAGAAAAAGATCTTGGAGTCATCATTGACTCCAAGATGAACATAGGCTGGCAGTGTGGGGATGCAGTCAGGAAGGCCAACCACACCTTGTCATGCATCCATACATGAATCTCAAGCAGGTCCAGGGAGGTGATACTTCCCCTCTATGCGGTACTGGTCAGGCCGCAGTTGGAGTACTGCATTCAGTTCTGGGCGCTGCACTTCAGGAGGGATGTGGACAACATGGAGAGGGTCCAGAGGAGGGCATGATCAGGGGGCAGCAGGGCAGGCCCTACGAGAAAAGGCTACAGGACCTGAACCTGTTCAGCCTCCACAAGAGAAGGCTGAGGGGGGATCTAGTGGCCTTTTACAAACTAGTCAGAGGGGACCAGCAGGCATTGGGGGAGTCCCTGTTCCCCCAAGCACTACCAGGAGTGACTGGGAATAACGGTCACAAGCTGGCAGAGGGTAGATTTAGGTTAGATATCAGGAGGCGCTACTTCACTGTCAGGGTGGCTAGGATCTGGAACCAACTTCCAAGAGAAGTGGTGCTGGCTCCTACCCTGGGGGTCTTTAAGAGGAGGCTAGATGAACACCTTGCTGGGGTCGTTTCACCCCAGTACTCTTTCATGCCATGGCAGGGGGTCGGACTTGATGATCTGCTCAGGTCCCTTCTGACCCTACTACCTATGAAACTATGAAACTATGCAGGAGGCTGCTGGAGTGCAGTAATTACCACACTTCATCAGACTCTATTAATCAAGTCTGCTTGAATGCACTGTTATTACAGTATATTGGAGCAGCCTCCATGCTTATGTACATGCACCTTCCAGTGTAAGGTAATAGATAAATGTGCATTAGGCTGCCCTAATGTGCAGTACTGAAAATGTGTGTTTTTTAAAGTGATGCTTAATGCACAGTAGCTTATTTTACTGCACATTAGCATAATTTCATGGTTTGTTGTGTGACATTTTAATACATAGTAAAATAATCTACTGTAAATTAAAGCTCACATGTAGATGCACCCATAATGTAGCATCCAGATTTATTCATTATAGAAACCATAACTCCTCGTTCCATGGGTCCAGACCATCAGTAGCAAGGACTGTCAACAACCAACACATCTAATAATTCAAGCAATTGCAGTACATTAGAGCTGCAAACACAAACAATGCAACCACTATCCATATATATACAGATACTTCAAGTTTTGATAATATTGTATCATAACCAACAAAATAATATTTAGGTTTTCTAAGTTAGAGAGGAAAGCAGAAGATGGGAAGAGTACGCATGAAGGGAAAAGGAAGTCAGTTGAAGACAATAGGCATAAAAGGGAGAGACAAAATAAGGAAAATATTGAGATAAGGAGAATGGGAATAACATGACAACTTTGTATAAGGTCTTATCTTCATTGCATTAACTCAGATTCTGACTCCTGCCTATATTCAAAAAGCCCTTACTTGATTTAAGAAGTGTTTTTTAAGTGCATCACAAATTAAAACAACTCACCATTCAACTAATCTGGTCAGTTAAGCTTGGCAGTATGTTCACTCTTTCTCAAACCAGGGTTGCCCAAATGGAATATATTGGGCACATCTACACGTGCCATTAATGTGTATCAAAAAACTCCAAAATTCATTAGTTTGGAGTTTAAACTAGGTCAGATTAGCCCCGACTTGCAGAAGGCCCTAGGGGTCAGGCAGCTCCCACACTGAAGCACCGTTGTGCCCCAGCCAGCTGGGTCAGCATACTCACGTGCACTGCCATGCACAATAAACCCTGCACTAGGGTAATACTTGTATGTACCCTTGTATTATATTTGTATTTGCAAGTACTACCCTGCTACAGAGATAATTAGTTTCCTGCACCCTAATAGAGGTAGACATTTATACATTGAGATGTTTACCGTGAAGCTAATTAGTCAGCTCTGCAGTAAACACCTCCTGCAGAATTTGAATTAACTGAAACTTGAATTAACTGTTGCAGCCACTAGCAGTCTAATCTTCACACACTTAAGTTCTAGAACTAGTGTCGTCATTATAAGATGAAATCTTACTTTGTGGATCAATAGCAAGGCCAACAGTTTTGGAATGAGAGTGTCTACATGAACATCTAAATGAAAGTATGGCAGTTTTCAGAAAGAATGAAAATCATAGTTTCATAGTTGGTAGGGTAGGAAGGGACCTGAGCAGATCATCAATTCTGACCCCCTGCAATGGGGAGGGAAGAATACTGGGGTGTAACAACCTCAGCACGGTGATTATCTAGCTTCCTTTTGAAGATTCCCCAGGGTAGGAGCAAGCACCACTTCCCTTCGAAGTTGGTTCCAGATCCCAGCTGCACTGTCTGTGAAGTAGTGCTTCCTGATGTGCAGCCTGAACCTACTCTCAATCAACTTATGGCCATTTTTCCTTGTTACTCCAGGTAGTGCTGGGGGAACAGAGTTTCTCCCATTCCCCACTGGTCCCCCTTGGTAAGTTTATAGACGGCCACCAGATCCCCTCTCAGCCTTCTCTTGTGGAGGCTGAACAGGTTCAGGTCCTGTAGCCTCTCCTTGTAGGGACTGCCTGGTTGCCCCCGATCATGCAAGTGGCTCTGCTTTGGACCCTCTCAATGTTGTCCATATCCCTCCTGAAGTGCAGTGCCCAGAACTGGATACAGTACTCCAACTGCATCCTGACCAATGCTGCATAGAAGGGGAGGGTCACCTCCTTGCACCTGCTCATGATGCATCTGTGGATACATGACAAGGTGTGGTTAGCCTTACTGACCACATCCTCACTTTGGTGGCTCATGTTCATCTTGGAATTAATAATGACTCCAAGATCCTTTTCTGCCTCTGTGCTGATGAGAAGGGATTTCCCCAGCCTGTAGGTATGGTGCTGGTTCTTCCTCCCCAGGTGCAGTACCTTGCACTTGTCAGTATTGAATCCCATCCAATTCTCATCTGCCTACCCTTGAAACCTGTGCAGATCTATTTGTAGCCTGTCCCTCCCTTCTAATGTGCCCACTTCTCCCCACATCTTAGTGTCATCTGTGAACTTGAACAAGATGCTTTTCACCCCCTCATCCAAATAGCTGATGAAGATGTTGAACAGTGTGGGCCCGAGGACCGAGCCCTGGGGAACCACACTGCCCACATCCTTGCAGGCTGAAAATGGCCTGTCCACCATCACTCTCTGGATTTAGCCCTCCAGCTGATTTGTGACCCATCTAACTGTGTAGGCATTGATGCCACAGTCACCTAATTTTGTAATGGAATGGGGTGTGAGACAGTGTCAAAGGCCTTCCTAAAGTCCAGAAAAACTATGTCCATCGCGACATCTGCATCCAAGGATTTTGTGACCTGGTCATAAAAGGCAACCAGGTTGGTTTTACAGTCCCTGCCTCTAATGAACCCATGTTGATTGCCCCTAAGCATAATCTCCCCTGCTGGTCCCTCACAGATGTGTTCTTGGATAATTTTCTTAAAGAGCTTTCCCAGAACCAAGGTATGACTAATGGACCTATAATTTCCTGGGTCGTCCTTCCTCCCTTTTTTGAAAATTGGGACCAGATTGGCCCTTTTCCAATCCTTTGGCACCTCACCAGGGCACCACGAGTGCTACTCGAGCTATGCAATGGCCTCTTCCAATTCCCTCAGCACCCTTGGATGGAGATCATCTGGACCTGCTGATTTGAACATGTTCAGTCCCACCAGAAGTTCCCTAACTAGGTCCTCTCTGACCCTGGGCCTGGCTGTACCTCTCCTGAGTTTGTCCAGGATCCCAGTGGTGGGGGATGTTCCTGCTCAGAAATATGGAGGCAAAAAAATTGTTAAAGAGGTCAGGTTTATCATCTGGTGTGACCACCAGATTGCCAAGTGTGTCTTGCAGGGGCCCTGTTACCCGATGCCTTCTTTTTACTCCCTATGTATTTAAAAAAGGACTTCTTGTTGTCTTTGATCCAGGTCACTAGTCCCAGTTCTGTCTCCACCTTAGCCTTCCTAACACCTCCACTACAATTTTGAGCAATGGAACTATAATCCACCTTGGTGATGGCTCCTCCCTTCCATTGGGTGTACACCTTCCTTTTAGCTTTCAGATGTTCCTGAATGCCTTTGGTGATCCATGGGGGCTTTTGAGCACTCTTGCCCACTTTGACTCACTTTGGGACTGCCACACCTTGGGCTCGAAGGATCTTCTCCTTAAAGAATGACCGCTCATCTTGGACTCCCAACTCCCCTTCCCTCCAGGACCTCAGTGCCTCCTCAACTAATCTCCTTAACTCATTGAAATTGGCCCTCCTGAAATCAAGGGCTGTTGCCTTGCTTCAGGCCTTTGACACCCTGGGTGGTGAATTCCAGTAGGTGATGAGTCCTACCACCCAGGTGGTCGAGAATCCTCAGTCCCCTCACCAGGTTGTTGCCTGTGGCCAGGACCAGGTCCAGCAAGGCATTTACCCTGGTGGGACTGTGCACCTCCTGAGTTAGGTGGAGGTCCTGTATTTTGGCTAGAAATCTATGTGAGTGGTCAGACCTGGCTGACTGCTCCTCCCAGCAGATGTTCTGGTAGTTTAGGTCACCCATGATAACCGCATCCCTTGACTTAACTGCCTCTGCAAACTGACCTGAGAATTCCCAGTCCAGCTCTTCCCCCTGGTTGGGTGCTCTGTAGTAGACACCCACCGTTAAGTCCTTTTGCCCTTGACCCCCTTGTATTCTAACCCAGAGCACTTCAGTCTACCCCTCTTCTGACCCAGTGCTGTTTGCTGAGGATGTGTATTACTCTTTGATGTACAGTACCACACCCTCACCTTTCCTCCCCATTGTGTCCCACCTGTACAGTCTGTAGGCCTTGATGTTTACCACCCAGTCATGGGTTGAATCCCACCACATTTCATTGAGCCACACTTTGTCCAGGTTTGTGTTAACTAGGAGGAGGGCAAGTTCCTCCTGCTTGTTCCCCATACTACAAGCTTTAGTGTAGAGGCATTTAAGGCCTCCTGTGGATTTATGCACCACCCCCCTGATTCCAGGACTATCCAGATCCCTGCCACTTACCTGGGTACTACTTTTGCTCATTGCCTATCTTGGCTGGGAAGTGTTATCATTTCACCCTGTGGCCCCATCCCCCAGCGAAGCTAGTTTAAAGCATGCCGTATGAGATGAGCCAACCTGGAAGAAAAGACCCGCTTGGCCTTTAGGGGAGAGGTGAAGCCCATCCCACCTAAGCATGCACCCTGTGCATAAATCTGAGATGTTGTCAAGGAACCAGAGGATGCCTGGTAGCACCAACTCCCAAGTTGTCAGTTGACCACTCTGATGCAGGCCTCATGGTGCCATCTGCATTTATTTAACAAGAGAATACCACCTGTGGGCCCATCTCCTTAAGCTAAGGTTGACCCAAGACATTAGCTGTCTCCCCCAATGGGAACTGAACCCTCACTCCCTGGCTTTGGAAACAAGGGCCTTATCCATTAGGGCACAGCTACTTCTAAAATATTTAATACTTCTGAAAAAAATCACACCTTTTTGGGTTATTTTTTAGAAGTAAGTTTATGTATATAATATGTGGCATACTAGTTTGAAGGTACTTTTATCTCCAGAAGAGAACTGAAGGGGAATACCTGATACCCAGGACAATTAGATAGCAGCCACTAGGAATACAGCAGAGAGAAAACAACACAGATAAGTAAATAAAGGATAGAATAAAATGCACTTCTATGGGAAACAAGCAGGAGGAACTTACCATCCTGCTAGCTGACACCAACCCACACATAGTAGGGTTCACTGAAACGTGGTGGGACCCAAGCATGACTAGGCGGTGAATATCAAGGGCTATAGTCTGTACAGGAGGGACAGGACAGGGAGGAAAGGTGGGGATTTGGGGCTGTACATTAAGGAGGAATTCACATCCTCATCAGGTAGCACAGAGTCAGAGGAGGGGCACATGGAAGTGCTCTGGGTTAGAATACAAGGCAGTCGAGGGGAAAGGGACTTAACGGTGGGGGTCTACTACAGACCACCCAACCAAGGGGAAGAGCCAGACTGGGAATTCTTTAGTCAGCTCACAGATGTAGTTAGGTCAAAAGAAGTAGTCATCATGGGTGACCTGAACTTTCCAGACATCTGCTGGGAAGAGCAGTCAGCCAGGTCTGACCGCTCATGTAGGTTCCTAGCCTAAATGCAG
>NW_017729032.1:106972406-106973353 GCF_001723915.1 Gavialis gangeticus
GTCTCCTAGCTAAAAGAGAGGTGTACACCCAATGGAAGGGAGGGGCCATCAGCAGGGAGGATTATACTGTGGTTGCTCGGGGATGCAGGGGGGCAGTCAGGAAGGCCAAGGCGGAGATGGAACTGGGACTAGCTTCCCAGATCAAGGACAACAAGAAGTCTTTTTTAAAATACACAGGGGGCAAAAAGAAGGTACCGGAGAATGTGGGGCCCCTGCAAGACATGCTAGGAAATCTGGTTGTCACACCAGATGACAAAGCTAACCTATTTAAAAACTTCTTTGCCTCCATTTTCCTGAGCAGGCACCAGATCACCCCCCACCAACAGGTCCCCCTCAGGCCCCAGAGGAGGCGCACCTAGGCCATGGGTCAGGGTGAATCTAGTCAGGGAACTTCTGGAGGGACTGGATGTGTATTTAAATCAGCTAGTCTGGACGATCTCCACCCCAGAGTGCTGATGGAATTAGCTGAGGTCATTGTGGGACCCCTGGCACGGCTGTGCGAGCACTCGTGGCGCTCTGGTGTGGTGCCAGAGGACTGGAAGAGGGCCAATGTGGTTCCCATCTTCAAAAAAGGGAGGAAGGAGGACCCAGGAAACTATAGGCCAGTTAGTCTTACCTCGATACTAAGTAAGCTTTTTGAGAGAATTATTCTGGCACATATCCACAAGGGGCCAGCAAGGGAGATTATGCTTAGGGGCAACCAACACGGGTTCAGTAGAGACAGGTCCTGTCAGACCAACCTTGTGGTCTTCTACGACAAAGTCACAAAATCCTTAGATGCAGGGGTGGCAGTGAACATAGTCTTTCTGGACTTTAGGAAGGCCTTAGACACTGTCTCTCACCCCGTTCTCATTAAGAAACTGGGGGACTGTGGTGTCGACACCTACACAGTCAAATGGGTTGGCAATTGGCTGGAGGGCTGCACCCAGAGAGTGGTAGTGGATGGG
>NW_017729032.1:106973975-106977156 GCF_001723915.1 Gavialis gangeticus
AAGAGAAGGCTGAGGGGGGATCTAGTGGCCTATTACAAACTAGTCAGAGGGGACCAGCATGCATTGGGGGAGTCCCTGTTCCCCCGAGCACTACCAGGAGGGACTAGAAATAACGGTCACAAGCTGGCAGAGGGTAAATTCAGATTAGACATCAGGAGGCGCTACTTCACTGTCAGGGTGGCTAGGATCTGGAACCAACTTCCAAGTGAAGTGGTGCTGGCTCCTACCCTGGGTATCTTTAATACAAGGCTAGAAAATCACCTTGCTAGGGTCGTTTGACCCCACTACTCTTTCCTGCCATGGCAGGGGGTCAGACTTGATGATCTGCTCAGGTCCCTTCCTACCCTACTAACTATGAAACTATGAAACTATTTGTAACACTAAGTGATAAATGATTAAAATGAAACACCACTAATATATAGATAGCATATCTATATATGCTACATTTATAGATACACATAGATAGCATATCTTTATATTAGTGGTGTTTCATTTTGATCACGGAAAAATGTGGATTTTGGGTTACTTTTTTAAATCTGAAAATGGGGGAGGAGGGAGGGCAATATGAGAGAAAACCAAGTTCCATGGTGATAAGACTGGTGCTAGAAGAGAATATTTCAAAGTGGAACAATAAAGGCTCATCTCTTTTCTTACAGTCGTTCAAAAATACGATAGTTAGCATCATATAGTACTTAGAAAGTTCTGCTATATTAAAAAATTAGAACATGCAAGAAGCTGTTCTGTTCCTAAAAACATACTTAGTACTGGCACTGTCATCCTGTGAAGAAAGTGACAGAAAGAAGAGTCTAAGAAGGGCACAAGTATTATAACAGTGAATGGTAGTAAGTTAAGGCTTTTGTCCTTATATAGCCACTGGAGGTGATTAATTAGAGTGGTCAGAAAATCACTTAAGTACAGAGCCAGAAGAAATAGCAGAGAATCAAGAATCGTCTGCCTTGACTATAAATTAAAAGACTGAGAACTCCAGAGGGAATGAAAGGATGGGACAGGAAAGCAGTAACTGTGAACAGTCTTTGATAAAAAGAAAAAGTTTCTCAGTCTTCAATACCATTAAGGGTTTCTTCAATTAGTTCGACTGGCAGAAGAAACATTTAACAATGACAGTGATACGGAGGGGATATTAAAAACAGTTGCATTACTACTCATATCTATTCCTATGAGACATTCTGAAGGAAAAGTACTCTATTATTGGGGGAAGACAAGTTTTCTTGGTACAACATTTGTTCTTTCTCCAAATAGTTACAGAGAAGATAGATTGAATTTTCTTCATTAGCCCAGTATTTAAAATTTCCTATTAATAAAAGCATATCAATTTTCCTCTTATGTCTTCAAAGAACAAACAAAACCACAGATACTGATTGAAGTCATCTATCTTCTTCTTCCTACAAGAAAATATTCTGTCAGAGGATGAGATCTGACACCACCTGCCCATGAGAAGTGCAGATCTCATTAGAGTGAATCTCAATCTAGTAGTGTCCTCTCATTGATTGTAGTATTGCACCACACATAAGTGGGCTTCTAAGCCAAAGGAATGCTTTATTAATCTTAAAAAGGGGAAATTTGAGACAGTCTTACTACCAACATATCTGCCTGCATGCTGGAATCTTTAATTCTTAAAGTTTATGTCCTGTAAATAAATATAAAGGGAATATTGGATCTGTGACTCTCAGTACATTTCCCAGGCTATTTGTCTGGAGGAAAATATAAATATTAATTACACCATCCAAACAAGGATGTTTTTGGCAAAGGTACTGAAGAAGAAGTATGTATCAAGCAGGGCCATTTTACTACTCCCAACATGATTATGCAACTACAGACACAGATGCAAAAACAGACTTTTAAAACATTAGTGTGAAAAAGAGAAGCTGTGATCCGATGAAAGATTTCTAAGTACATACCCCAACTGATCCTGAAATATTTGAAAAGATAAAGTTTACTATGTTTTGTGTGGAAGAAGTGAATGTGCTCCTGTAATCAGCACAAAGGGCATCTTTTTTGGGACAGGATAGACACCCTGACACCATAACAGAGGCAGTTCTAGATACTTGGGTACCTGGGTGGCAGAGGTGTATGAGGCAGTATCAAGGGTTATGCTGCCAGTGATAACAGAAATAGCTGGGCCAGAAGCACAGCTGCTGCTATTTTAATCAATGCCCAGGACTAGCACTCTGTTTGCCCCCCATCCATTACTGCTGCTGCACCAAACCGTTTTCTACCTGCCCAGTTTTCAGATGGAGAATTGTTCTTTGTGTTTCAGTTACCACACTGAACCTTAAAGTCAGGGTATGTAAAAGTCTTGACATGAATTTCAAACTATACTACACCCTCTCAGAAGTACTGTGCCCCACCCTGACAGATACAAGCCTGGGGTTGATGAACAATGCATTCATAAATTATGACCAAATGGAACAATTATGATAATGCATTCTGGCTCCCTGCATAATTCAGGCCATGGAATTTCACCAAGTCATTCTGCATTGAGCCCATAATGTCCAGTTGAGCTATGGCATCTCTTAGAAAGACATTCACTCTCAATTTAAAGATGCCCAGCAATAAAGAAGTCAAACCTATAGATATTATTTTAGAATGGTTATTACGTTTACAGTGAAACCTATAAGCTACCCTGGGACTCTGTGGAATCTCCAACTACAAAAGTGTTCAAGAGCAGGTTAGACAAACACTTGATTGGGATGGTTTTATTCAGGAATAATTCTGCCTTAAGCAGAAGACTAGACTAGATGCCCTCCCAAGGTCCCATTCACTCTGATTTTCCTACAATTCTATGCCTTATTTCTTATCTCCAGTTATATAAGTTGTCTTTTTAGCCACCAGATATTGTTATTCTTTTGCCTTCTAAATTAAAGAACTCACCATTTTTTATTATATCATGAAAGCATCTCTTAACCATCTCTTGATTTAACCAAGTAGGTTGAATATCTTCAGTTCTAAAACCTCCTTTTAGGTAGTGTTTACAGATCTTAAATTATTTGTGTTGCTCTTTTTGATTTTTTTCCAATGCAGACAATATGCTTGTAATACACCATAGTAGGTGGTATTACAAATACAAGCATTGCTAGCTTCTCCCCAGCCCCCATCATTACAGTATTACAATATTCAGATTGTAACCCACTATAATATCTAGGTCTTTTTCTCAATACTG
>NW_017729032.1:106982156-106986191 GCF_001723915.1 Gavialis gangeticus
ACACATTTGCTAGTAAGGATATATACACATGCTCACTGCACCCACTGCATTATTAGATAGCTTGCTTTAAGCAGCCTAAACATAGACTGGGAGTGGTGTATACAGCCATTCACCACTGCCAGGAGCTACCCAGACAGCCCAATGTAAGTAACTTCAGATGGGGAAGGGGCTGATGGGTCTTGGTGGGTTGCAGGGTCAAGGGGGCTGATGGGTCTGCAGAATGAGTTTGTAAAGGATGGGTTGTTAGGTCTGAACAGAGGCCAGGTGCCTAAAAATGCCCAGTCAGGGTGGTGGGAGGGAAGGAGCAGGGGGAGGGAATAGCACCGTTCCAGAACTGAGGCAAGATGCTTGGTTTGCCCAGCTTCAGAGTTGTGCTGTGAATATCTGTGGGCATTTGGAAGATTAGCTTAACCTTTTCTCAGTCTAAGTTAGTGAAACTCCTGAGGTGCGCTAGATCAGGGGAACCATTTTTTTGGTGGAATTAACCAAGTTCTGAACACCTGCAAGATTGGTTAGGTTGTTCTAAATGTAACTCATGTATGTTCTCTAGCACTGTGATAATACCACTTCCCTCTTTCTACTCAGCAGGCAAATTGGTAACAATTCATATCCATGAATGAAGAAACAGTGACCTATCTATCAAGTAATGCAGGTCACTATCACTGCAAGACCCTCACTCTAGATGAGAATATGGAACACACCTCAGAACAAGGTTCAGTGGAGCTGGATTCAAATCCTGACTCGTATCATAGACTTTTGGTCTGACCTTGAACAAATTGTCTAATATTTCTGTCCCACATATATCCAACTTTGGAATGGTATTAATAGTATTCCCCTAACACATGATAATATTGTGAAGTTAAATGCATGAAAATATGACAGATACTCAGATATTGGTGTTTGAGTTTGTACTTAAAAAAAAAAAGGGAATGTAGCCAATATCCATGAATTTCAAAAAAGCCCAACAAAACTGCTGACCAATAACAGGAGTCCTATGAGAAATGAGAGAGAACTTTGGGGGCTGAGTACAGAGTATAAAACTTACACTATCAAGAGTTAAGAAATGGCCACAGAACAACTACTTTCAGAAATAAGGCTGTAATCTTTCAAGCCACCTAAAAGAGTTGCATTTCAGTGGGGCTCTAACTCCTTTCAAATCTGCATTTTAAACATCCATTTGAAATAGCTTGCTCTCTGATTATTTAAATACAAATACCTCCACTTTCAAACTATTCACATGTTCAATTCTCCAAGCAAGGCAGGGAGAGGGAAAAATATGGTCATTATTTTTATTTGGTCCTTGAATGACAGCCAAGGCTTCAGCTATAACTTGAGTTTAAGAACAGTCTGGGCTGAGGTTCAACTTCAGAAACACTGAATCCTCTATCACCTATAAAGAGACAGGGCTTTGGCAAGGTATACTTGTTTTGTAAAATTTCTAATGGATGATTTAGTCATTGCATGTGTTGATCAAATTATGCACTATTGCTTTGTTCCTCAACTGGATGACTAAGCCACTTTAGAACAGGAGAAAGAACAGCAAAAAGGTGCTGCCATCCCCGAGAATCCAGTTCAGCACTTTATTTCATTTTTAAGGCTGTTCTTCTGGGAGCAATGTTATTTAATCCTTACAAAGCTCACAGATAAAGCAAAGAGGATGAGGGGTGGGAAAGTAGCATGGATAGGGAGGAAGAGTAAATAATTCAAATCACAACCACAGGAATACAAATTCAAAATTAAGCATGGAGAAACAGAGCAAAAACTTGTGCTTCCTTCAAATTAATAGCTAAATACTGAAACAGGCTTTTTTGTTGATTCTGAATTCTCCTTCAGTAACACTTATTACCTTAGGAAGCCCAGTCTAGATAATCTTCAGGGTATATTACAAAAGCCAATTATCTGACAATCATTTGGGAAGTTTGAATGTAAACTTCTGTGGAATTAAAAGGTACTAATTTATTGCTTTGATTTATCAGGTTAAAAGAATCCTACCAAGAACTCAGTTTCCCTGCTTGCTTTGAAAAAAAATCTAGCTTGTATTGTTATTCAAGTAAAAATAATATAGCAAAAGCAAATATCAGATATGAAACCACAATTATGACTTTTGACTTCAATTCAGATTGTTTAAAAATGTTGCTGGCTGTTTAGCTCCTCCCACTATGAGGAGTATATAGGAAAATTGGGTTCACTAGACATACCTCAAGCATATTTCTTGGGAGTTCCTACAATTTTGGGAGGAGGTAAGATAATCTGAGAGAGCTGCTAAAATGCAACTTGGATGTCAGTCAAATCAGCATTTAAAGAGATTTATGACACGGAAGTTCTAAATGCATTAAAAAGAACTATACAATTGAAAATTAAAGACTCTCCAACAGATGGAAAAGGGGGACCACCTGGCAGGAGGACAGAAATCATTTTTGTTCAACAGTTACATTTTTTTGAATTCATGCCATCCAAACCCAATCCAACATCTGCTGCCGTTGCTACCTAGGGCAGGAGTAACTCCCTAAGCTAAAAGTTACATACTAACAGATATTATATTAAACCAACTGGTGAGTTAGCTGAAATGATTAGCGGGGCTAAGGAGAGTTCTTAGAAATAACTGTTCTGATTTGTGAAACCTGGATTCCAGTATTGGATTATTTTGAAATGTCAGTGTATTGGATAATTTTATATTCCCAGAAAATGTCTTCACATTTTTTCAAAAGATTAGAAAAGCACATGTAAGTCTGGTAATAAGGGCAGATTTCAGCATGTTATTGCCTCCCTTTCTTTTGCTCCCTAACCTTATCTCGCACACTCTTTTTTTAAAACTTGTATTTAAAAGCTATCTCAGTGCCTCTGGAGCCATGAAGTCTCTTACTAGGTCACTAGTATGGTCACCTGTGTTGCTGCAGCCCCTGATATATGTTACATATATTACACAATTACCTGGTTCATTGGGCAATACATTTAGACTGGACACAAGTGCAAAGTAATCATCACACAATTAAATGTTTAATCACCAGAGATACAGGTTTTCTCTGATTTCAAAAATCCCCAATTTTTGGTTAAAAAAGAAACTCAAAATCCACATTGTTCCATGATTTAAATGAAACACCACTATGTATATATAGTGGAAATCATGGAACAATGTGGATTTTGGATTTCTTTTTTAACCCAAAATTGGGGATTCTTGAAATCAGAGAAAACCAGGATCCCTGCTCATGACATAGTCCTAGGATTGGCGTACAGTCCCAGGTTCAGTTTGCCAGCTGAGTTACTTATCTGTACTTTAAGGTAAGAATTTTTTGTTTGAGTTGTCTGTGGAAACAGGGTATTATATTTTGGAGGAGTATGCTGTATATGAAAAAAATATAATATTTACTACTTCTGTCTATACCCTCAGGCCATGAGTTTTTTCCTTTACCTGTTTTAAACCTTGTACCTCAGGGACAAGTCTATGCTCTCAGAAAGAAGACACTTGAGTGGTCCTGAGTAATAATCCTAATTCCTTCATGTAAAGGAGTATGCTCTCTTAATGTTAGCTAGCTAAGGAAGGCAGAAGAAGCAGATAACACTCTACTTTATAAATGTTTTGATGAGTAAATGTACCCTCAAAGTGGGGGACAGCCTGATTGAATCCTTCATTATAAATATCAATAGAAAATATAAATTGTTTGGTGTAATGTCACCCTTCTAAAGTAGATTTTATTTTTTAAAGAAAGGATTTATTCTTTTTTTTTTAAATTAACATAGAGAAGATGTAATTTCTTCCCAGAATGGTTTACATAGTATCCTAAAGGGTTTATCTATCAAATATGAAAATGGTACTTTGATGAAAACTTTTTTTTAGTGGAATTTAAAATAAAGATCTTTGAAGATTCCATCATTCAGGGGCACAATGTAACAAACAGAAGCTTTAGAAAATGCAAAAATAAAAGCCTAAAAAGAATGAACTCTATGGCAGCTGTACAACAGATGAAGCCTTAAGGACAGGCGAAAGGTAATATTATGTGGGCTGTACCTGGAGTCTGTATTAGAGCAGTGCTTACT
>NW_017729032.1:106991191-106992088 GCF_001723915.1 Gavialis gangeticus
TCAGGGGCACAATGTAACAAACAGAAGCTTTAGAAAATGCAAAAATAAAAGCCTAAAAAGAATGAACTCTATGGCAGCTGTACAACAGATGAAGCCTTAAGGAGAGGAGAAAGGTAATATTATGTGGGCTGTACCTGGAGTCTGTATTAGAGCTGTGCTTATTTTCATTTAATAGAGTAGGCTTTTTTTCTTTTTGTCTTGTAGCCTTTTACATTTATTTCCCATTGTGCATGCCATCTTATAATTGTAGCTTATTTTCAATTTTTATTTTGATTTCATTTGAAGACTTGCTATTAATATTTCAAAGCTTTTCTAACCAGTTTAGTTCAAAATTGTAGTCATTTAAGATTTTGAGCTCCCTTTTTCCTTGTTCCTGCGGCTGATTTTTTCTGGCTTGGCCACTCTGCTGCTGTTAGTGAGAACGCAAGGCTGAAACAGAAAGCAAATACAATTCACTTGAACACCATTTTACCTTAATGATGGCTTGTTGCAAGCTTCTTACTCTCTTTTGTCCCACTTAACAGTCATTCAGCTGCATACCATGATTGAGAAATAAATTCTGCACCTTAATTTATTCAACACATTATAAACAGGCAATACACAGAAGCTATCCTTGGACTAAATCAACACAAATTAATAACATTGACCTCACCAAATGGTACATTATGAACAGCCAAATTAGCCCAGCTGAACTTTCATAGATTCATAGATTAAGGGTCGGAAGGGCGGAAGGGACCTAGTAGATCTTCTAGCCCGACCCCCCGCCAGGGCGGGAGAACAACAAAAACCCCAAAAACAAGAAACAGGACTCAAATGAGTCCAGCCTGGTAGGCATCCAGCCTCTTCTTAAAGACCCCCAGGGTAGGGGCCAGCACCACTTCCCTTGGAAGTTGGTTC
>NW_017729032.1:106992630-106997801 GCF_001723915.1 Gavialis gangeticus
CCTGCACAAGAAAACGGAGGTGAAGAATTGGTTAAAGAGGTCCGCTTTCTCCTCTGACGCAACCACCAGATTGCCCAGCGTATCCTGCAGGGGTCCCACATTACCCGGCGCCTTCTTCATCCTCCCAATATATTTGAAAAAGGACTTTTTGTTATCCTTAATCTTGGATGCTAATCCGAGCTCTATGTCCGCCTTGGCCTTCCTAACAGCTCGCCTACAGGCCCGAGCAGAGGAGGTATACTCCTCTTTGGAGATTTCACCTCCCTTCCACCGGGCGTACGCCGCCTTTTTGACAAGCAGGCAGTCCTGGACGCCCTTGGTGAGCCAGGGGGGCTTTCGGACACTCCTGCCCCCCTTGCTTCTTGTCGGGATGGACACCCCTTGGGCCGTGAGTATCGTTTCCTTAACTTTAAAATACCCACTATCTTGTCTGTATTTGACAAACTCTTCTCTGTCAGAGAAGGCATCTCCAGTTCTAGGAAACAGGTAGAAACTGCTCCTGCACACCCTTGGATGACAAAAGTATTATTTTTTGCTGCATGAACAGCCAGTTCCAGAGTTGCTGTTCAGTCCCCATAGGAAGAATAAGACTGCCACCCTGTTGTACTCCTTCCACTCTGAGAAGTGAGAAGCAGCTATATGCAGTTTTGCTGCTGTTCACTTGTAGAGGGAAAAGTTCAAGAAGTGTCAACATATCAAAAAGAGGGGTTGATGGACCTGAATTCATTTCTGCTACTAATTTGTGTAAAAGTGGAAGCTAGCTGGAAATAAGAATTCCAGATTTTATTTATTAGTTAAAACAAAATACCAGTAATGTGTGTGTGTGTATATTAGTGGTGTTTGTTAATGGTGTTTAATTTTAATCATGGAAAATGTGAATTTTTGGTTATTTTTTTAATCTGAAAATTGGGGATGTTCTTTTTATCAGAGAAAACCAGGACCCTGCTAATTAGCTCAACAGTAAATGTATCAGTGTCTACACAGATGGCCCTATTAGGAAGCAGTAAATCAATAAATTCCACAGCAGGGTAGTACTTGTAAATTAAATTACTATCCTGTTGCACAGTTTTTTAATGGACAGCAATGCTTGTGGAGATGCTGATGCAGCTGGCTGGGATATGGGGGTGCTTCAGTTCAGGAGCTGCCTGCCAGCTAGCCCCACGTGCAAGCACCCTCATGCCCCAGCCAGCTGCTCTATAGCACAGTGAGCTGGGCAGGAGTAGCCCCTGGCTGGCAGGCTGACCCCAGATCCCCCTGACAACTGGGATTGCTCTGACCCAGCTCAGTGTGCTGCAGTTTCAGGCTCCTGTTCAAAAACCATTCCCAGAAGCAATAAACTCCAGCGTAATACATGCTAGAGTTCATTGCTATTAATTAACTGTGCATGTAGACACCTGCTGTGAGGCTTAACTTATAGCATGCCTGTCAAAAAAAGTTGGCCTTCACTGTTCTACTCCCATTCTTTGTTCATGATTGAATTTAGAAAGCAGGACCTAAGGTTAGTAAAAACAGGAATAACAAAAAATGTTGTAGTTTTAAATTGTCTTATCCATGTGGGCACAAATGACACAGCTCAGAGCAATCCCAGCTGGGTCATGAATAACTACAGGGCTCTGGGAGTGGGGCTCAAAGTGTTGGTGGTGCAAGTGGTTTTTATCTTGATCCTTCCAGTTATGGGTCATGGGCTGAGAACAGTGAGATGAATTGAGGTAGTGAACAGAAAACTGCAGTGCCGGTACCATTGTGAAGAATTTGGATTCTACAACCACAATCCACACTTTGGAAAGAGAGGCAGCAGTCTTTTGGGAAGAGATGGGCTCCACCTCACTCCACTGGGGAAGATACCCTTTTTAGCCAGAATAGGTGACCTGCTCAACCGGGCTTTAAATTAAGCTCACTGGGGGGATTGGTGGACAACCACAGGGCAAGCTCACCAAGCATCAACCACAAAAACATCAGGTTAAGATGCTCAAGGGAACCCACTCCTATCCCAGGCCAGGAATAAAGCTTCTCTATGAGTGCAAGAAAGCCTAGGGCTTCCAATGGCATACTTACTTGCCTGTACACTAATGCCAGGAGTTTGGGGAATAAACAAGAGGAACTGGCCCTTCTGCTAAACAAAAATGACTGTGATCTCATAGAGATCTGGTGGGACTCCTCCTATGACTGCACTATGGGTATAAATGGGTTTACCCTGTATAGGAGAGACTGTGCTGAGAAAAGGGGAGGGGGTGTAGCTCTCTATGTGAAGTAGAGCTACACATTCCTACAAGCTGAGGTCCAAGGAGGATGACTGGAGACCTCTGAGGAATGTAGCAAAGGGGATACAATGGTAGGAGTCTACTACAGACCTCCAAATCAGGAACAAGAGCTTGACCATGAATTTGCCAGGAAAGTGGCTGAGGCTGAACAATCTCAGTGAATGGTTGTCATAGGAGACTTCAAATACCTGGACATCTCATGGGAAGAACACTCAGTCAAATCCAATTGGTCTCAAAGCTTCCTCACATGCACAGATGAGCTCTGTGGCAGGATTATACAGGGTGCTCCTGCACTGAGCCACCTTACTGTGCCCGACCACCTACCAAGCTCTGAGTGCCTCCCTGGGGATGCCTTACATCTGGAACTCTTCCTGGAGCACACCTGCAAGCCTGTGGGTAATACTGCCACCACTCATGAGTCTCAATCTGTTAGTGGCTCTGTGCCTCATCAGGTATGCAGGCTTTATAGACCTGAAGGGGGGTACTTGATCCACTGCAAGAACTTGGGGTGCTTCCCTTAGTCTGAAGCACAAATAGTGGTCCCCTTTAGTCATCCAAGGCATAATCTAGACCCTCTCCCAAAAGTCTCCCATGCTAGGTACAGAGGAGAATTTTACTGATTACAGGATGTAGGTTTGGAATAGGGTGCAGGGTAGAGCAAAATCTGAGAAATAACAAGAAAAAATGCAAAGTGCTGCACCTAGAGAGGAAAAATGTCCAGCATCCTACTGCCTAGGAAATGACCTGCCCAACAGAACGGAAGTGGAAAGGGATCTTGGAGTCCTAGTGGACTCCAAGATGAACATGAGTTGTCAGTGTGATGAAGTCATCAGCAAAGCTAACTACACTTTATTGTGTATCAGCAGATGCATGACAAACAGAACCAAGGAGGTGATACTTCCCCTCTATCAGGCACTGGTCAGACCACAGTTGGAATACTGCATTCAGTTTTGGGCACAACACTTTAAGAGGGATGTGGATAACCTGGAGAGCGTCCAGAGAAAGGCCACTTGTATGGTTAAGGGGTTGCAGGCCAAGGCCGTATGAGGAGAGACTAGGGCACCTAGACCTCTCAGCCTCCTCAAGAGAAGGTTGAGAAGTGACCTTGTGGCTGTCTATAAATTCATCATGGGGGCACAGAAGGGAATAGGTGAGGCTCTACTCACCAATGCACCCCTGGGGGTTACAAGAAATATTGGCCATAAGCTAGCAGAGAGCAGACTTAGATTGGACATTAAGAAGAACTTCTTCAAAGTTAGAGTGGCCAAAATCTGGAAAGGGCTCCCAAGCGAGGTGGTGCCCTCCCCTACCCTGGGGGTCTTCAAGAGGGGATTAGATAGGCATCTGGATGGGGTCATCTGAACCCAGCACACTGTCCTACCTATGCAGGGGGTCAGACTCGATGATCTGTTGAGGTCCCTTCCAACCCTAACATCTGTGAATCTATGAATCTATTAAATAACTTAGAGCAAATGGTGGCATGGTAGCCGTTGATCATGCAACTGAGTTACTGTAGGCTATATATCTCACTAGATTTCAATTAGTCTACTCATAATTATCATCCAGAAACTGATAGAGCTTTCCTCTGGAGGCAGGCAGTTCAGAGGGTGTCCATGTGTTTCAAGAGAGAGAGATAGAGAGCTGCTGAGGTTCAACTACTCTCAATGTCTGCATCATGGCTTCTGCCCCTCCTCCTGGGCAGTCCTTATCTTATACAGACCTAATGGCCTCATTTTCCTGATCTAATGAAGGCCAGCAATTGTTGCCTGCCAGCCAACAAATTTGAGATTCATCACTGGTTGCCAGTAGACTGGCAGGGTCTCTAGCCCTCCTCCCAGTCATGATATCACTGCTTAGTACAATGGAAAGTTTAATCCCCCCTCCCCCCTCCAGGTGTGTGAGGCCATTTAGCACTGCTGGACCTGTTACTGGTCAAAGGGGATGACCTAATCAGTGACCTAAGAATCAAAGGGAAGCTGGGTGACAGTGACCATGAGCTGATCACTTTCACTATCCATTGCAAAGCTGGCAGGTCACCAGCAATGCAGTAGTCCTCAACTTTAGGAAAGCCAACTTTCATAAGCTCAGGAGGCTTGTTCTTGAAGCCCTGAGAGGCCATGATTTGACAGGGAAGGGAGTTCATGCTGAGTGGGTGCTCCTTAAAGAAGCAATCTGAGAAGCATAAGGGAAGTCCATCCCAACCCATAGGAAAGGTGGTAAATGGGCTCAGCACCCATCTTGGTTCAACAGGGAACTCATGGACCTCCTACATCTAAAAAGAGAGGCATACAAAGGATGGAAGACAGGAAACACCACTAAAGAGGAGTATTCTGCACTAGTTCATATGAATGAAGTACATGAAGATTGGAAGAGGGCCAATGCGGTACCTATTTTCAAGAAAGGGAGGAAAGAAGATCTGGGAAACTACAGGCCAATCAGTTTGATCTCAATCCCTGGGAAGATCATGGGAAAAAATATCAAAGAAACCATTCTTGACAGACTAACAGAAGGCAGCATTCAGAGGGATAACCAGCATGGGTTTATTGCAGGTAGGTCTTGTCTGACCAATCTCATTTCTTTCTGTGATGGCTGGGGAACTGGCTCCGAGGTAAGACCCAGAGTGTGGTAGCTGATTAAACCAAATCAAAATGGCACTTAGTGACCCATGGTGTCCCCCAGGGCTCTGGTCTCAGACCTGTACTTGTTAATGTATTTATAAACAATCTGGACTCTGGTGTCAGAAGTGAACTAGCCAAGTTTGCTGATGATACTTTTGGAAAGAGTATCCATACTTGAGGATAGGCTGGTGATCCAGGCCAACCTCAATAGGTTTGTAAGGTGGGTTGATAAAAACCTGATGGCAATTAATATGGAGAAATGCAATGCCTAGAGTGGGGGGGGGGGGGGGGC
>NW_017729032.1:107002801-107005498 GCF_001723915.1 Gavialis gangeticus
AATGATCTGCAAGGGCCCTTCCAGCCCCTAACAATCTATGAATGTAAGGTGCTCCACCTCAGGGGGGGGAAAAAACCTTCATCACACTTATAGGCTTGGCAGTGCTACACTCGGTAGTGCCACAGCTGAAAGAGACTTGGGGGGCACGACTGACTATAAGATGAACATGAACCACCAGTGTGATACTGCAGCCGGCAAAGTGAACATAACTCTGGCTTGCATTTATCGATGCATCTCGAACAAGACCCAGGATGTCATCCTCCCACCATACTCAGCCTTGGTGAGGCCTCAGCTGGACTACTGCATCCAATTCTGGGCTCCACAATTCAGGAAGGACATGGAGAAACTTGAAAGAGTCCAAAGGAGAGCCATATGCATGATCAGAGGGCAAGAAAATAGGCCTTATGAAGAAAGGCTGCGAGCTATGGGACTCTTCAGCCTGGAGAAGCGCAGGCTCAGGGGTGACTTGGTAGCAACCTATAAGTACGTAAGGGGTGTGCATCAGGATATGGGGGAACACCTATTCACCAGAGCTCCCCAAGGGATGACAATGTCCAATGGTTACAAACTCCAGCAAGACCGTTTTAGGCTGAGCATAAGGAAAAACTTCTTTGCTGTCTAAACCCCCAAGGCCTGGAATAAACTACCCCCAGAGATTGTGTAAGCACCTACTCTGGACACTTTAACATTGGGATGCTTATCTTGATCCTTTGACCCTAGCTGACTTCCTGCTCTTTGAGCGGGGGGCTGGACTCGATGATCTTATGAGGTCCCTTCCAGCCCTAATGTCTATGAAATCTATGAAAACTACAAGGTCTTTAATTGATCAATATTGTTTGTGTTCTTATATGGGAGAAGGACAGTGGAGAATGGCTTCCTGTTTTTTTTCCCCTGTGAAATACTTTATGAATAGTAAAGCACTGCACAAAATGAGAGCAAACTACCAAATGTGGTGCTTTTATTCACAAATAAATAAACAAATAGTCTTCTTAGATCCAGAACCCCACACTCCTCACCAGGCCTAACAGTCACCTTTGCCCTTCCTTTTGCTGCTGATACAGAGGATATTCTTGATGGTTTATTTATTTTATGAAGGATAAACTATAATAAACTTACAGAATCAAGCGATTGGTATATTTCCTAATGCCTACCAAATATATAGGGAACATATTCTAGGAAAACCTCAATTTCCTCCCCACCGCCTCCAAATACTGTCTATTAATTTTTGCAAATTCTGAAAACATGTAGGAAGTCCAATGTATATCTCTATTACTTATAACTATCATAATTAAATGATAAGCCCATGGCTAATTAGAAATATTTTTTGTTTTATTAATCTTATTTCCTTGAATTCAAGGCAATTAGATAATACTTGTAATATATTACCAAGAACCAGATTGTAGTTATTCATGGAAATTGCATGTTTGAAAGTTAATAAAGCTGATAAATCCAAATACAAAATATGCATCACCATGAATTAAAAATGACACCTTTTTCTTATGCTTAACAAGTTATTCAGGTTTCAGTTCAAGTTTTTATAGAATAAGAATGTAGAATATTCAGGTGAAGCAGAACACATTTGCAAACACTCCAGCTCTTCATCTGGGATAACAGCAGATTTTGTTTTAGGCTCACTACCCTATAAAGCTAGCATTCTTCATTTATAGGCACAGAGAGCAGATGTTTGATTTAAAACAAGGATGTAATGCCATGCCATAGCAAAAAAACAGGGCAGTTTAAGGAAATGACAGCACCAGCATTCTGGTATCATGCACTAATAAGTGCTGGTAGGAGAACAGTGTATGTCATTACAAGCTGTCATCATGAAAAATTATGAGAGACACCAACTTGCCAGAGTTATGTTTACCCAAGTCCCTACTATTTAATTTATGCTTTTTTCTGAAAAGAGGGAAAAAAAATGAGGCACTTTAAATACTTAGAGCTATCAGAAGCTTTAAGTGTTTTATAATTTGCATTTAGGCCAATATTATCTTGTCTTTAATATAATATAGAGAATGCGGACAAATCATAGAAAGCAGGACAGGGGACCATGAAGGGGAGAAAGGCAAGATTTCTCTGTAGAAATATGCAACACGTGCACTGGCAGCCAGACAGAGTAGGTTGCTTTCCATGGTAAGCTTTCCTTCCACTTCATCATCGATGGATTACTGGTCTAAACTTTTTTCTGTCTTTCTCCAACCTCTATGCACTTCTATTTAAAAAAACTACTGTTGGACTCTGCCCATACAGAAAAGAGTGAGAAAATTGATAATAAATAAAAATTATTTTATATGCTCCCCTTCTATACCTAGTGGCTCTAGATTTTAGGAGGGCAAACTTCAACGAGCTAAGGAGGATAGTTGGAGAAGCGCTGAGGTCCCGGGGGGGAGGGGAGCCAGGTGTCCAAGAAGCGTGGTCGCTCCTTAAGGAGACCATCCTCCAAGCCCAAAGGAAGGTAATCCCAGCGAGGATCAAAGGGAGCAGGAGAGCACACAAGCCTCCATGGCTCACCAAAAGCATCCGGGAATATCTCCTTGCTAAAAAGGAGGCTTACACCCAATGGAAAGAAGGGGTCATCACCAGGGAGGGCTATTCTGCAGTTGCTCGGGGATGTAGGGGGGTAGTTAGGAAGGCCAAGGCAGAGATGGAACTGGGACTAGCTTCCCAGATTAAGGACAATAAGAAGTCCTTTTTTAA
>NW_017729032.1:107006047-107014229 GCF_001723915.1 Gavialis gangeticus
GAGAGGTGGTGCAGGCTCCTACCCTGGGGGTCTTTAAGAGGAGGTTAGATGGACACCTTGCTGGGGTCGTTTGACCCCAGTACACTTTCCTGCCATGGCAGGGGGTCGGACTAGATGATCTGCTCAGGTCCCTTCCGACCCTAGAAACTGTGAAACTATACCTGTTTATCCTGGATGATATGGGTCTTAGCTTTATGAAGCTCTCAGGCTACTATGTGTGTCACAGAGAGAACTAATTTGCATCTGTGGCATATTAAATGTTCACTTATATCATGTCACCTAACAGTTCAAAATGTTATTTCTTTTTCCATGGCTATGAAAATATGTCTGTTTTATTATAGCAAAAAGAAAAGAAAAGAACTTTAACAGTCCTGAAGAAATGGTGTGACAATTTTCTTTTGGAAAAAAACAAACAATATGAAATGCACTTGGAAACATCTGTCATAAGTATAATGCTATCTAGAGTAACTTAGCCTTAGTGACAGAAATTTCAAAGGGCATTATATCTTTTGCATATTTCATACTGTAAAAAGTTAAAATCTGACTTCTGTATGCCGGGTACAATACTAATGCTTGACCTTGGAAAAAGCTACTAAAAGATTTGGAACAACTCTGTTTCACTGAAAAGCAAAGAAAATCTATACAAGATATGGTAAGATATGTAACAAGTATCTGTTAAATAATATTTAGTCTATTTCCAGGTACTTAGCTACTTAAATAAACCTGGTGGCAATAGTAACATACCTGGGGAAATGTCGGCAAAAGCATTATTAGTACAAACAACGGGGATAATAATTTGTTATGATAATCAATGACTGACTTAGGGTTGGTCAAAATACACTAATGAAAGGAAATTAATGAGACATAAGGATGCCTCATTGCTACCAGTCAGTTTTCAACCAATAATTTAGTCAATGAAAAGGAAGACTAGGGGGATTTAAAAATAATAATAAGAGAATACACTAAGTTAGCTAAGGTCTAAAAATTAGCCAGCAGGACAGAAAGGATATTAATAACAAAACATAAATTCATTATGCACATGCAAGTAGGGAGACTGCTAAAAAGGACCAGTGTTTAGAGGAAACACTGCAGACAAGCTTAAATAGGTTCCTAACATCATTCTTCAAGAGACTAGAGTGATATCTACTCCACTGTAAGGTAATGCCCTAAAAGTCACCAGGTTGTCAGAAACTGAGAATATAGGCTTAGAGCCTCTGAACAATTTTATGTAGATGTCATAGATCATCATGCTGAAGGACTGATTCACATAAAGACATGCTTAACTCCACATACCAGTAAGGTCAGGGCCTTAAAAAGGAGGAGGACCAGGAGTGTGAAGGAGACTTAGATCCAAGTGGCTGACTGTCTAACAGAAATATATAATCACAAAATAGGGTATCATAGCAGAGAACTGGAGGGCACCAGGATTACATTATCAAATATACATCTTAGCAAGTGTAGTTCAAATGAACAGAAAGAGAGAATCTTTCATTGTTATCTTCATGCATTTCATACTGCATGTTAATGTTTATTAGTTTACAGTGTAACTGAACAAAATAACAAAGCAAGCATTGAAAAATATTTTTAGCATGGCTATTTTAAAACCATTTAAAACATGTAGTTAAGTTGCATTGTTTAACCTAAATAAAATTATGTTTCATGTATAGGGCCAAGCTATGAGTACAGAAGAAGGATTTCAAAATGAAATTTTAGAGAATTTTTATTACTTGTACACAAAGACTTAAGGAGAAGTTAGAAGAGTTTTTACCTCCAATTTGGAATGTACAGAAGTTTGAGGGGGTTTTTTATTCTGAGCAATGGCCAAAGAGTCCTAAGAAAAGTTCAGGTTCAGATGAGTAAGTATACCTGGAACCATCCCTAACTGGGGACAGAATGGCTAGAAGACTATTTTCTCTTTTTCCAGTTGCCTCCAGTGGACAAGGAAGTATCTGTACTCAATACAACATCTTCTTTAATTGACAGATGATACTAGGTACTACTAAGATTTCAGCATAATTCATTTACATATGAAAGAGACAGGACAGATGTGAAAGACTAAGTGGCTACAGAAACTGCTATTCTGCTAGCACCTGGGAAACCACTCTCAAAAATCTGCAAGCCATGTCCATAAAAGAACATATTTTCGCCAGCCATAGCTTAAGGTATCAGGCTACCGTTAGAAGCTATTCCACTAGAAACTGATGCAAAATAAGGAGATTATGGATCTACTCACTTAGACAGATACAGTTTAGTCTTTAACTTTAGGTGCAAATTATATATGTCTTTCAACAAGTCACACATATGGCAACATTTTAGATAAGAGTGGACTTTAGGAAGAACTCCAGTTCCAGTCTCCCATGCTTGGGAGAGCTTTATTCTCCATGGGGACCTTAGTTCAATACATTTGCTGCAGTTTATTCAGTGACTTATGACATCAGTGAATGTCAAGTACTTGCTGTGGCCACTACAGGAAGTTCAGTAGGCTTATGACCAGGGATCCTGGATTTCTCTGATTAAAAAAAAAAAAAAAAATCCCCAATTTTTGGATTTAAAAAAGTAACCCAAAATCCACATTTTTCCATCCTTAGAAATGAAACACCACTACACACACACACACACACACACACACACACACACACACACACAGATATACACTAGCCAATTGCTCATCAAGAATGATGGGTGGGAGGGAGGGTGCTGGATGGAGTGCTACCACCTAACACCCCATGCTGCTACTATTCTGCTTCTTGCAGGCAGCGGGCTCGGCTTTGGAATCATGGTGGCACTCCCCCACGCTTGGAGCACTTTGAGTGGCTGTTTCCATCAGCCAATCAGAGTGTGAATAAAGCATTAAGGACAGACAGACAGACAAACTGACAGATTCAGGCTTTTATAATATATCTATATATTTATATTCTAATATCCTATATATCCTATATATGTAGGATTACTTTTTTAATCTGAAAATTGGGGATTTTTTTTTCAGAGAAAAGAACCCAGGATCCCTGCTTATGCTTCCTCTAGTAGGTGGAACATACCAATATGAAATAGAAGAAAAATACTAATTAGAAAACCTTGTTTGAACCAGTTGATTTTCCAGTGTTTCCAGTCAAAGAGAGGCTAAAGAGTATTAGGCTGAGATTTATACAAAGCTTGAGGTGGTAAGAGAGAGAAAAATAGAAAATGAACACACACATACACACACACAAGGAATGAGATGTGTTGTTCAGAAATGAATGAGAGCCAAAGAGTCTACAGAGGGCTCGTCAGTTCAATATCTCTGAATAGCTGATCAGCACTGTGTAGTGAAACTTCTTTTAAAGAAGACTATCAGAGTGCCAATTATCTCCACCAGCACAACACTCTGCTCCAAAGCAAACAATCTTTATTGTACCATTCCAGGTTCCACTGTCCCCACTTAGACATTATTCTGTCTTCCCTCCCAAGGAATATTCATTTTCTCTTTGTCCTCCCTTGGACTTTCTCCTTGTCTGCCCTAGGACATTCTGGCTCTCGCAGAACCTTCCCCATTCTCAGAGAGAAATATATGTGGCCTGATATCAGATCTAGACTGCCATCTGTCCCTGAGGTTAAAAGGGAATATAGATGTCCTACCTATGGATCTATTCTCAGTAACATATACTCTCATGGAACCCACACAAAGCATTCACAAAAAGAACTATGGACTAGAAGTTGGCCCACTCGAAACTTTTTTCACATCCACACACATAAAATATGTGTTGAATGGGAAAATATGTGGAAGGCATTATTGTTTGACTCCCCAAACATGTAGGTATTAAAAGGACACCACAAATTTAGTTTCAGGGCTACATTATATATCATGCACTTATTAACTGCTTTAACTGCCAGTTAAACTACTATTCTCAGGATTTTTCCAATGTTCAAATCTCAAAGTTTAATATAACAACTATTTTAAATATAATAATAATTTTACAGAGTAGTATTTACTCAATCATCTGCAAAAAATATAGTTTCCTCAACAATGGTACCATCTGTTCAGATTTCAAAATAGGCAAAACTAAGAACCTACCTTTTCTATACGCACAAAATTATGTTAAAGTACAATAACTCCTGGCTATGCAAGGATAGAGAAAGGCACTTTATGCCATTGGGAAGGAGACTGTCCCTGTGGGACTAGCACTCACTTTTAGCCCTGAAAAGGTATAAGATATTAGATTGTAAAGCCATGACATATTTATGTTTAGAAATGCTATTTTCGGACATTTTAAGACGTTTCTATGGCTCCCTTTGGGCCCTGTACATTTGGACTCAAACTATGATTCAAAAATAGATCCAATTAAATTTTTAAAAAGTTAAACCATTTGCAATTTTTCCCCCTATACAGAGAATACCATTTGCAATTTTCCCCCTATACAGAGAATATGGTATAAAGGCTTAAAGGCAAGTGGTGTTTCAGTCTAAACAAAACAAAACAGGCATACCAAATAAGGTATCCAAAGGAAAGCAAGTATTCCCAGACTTATGCTAAGCACAGCCTTTAAATTATTTCTCTTCAGGGTCCGAGAAAACAAAAATCCCAAATCCTCTTGCCTGACCTCACAAAAAGAAATCTAACTCCTTCTGTCTTTATGATCAAGGCAAATGCAAGAGTCACATTATTCAAAGTCAAAAAAACATTTCAGAGCTGCTTCAAAAAGACCACCCAATCCATGTGTTTAAACATTCCTGCTCAACCCTCTTGACAGTCCAGCAAATAGTCACTGATTTCTCCTGCTTCCTATTTTAAAGCTCCTGTCTGCTTTTCTGTTTCATTTTCTGGGTAAGGGTAATAGATTCCAGGTGCTTTTGGTCCTTGCTCATTAGCCCTTGCCTTCAGCATAGATTCCTAGCCCAATATCCCAGAGATTCATAGTCTCACTTTATTCCTGGCAGGCACAGGCCCAAAACATAGTTAGTTTTTCAGCAGCATTGATCTGGGATAATCTATATAAATCAAATATTTTTACCACTTAGTGAAGCAAGAATCCCTATTTCCAATGATGCCTTGCGAAGTTATCCCAAATGTTCATCACTACAGGCATAAAACATACTCACCCACTCTACTATAGTCTCAAACATCATAAGAGAATATAAGTATAAAAACAAGACAGAGTTTATAAATTACTCATCCAGGGATGACTGTGGGGTGAAGTTGTACTGCTACCCAGAGAATCTACAGGTGGTGGATAATGGAATGACCTTCAGGGAAGGTTAGCTGTGAAATAAGCTGAGATAACTCTGACAAATAAGCAATCATGGACCAAGCAGTGGCAGTAACACCAGGACGCAGTGAGGACAGCATATGGCAATTCTTTCCTTCCTGAAAAGCCACATATATCCTCTGACAGTGCTGTGACATGCCGACTACAGGTCACCACTATAATAAGCCTGACAACTCTCAATGGCTACAAAGGTGGATGAAGGCTACTGTGGAATGATATTCTCAATTGTCTTGGTCTCCTTACAATTGGATCAAGGTCCCATTCTGTCAAGAGCCATGTCGAAGCTGATGTGCAGCAGCTTCTCCATGAGGAAAGAAGTCATGCACAGGTGTCTTCCATGAAAACAGCTGTAAGATAATCATCCTTGACTGCGATGGATTGCCAAAGATGACCCAGGGATGAATAAGCTAATCAAAATGTTTTATATATTTTATAGATAAAATATTGTGTAAGTTAAAAACTTATAAAAATATATGTTAAGAAATCCACAAAAATATTAAAATCAAAGTGGATTAAAAACATGCGAGAAAAATTACAGGTAGTGATAGTGGTACTATCTACAAAGGCTTACCATCACCTCCTATCTGTCAGGAGCTCTGTTGGGAACTCATTATAAGTAACTCATAATGGCAGGGGGGAGGGCCTAGAGGGATCTGCAGTACTAACAGGTCTGCAGAATACAGGGGACTTTGGTAAATCTGGGGCACCTAGGTTGGCAGGGTCCATGGAAGAGGTTTCCCTTATTGGAGGGAAGTCAGGGGGCTAAAAGTAGCTTATTCAGGATCAGGGGGATAGGAATAGCACAGCTCTTGGATTGAGGGGAATGTTGGGCTTTCCAAACCCATTGGCTATGCTGTAAACACACACAGTCATTCATGAAATGAGGTTAACCCTTTCCAAGATTGGGTTAACCTTTTCCTTTCTTGATTTAAATTAGTGCATGTAGTGGAGCACCTTTGGGGTACTTGCCACTTGAGGGCTCTCACAAGCTCTGAGGGGAGCCTGCTTTGGAGGAGCAGCAGAGGAAACCTCTCCCCCAGAACAATGTTAAGGGGGATGGTGTGTGGCAGGGCACTGTGGGTACCTGCCACTTTAAGAGTGGAGCCAAGCAGCCAGCAGGTGCTTGATTGTGGTGGCCATTTTAGATCTCTGGCTGCCCATATAAACAGGGCAGTTCACTGCTGGCAGGCCAGGCAATAAAATTGCCTGGCTGAAAGGCTCCACACAACATTCTGGAGGTAATGGCAGGAGCTGTAGGGGATGGTTTGGAGGCTCCTGGTCCTGGGCATGACCTAAAACTGCATCCTGCTGGGACTAGGTGGCCTGGTGAGGCTCTTAGTGGTGTGGGAGCCCCCAGGAAATGCCAGGCCAGTTATCACCCCGGTGAAAGGTGGGTAGGGACACCTTAACCCTGAGGAGGAAGAGCGGGGGGGCCAGGCATGGCTGAGGCCACCTGAGCCTTGTGGGGTGTAGGACCCTGAGGAAAGGTAGTTGGGGCCAGGCACAGCTATGGCCACCTGAGCCCACCAGGGAGGGAAGCCCCATAGCCCCAGTGAAGGGGGTGGTGTGAAGCCCCAAGTGAGGGGGTGGCCCCAAGTGAGGGGAGCAGGCCTAGGTATGTCTCTGAATGCCTGCGGCTGTAGCTTGGGCCAGAGGCCAAGTAAGGGGGCTCAGTCTGAGAGATAGGGACAAGTCCTGACCCCGGTAAGTCTTCCACCACTGGAAGGGTGAGTGTGGGTTGAAAGCAAGACCTATAGTTAAGCACAATGACCTGCTGCTCTGCAGGGGGAGTGAGAGTCCCCATGAGTCCCCATGAGACCCCAGAACACCAATTGTGGTATGATTTAAGAGCGCCCCGGTGAGGGGTGGCCCTAGGAATGGGGCAGAGAGGAGGGAGCCCAGTGGGGGAGAAGAACCAGGGGCTGGGAGCCCAGTATCTCTGAGTGTATAGAGTTGCCCTGGGAAGGGGCCAGGGCAAGCTTAGACCTAGTTGCGTAATTGGCTGGCCACTACCCCAGTGAGAGTTGCAGGAGAGACCCAAAAGACATGCATGTGCCACCCAAGGTATGAGCTAGCTAAAGCCTATGCCTATCCAAGAGGGAGCAAGGCAGAATAAGTTGCCGACACATGAAAGAGACCCTGTGAGGGTGGAGTGTAAGAGGCCCTAGTGAGAGGAGGGCGGTATGGATGTGAGTGTGTCTGAGGCCTGACAACGAGGCTTAAGCTTGGCTTGGCTGTAAGCCCGGAGCATTGTCATTTGGATGCCATCTGTGAGGCTTGGGCTGCAGTGTAGGGGAGGAACAGAGCCACAGATAGTGCCCCCTGGCATTGGGGCAAGAATGGGCAGCCTCCTGCCTTAATTAATATCTTGATTAATTGACAACAAGGCATGGCAGGAAAGACATGTGGGTGGCACGCCCAAAGGTAAGTGGGGAAACTAGCACTGGCTAGTCAGGGAGCTCCACTTTGCCACAGTGCACTTCTTGCGCGTTTTCATGATTGGGCATTTAGATTTACCCAACCCCGGTTAGGCTGATCTGAATCAGAGGTGGGCAAAGTCTGTTGCAGGCTGGATTAGGCCTTCCGCAAACTCCATTTCCCAGCAGCCCCTGTCCAGAGGCTTATATGAAAGAAGAGAAAGGATAGTCTCCTGGTTAAAGCCAGTGAATGTTTCTTACTGATGTATTCTATTAGTTTTTGGCCATAGTTCATAGGAAATATTGATCAAGTCTCTTAAGGCATTTCACAGAAGGTCACCAGTTGTATCTGTGTGCCTCACTTGAAACTATAGAATCTGATTTGCAGAAACACAGAGCTCTCGCAGCTACATCTTTAGTCAATGAGAATTGTCCTATGCAAATATAAAGTGCAGTGAAACCCCAGGTTCCAGGAATCCCAGACTGGTCACCCAAGATGAGTGGGGAAAAAATAAATAAATA
>NW_017729032.1:107014680-107047309 GCF_001723915.1 Gavialis gangeticus
GTAATCCTGGTTAAGTCTATAACTGCTGCCTATATTATGTACTGATAAATCGTGGATCCTCTGGTAAAAAAAAGAGATAGTATTTAATAATATGAATTAAAATCATACAAACCCCATGTTAAAGTTCCACAAGTGACTCTGGCATTTCCTAACTTTTGAATTCCTGACCTTGAAACCTTAATATTATTATATTAAGATAATAATATTGTAATAATATAGACCATAAGTATTTTCAATGTTCAGATAATTCAGAAGACTTCCTATAAAGGCTTCAGCAAAATTTAGCTACAGGATAATCTAAACCTTTCAAGCACTTACTCATTTTCTTAACTGCTTTGGTACAAACAGCCCTTACTAGGAGCTTGAGAGCTTGCAGGATTTAGGTGTATAGGCCCAATGAGTACACTGAGTTCTAATGCTGTATCTGTACTTGTGCCATATGGCTAAGCCTGGGATAATATTCTGTTTAATAAATCAGATTTTAATTATTCTTTGTTTAGGATTGCATTTTACATAAAGGAAGAATATAATCAGTTCTAAATAACACCCCCTAACCACCTCTTAATTCCTATATCAGATATTCAGCTCCAGACTGCTACATTTCGATGAGTCCCATTATGATTATTTCTTAAATAATTTATATTATTCATTTACTGTCCTTCTACAATAAAGAAAAAAAAGTTGTTTTACCATTTCAGTTTATTTAAGGGGGAAGAAAGAAAAATAGACTGTGTTTTTAGTTAGAAACTCCTAAAATTAAAGCTGGTTTTATACAGAAAGAAATGAGCCTTTATTTGCCAAGATCTCAACTGGGCTTTGTTTTGGGGTTTTTTTTGGTCTCGTTCCTCAGGAGTCCATTGGATGTAAATATTTTACATCAACAGGTTTTAGATCAGGTCTTTTTTGTACACACTATAGCAAGTGTTTTATTTGCTAAAGAATTCATAGAAACTGAGCATTAAGCTTATGTTCGCAAATACTTATGAATATTATATATCTGATAAACACTGTTCAACACAGCTATGGTAAAAGGATCCAAAATTAGAGTCCCAGAAAAGAAAGAACTGTGAATGTACATGTGCATGCAGTGGGCCAAGTGCTCAGCTTGTGCAAATAGTAGTAGATTAAGTGAAGTCAACAGATTAATTATACCAGCTCAAGATCTAGCTCAATAACTCTTTTGTCAGTATTTTAGTGCAAGATGAAGTGCATATATACACACTTTAAGTAATTGATCCTGGCTATTTTTTTTTTCTATAAATCACTTTTATGATTTTTTTTCATATGTGTGAACAAAAATCTTGTTGAAAAGATTTTGGTTGTATTAAGAGTGAGATACGTGTGTGTGTGTGTGTGTGTGTTCCCTTCCCCTACCCCTACCTTCAGTTCAGATCTATGCAATCAGGGTTTTCTCTGGCACAAGTAACGCTGGAAAGTAGGGTAGATATGTACCTTTATAGACTAACTAAATAAGATACATATATAGAAAGCACAAGCTTTTGTGAACCTAAGTGCATTTCAGCAGATGCCATGAAAGGACGGGCAGAAAGCACAATATTAGAGGGAGAGAGAAATTAGAATACAAAAGGCAAGGGAGTAGGGAAAGACAGAGATAGACAGAGAACAGGGAGGAGAGCATAGCCAGTAGGGAAAGGCAAATTATCAGTATACCCATAGGAAGTAACATTAACAGAATCTAATATTTGTGTGCATCTCATAAAAGAGCAACACATATACCCTGCAGTTCACCACTCAGGATCATGGCTGTATTGAAAGCAGCTCACTTTGCACAGTATGCCTTGCATTTTGACTTTTGTTTTTTTTACCTTATCCCCTTGTGCCATTGTGAGATATGAGTTGACTTTCCAAGTACCAGTGATCAGTGCTGTCCTGTGACACACCTTCTGACATTTCCCTCCCCAGGCAGTCTTTATTATTTTCAGAGGCTCTCACTTCAATGCAAACTGTCTTTAAGAGCCAGAAGTGCAGGTTGATACTTCTGTTTAGACCTTTTTCTATTTATGGAATATTTCCTCCCTCTCCTCCTTTCTTTTCCCCTGGACTGAATCAGCAGCATATACATGGGATGGAGAGACATATTTTTGTGACCTTTGGGTTTTCTTCAGAAGGACCCTTTCCCACTTTCTGGGTTTTGCTATGCATCTGCCTCTAGAGTACAAGTTTGACAGGACCTGGCATGGTTAGTCAATTATCTATCAGTGCATGATTAATGGTTTCTAAGCTTTCATGCAGAGAGGGCATATCTACATGAACATTTAAGCAGGAGTAAATTTTAATGTGCATTAAGCTAATGAGCACTAAGCGATTTTTGGCAGGTGTCTAAGTGTGCGAAGACTTGGGACTAAAGTTAGTCCCAAACTCCTGGACTTGGCACTAAAGTTTGTCCTAAGTCCCTGCAGCCCCACCATGTGTCCCTATGGCTACCAGGGGGAGCTTCAGCCTCTGGCCACATGGCTGCAACCACTTGGCAGCCACGGTGAAGCCAGAGCCAGCTGCCAGCACCTGGCAGCCAGCTGAGAAATTCTGATCCCTGGCCAGCCTAACCCTGCCCAGGAGCTGCATGCCCAGTGCAGGGGCAGCATGCAGCAGCTCCTTCCTTGCCCAGCCTGTCTCCATGCACAAAGGCTGTTCCAGCCCCTGCCCCTGCACTGTCTGTGCCCTGGCCCCTGCCAGTGATGCCCAATGCCCCATGTTCCTGATGGCCATGGCTTTGGTCCTTCTGGCCCCAGCAGACCCCCCAACCCAGGCCCCATGACAGCTATACACCTGCCAGTGAGGTCCAAGGTGCTGGCTGCGGGAAGCCCTGTCTGACCCTCTCCTCCTGCACTCCCCATTCCAGTATGCCTGCCCTGATGTCTACATACCCCGTTCTCCCTGCCTACCTCCAGCACCACTCTCAGGACATGCACATGGATGAAAAAAATAAATTTTATTACCTTCACAATACCTACCCCTATCCCTCTGCCCTCCCCTCTCAACAAACAGAACCCCTTCCCCCTCCCCCTCAACCAACAGAACCCCTCCACCACCCTCCTCACCCACCAATAAAAAACCTGCTTACAAGTGAAAAACTATATACAAGGGGTAAACTATTTACAATTTTTTGGGTCTTAAAGCCCAGAGTGGGTGGCCTTGGTGGGGGAGAGTGGGTGGAGGTCACGGTCCCAGGGCATGTGCCCAAAGGACAGAAGCTAATGATTTGGCATTTGCAGGTACCAAATTTAGGTGCAATTAGCCTTAGTTAATGCACATTAAGAGCACACATGTGTAAATGCCAGACCCAGATTGTCTTCTCATTTAACAAGTACAGTGCCTAAATAAAATGGGGCTCAGTTACTCCGTGAAGAACTAG
Organism: Gavialis gangeticus; assembly: GCF_001723915.1. Lineage (NCBI taxonomy): Eukaryota > Metazoa > Chordata > Crocodylia > Gavialidae > Gavialis > Gavialis gangeticus. Next base: position 107,018,054 of record NW_017729032.1, read on the forward strand.
AGGTGTTATGGCAATACAAACAACAATTTTAACATACTAAAGTTGACTATTAATTAAAATCCAAAGAAGGACAATGTTTTTTCTTTGATACCTGATGCTTAAAGAGGTGTTCTGGGATATCTGTAGTAAGATAGCTTCCTACTCAATGACATGTAGTCCTCCCTGATTTGATCACAAATGTATTTATAAATTCTGAATTGTAGTTTTTAGTTTAACTCCTTCTTCCTATCCCACCTCAGATTATTTGTGAATTAGTTCCAAACACTGTGAGTGTGCTCCCTATTTGCTTCTCACCAGAAGCCAGACTCTATCCAATGCACTAGGCACCTAATGGTGATTCTATTCCACCTTGTTCAAGTCCTTGAAAATCCATAAAGCCACCTACTTTTGTAACATACCATCATTTACTCCATAAGGTAGTCTCAAAGAAGTAGTGAAGATAAGGAGGTGGACCCACTCACCTTTTGTCTTCAGTTGTCAGAGGCTTGAGCAGGGTGGAATAAGGTTGTACACAGGCAGTCTAAATTCACATATTCACCTATCTGGTGAAATAGAATCTGGCCCCAGGTATCTTGGATCAATCATGTTAAAAGAGTGGGCTGTTTGTCTGATTATCGGGGATCCTGGCTTTCTCTGACTTAAAAAAAAAATCCCCATTTTTTGGATTTAAAAAAAGGCCCCAAACCCACATTTTTCTCTTTATTTCTAGATCTTTTCATCTTTTCTATCTTGACTCCCTAAAATTATGCAGAAAATTCCACTCCACATAAAAAAGTAGTATTTTGTATCACTATTGACAGAGCTACCACTTAAATTATAGGCTACCACTCATTATAGGTGACATTTGTCATTATTTAGTGCAGATTCAGTGTTCAGTTGAGATTTTATAGTCAATTAACAAACTTTCTGAAAAGGTTACTGCCCTTTAAAATTGGGAAAGCTAATGGCTTGATTTTTAGAATTACCAACCACTCAGGTTACTGAAGAGAGGCTAAGTACATCTGAAAAGAGAGAGTCGGGCCATCAACACATAAAATGGATTTCTTTGTGTAAAGATATACACTAATAGGTCCAATTATCCCACATTTGAAAAGCAATCAGAGCAAATAACAGGAAGCTGCTCAAATGGTTCTGGGGGAATTTCATAACAGAGCTAAGGAAGAGGTAAAATGGAAGAGGTGATGGAGAGAATGGTACCCTTATGTCACCCAGACAGACACAAACTAGAAGGGCATTAACTCAGATTATAACAGCACTGGAGGTGGGAAGGGAGCATACACCCAAAATGTGTTAAATAGCAGACCTTTTTCTGTTGAGCAGGAGGCCATAGTCCATTTTTCTAGGACTCTATCTAAGAATTATTATGGTCGACCTTTCCTCTAAATCCCCTCTCTCTTTCATAATACATACATAAAATAAGCAACTGTTGGAGAAGCCAATACTACCCTGTTCCTTTCCTCTAAATTAAGTGTCTAGTAAGACCAAATGGAGTTAAGAGGCCAGCACTGAAGAGGCCTAATCCAATAAAGCTTGTTTCATGCCTGTCTCGGTAAAGAAAAGTCAGTACAACTGAAGGCTTTATATTACTCTCCCCTTTGAGATATTATTTATTTGCTTACACAATTTAATACAAAATCAGGGTTTCTCAGCCTTCCTTTTCAGGTTCAGCAGTCTATTATACCAAAGGAAGGCTTCTAGTACCTGTTAAAGGATTTACTGCTGCCTTTCATTCAGATAACTTTAATTGCCCTCCTTTCTAGCCAATAGGGGTACTTACAGGCATTACTTTTATGTATTTACAGGCATAACCAGTGTTAGATCATTCTAAATGCACAATCATACAGACATTCAGAGGATTAAATTACCTTAAAATGGGGGGCCTGATCTAAGTTAGTTCACCTGAGGAGGTATGCTAACTTGAATTAAGATCAGGTTAACCGATCTAAGACATGATTAAGCCAATCTCTCAAACGCCTGCATGTATTCACAAAAACACTGTTAAGGCATAAAAATAAGTGATTTTTGAAGTGGTGGTACCCCAAGATGGTTAAGTGTCCTTTAATATGAATCATGTTACTTGGAATTTTCAGAATTTACACCCATTAAAAGCAAAATGATTAATTAAAAGAATGAGCTATTTGGAGTACCAGAGAGAAAAAGTATTTCCTATACAACACTTTTTGGTTCGTCTCCCTGATGGCTACTTTCTCACTTTTGTTTACTTTGGTCTTTTACTGTTGGAGTTATAAAGCTGACACATTAATGAATTCTAACTTGCAATGAATATTTGTAAAAGTGAGACATTGCAGCCACACTCAGGATGCATGCACATGTTGCCCTACATAGTGACACATGGTGTGCTATGGCAACATAGTGACCACATAAGTCTACACATGACTGAGAGCTACTTCCTCATAGCAGTGCACTCCCCTGTTTTAGTGCACCACTACAGTGAAGTAGTAGCTAAAACTAACCATGCACTGTGAGCATAGCACAATACAGGAGGTTACTGCACCATGCTTTAGTACTTCAGTACTCCAAAAGGAAGTACTAAAGCACAGCGTAGTAACAACATCACCATAGGGCAACATGTAGTTGTGCCCTAAGTTCAATAAATTGCTGTATTATCCAGTGACTATTTAGATACACCTGGACTGGGTAATGAGTCAATGGGCTGTTGAAAATATTTTCTCCTGGTTGTTAAGGGTCCTGTTCAAGAGACAAGTCAACCTACAATTTTTATAGACCCCAAAGGACAGAAGCTAATGATGTATAGCCGAAGAAAGATTGGCATAAAAGCTTTCCAATGATGGATAGCAAACTCTGTAATAAATTCACAAACTGCCGATTATTATTTTTCCTTCTTTGACTTTTTCTGAGTGACCTTAATGGCTGTTGTTTCCAAAACTACTCAAATTTCCACCAATGCAGCGGAACTTCTGGGATGTTATGATCTCATTTGGATAATCTTGAAATTGGAAATACATGACAGTAATATGAATTACTTGATTATAAAGCATGAGATTCCTCTGATTTATTACCCAATTATACAGTAAGTACATTTAGTCACTAGCTCAGCTACTGTCATTTTATCAATTAGCTCTGTGCTACATGTGAGTAAATCGAGAATTGACCCTTTTCAGGTTTACTCTAGAACTGGCAGTTCCAAGAAGCACCCATTCACATTGACTACTTTCATTTACTTTTAACTTGACTGAACTATGGAAAAAATAGCATGTGATCATTTATGTGATGATTGTATCAAATAATAGTTGTTCAGGCATTTTAAATTATGGTCTCTCCTAATTTTCAAAGGCTAAATGTTGTAACCTGAACTTTCCTTTTTGTATTTTTAATGGTTATAGTAAAAATAATTAAGAACAATGTATATGTATGTAATTGGGGGTTGCTCTTACTATAACTTGTATGGAGTTTAATTATCTTATGCTACCAATTACCTCAAGAAGCTTTCAGTCTGAAATATGATATGCTTCACATACAAATGTTTTATGTTTTACAAAATTCACTAGCATGTAAATGCCATCTATGGTAAGATGTGATCTTGGAGTTTGACTGCTAAACCCATCTAAGAAAATAAGTAAAAAGTTCAGACTTATAAAGTCCAGAAAACATGTTAAAAACCAATAACGATGCTATTGTATTTGAAGAGGTTAATAGCAGGATGGGATGAACTTTTCACTCAGTTCTTAACTATAGAAGCAGAGAGATATTTGCCATTATTTCACCAAAGAGACTATTTTTTCAATTCATCAGTAAAGTCACCTGCATGCCAGATTAATTGTAACAGAAACCTATTTAGCACACAAATACCAATAATAAGCATTTACAGTTCAAACAGGAATAATTTGGACCTCTTCAGAGATCTAACAGAAATTGTCTTGAGTAGAAGAGACACTGCTTTTATGGACATGTGATGAATTGCTCACTTAGATGGAACCAAAACAAATAGGATGAAAGGTCAAGGTAAAAATACATTCAGCCTTTCTTATCTGAGAAATGAACAAAGTAATTTTCAAAGATTCTGAAAACTAGGAAGAAAGGAGTCGCTGAGACAGTAATAGAAGGCAGATTATTTTTGGATCAGATCATCAACATCTATTTATAATGTAGTATCAACAAGAAGTCACTGAGGCCACTTGAGGCAACTGTGGTAGATGTTAAGCATAAACACACTCTGTGCTATTTATCAATTTTATGTATGCTATGACAGCTAAATATTAGTAGAAGGCCTGAGATAGCCTGATTTCTCTGATTTAAAAAAATCCCCAATTTTCAGTTAATAAAAAGTAACCCCAAATCCACGTTTTCATGATTAAAATTAAACACCACTATATACATATCTATATATTAATGGTATTTCATAGATTCATAGATTGTAAGGGCCTGGAAGGGACCTTGTAAGATCATTGGGTCCAGCCCCACTGCACTAGGCAACAAAGACAACTAGGGTCAGGTGGCCCCAGCGAGGTGACCAAGCAGTTTCCTCTTGTAGATTTCCAGGGCAAGTGATTGCACCACCTCTGGAGGGAGTTTATTCCACAGTCTGGACACCCTAACTGTGAAGTTTTTCCTAGTGTTAAGCTTGAAATAGTCTTCCAGGAGTTTGTGGCCATTCACTACTCCTGGTTTTCCCCAAGGGTGTTCTAGTGAACAGTTGATCACCAAGCCCTTGATGTAGCATTAAGCTGCTACCAAGTCCCCTCTCAGACTTCTCTTTTTTAGGCTGAAGAGGCCCAAGTCCCTCAGCCTTTCCTTGCATGGCTTGCCTTGTTTCATTTTAATCATGGAAAAATGTGCATTTGGGTTTCCTTTTTTTAAACCAAAAATTGGGGACTTTTTAAATCAGAGAAAACCAGGATCCCTGCTGATGACCCATCCAGCCAGAAGTTTACTTATGAGGGTTCTCTGGACTGGTTTCCAGTGACTGCTTTTGAGACTGCAGTTTCTGGTGGGTCTGAGAGCAAAATCTTGGGATGAATCTGGAATAGCCTCAGTAGTAAACTTCTGGCTTTGGAAAGGATCATTCGACTTAGGTGTGCAGGATATGGGCAGAGCCTGGAGATGGGGAGTGTCCAATTAATACAGGGATAATGAAGAGGGGTGCAAAATGATATGACAATAACTTTGTTGTGCTTTGACAATCTCTCAATTCCAGAAGGACTACACTGTGAGCCACTGTAAATTAAAAGTAATTCAAAAGATCTGGCTACACTGGTCCTAGTATTTCAGTAATAGACTTGAAACATTAAATGGTGTTTAGCTGTCGCCACTATATGATGTATGAATTAAATAAAGAACAGAACCTAATGGGGAAAATATAAAGTATCACCTTTCTGCAAAACATCAGCAAATCCAGGATCTTTCAAGTTGGTTCATATTAGAGAAGAAAGCAATGCCCTGAGCATTCTGTAAATGCTACTTGTTTATCTTACACTATGTACACTAGTCACACAGCATGCATTGTGGGATTTCAACATGAAGAACTGACTTCACGTATATAGATTAAAGCAGAGAGCAAACCTTCTTCCTATGATACAGTGTTTCTCAAAAGACTGCTATGAAAAAATCTTGTAAAACTTTCAAACATTGTCGTTTGTTGACTTCTCCTATACCAGTACATGAAATTTAACAGTCCCATATGCAAATACAGATATAGATAGCGTAGGGAGGTAAATTTTATTATAGTTATTTTATAGCCAAAACCACTGAACAAGAAGTTGTGGTCCAAGCAGTTTGGACCAGAAGTAGCTTTCCTAGAGATTTTAATTGTATTTCTAACCCTGATTTCCATGGGATTCACAAATGCTGGGATCCCATGGGATTACTGAATTACTCATGCAATAATACCTGCTAAATATTTTAAAGTGATACATATTGTGGAAATGTCTGCATCTTAGTCCTGTGTTTAACTTACTAGACTATGTGATTTTGGAAACACGTCCTCCAGAAACTTCATCTAATCCATATGTATAAATTCTCACATGAGCAATCCTTTCTAATTTAAGCTTTGCCATAAATAATTTCCAACCTCCCCCACCCCTCACTTTTAAAAAAAAATGCTTGAGGTGTGCAATATCACCCAGAATGCATGGGAAACTAATTATGCACTAATCTTTTGTGAAAATAATTCTGTGACTCGCAGAGAAGATGGAACCTTTACCAGTCAATTCTAGGACACATATTTTAACCACAAGGCTTTAACGACAAGAGCAGATGCCAGTATTTCCTCCAACATATTCAATAGAAAGATAGCACAACCTCTGTGTACTCTATCATCCATTATTTACTCTGTTTTATAATAATGTGGCAGAAAACTGTATTTTATTAGGCTCCTGATTTATTCAGTCTGTTACGCAAAACAGACCCCTCAGGGATCTTAGGCAGAAGAACACCTAGTTTATGGATTCCAACAGCTGCTCATTCTGTCAAAAATAAGATAGTTTTGAGTATGGACAGAAGTATAACTTCAATCATAACACAACCTCATGACCATGCTAGGGAGTACCTCACTAAAGCACAGCATTCCCTCTCCATGTACTAGGGCTATGAAAGCTTCACATCGCAATTTGGATTTGGAGACGATTCAGATAATTCTGAGGCCAAATCTATGAATCTGAATTGAATTACTAGAAGCATTAGGCTTTCTGAATTGATCTGGAGCTTCCAGATCAATTCAGAAAAGATTTGGTGATTTGGAGATTCGGCCATAGGATATAATGAGAAATCGATGAAATATCTATACTTTATTGTTTTTTGGCCGATTCAGATGAAACTTTCAGGGATGGTCACCTCTGCTGAGGGCATGAATCCTGCCATGTTTAAAGGTGATAGGTGCTGGGGTTTCTGGGAAACTGCGCCTATCTGGGTTCTAGGGCTGTACACCTCTGGCCGCAGGCAGGCAAAACTCGTGACATGGGTGCTTGTGGGACTGTGCGTATGCTCAGATGCACCCTTTCTGGCACTGGGGCCTCTGCACAACATGGCAGTGTGCCCCCCGTGAGGTCTCTTCCCCCTCTACAGCCTCCGCTTAGCCCACCACTGTAAACAACAGCAGGTCAAAATAACTTAGCTGGCTCGACCCCAATAGCACCAGCAGCATCAAAGGTAGCCAGAAGGAACTGTCACAGAGTCTTTCTTTTTATAAAGGAATTGACAGCAAGAAGTAAAGGTGTAGTGTGTGGTGGCTTATTTTGTGTTTTTATGTTTACATGTTTATTATGAAAAAAAGAAATAGAAAAATATATCTTAGGAAGCTTTTGGGTTGAAAACCCCTTTGTCAGGCTGAGGAAGTATGTGCAGTTGGTGTCTCCTGGTCTTGGATGAAAGGAACAGTACAGAAGCCAGAAGCTGGCCTGGCATGTAATGCAGGCAAGAAAGCCAGTCAGTGAAAATGGAAATGGAGGTGTCATGGGGTGAGGGACAGGCTGGGGAGGGGAAAGGGGTATGTAGCAGAGCAGGTAAAAGTGCACAGGTACCTGGGGAGTCAGATGTCCGGCAGGTTGCAGTGTGTCAGAATTCTACTGTGTATATTCAGTCAATGAGTTTCCGTGTTGAGCCAGCTAAATTATTTTGACTTGCCATCATTTACAGTGGTGGACCAGGCCAAAGTTGTAGGGGAGGAGGAGACCTCACAGGGGCACACTGCCATGTTGTGCAGAAGCCCCAGTGCCAGGAAGGGCATACTTGAACACACACAGTCCCACAAGCACCCATGTCACAAGTTTTGTCTGCCTGTGGCCAGAGATGCAGGGCCCCAGAACCCAGACTCTCCATGCACCTATCTCCTTGGCAGTTGGCAGGCTTTGTGGATGCAGCAGGCCCTAGCAGGCTTACAGTTTTCACCACCCCCTTTGCCTTAACACATACACATAACACAAATTTTGCTTATCAGCAGCTTGAGGTGCAGTTTCCCAGAAACCCCTGCACCTATCTCCTTGAAACTTGGCAGGCTTTGTGGACTTAGCAACAGCTACCATCTCTGCAGTTTTTACCTCACTGTGGCTTAACACACACATGTGATATGAGTTTTGCTTTAAGGACTTTGAGATGCAGTTTCCCAGAAACCCCCACACCTATCACCTTGAAGCTTGGCCTGCTTAATGCCCTCAGCAGAGGCTACCCTTCTTGCAAGTTTCATCCAAATCAGCCAAAAATATCAAAGGTATAGATATTTCATTGATTCCCCATTATACCCTATGGCCAAATGGCTGAATCTTTTCCAAATAGATTTGGCCAAATCGAATCAGAAAAGGGATTTGAATCTCCAAATTGAATTGGCCAAATCTGCATTGGCTGAATCCAAATTGAATAGTTGCCTGTTCATGCAGGCCTACCACGTACCCCAACCCCATAGGAAAAAAAAATGTAATGCAACCACCTTTAGAGTATCACTGGACTAGAGATTAGAGCTAATAAACACATCTGAGACAGAACTTATTGTGAGCTTGTAACAATACTTTAAAGGTTAACTTACATTTTATCTTTATGGGCCTAAGCGGGCACTCAGGTAGCCATTTAAATATCCTTTCTGGTGTTTAACAGCTTCTAGATTCTTTTTCTACCAATGGTGGAATAACATCATTAGTTATGTATTTACCTTATGTGCCTAATGGAAGTAAAAGAGAGGGGAGTCCTACTCTGCCCTGACTTCTACTACAGATATTATTAATTATTTATAGTGTTATGTATGTATAGATAGTATTTATCAGTTAGGTTTTATTTTTTCAGGGTGCAACAGAAGGACTAGGTGTTTTGAGGTTCACTTGCTGAACTAGCTAGCATGGTCAGGAGGAAGTTTTCTTAAGTCAAAAAAGCATCCATGGAATTCAGATGAGTCCAGAGTTAGGCAGCAACTGAGCAGGGGTTTTCAAGATTATAGTTTTAGATTTAGCTGCTGCGCTCTGAAAAATCACCTGGCAGTCATGCATATAGGTGACTGAACACGTTATCATATCTTTTCCTGATTTGAGAAGATAACTGATAAACAATTGGGACAAATGCCAGAAGCACCTAAAATTCTCTTTTTTTGAGTATTCTTAAGAATAGTGAGACAAACTTGTCAAAGTTACTCACAGCAGTTCACTGAAAATCACAGACAATTAACAGTGATTATATGAACAAGATGATCTTTCCTTTTAATACACACGCACAATATAACAGCCTAAGAAGGCATCCTACAAATATTGTAAATGCTTAATATGAAAAGCCCTCTATGCTAAGACCTTAAGTAAGTTTCTACATAATACATTAAAATCCTTAGTATAAAGGACAAAAAGATAGATTTTAATGGAGGCACTGCTATATACTCAGCATTAGCTATGTGAAACATTATAACTTAGCACTTTCTAGACGATACTGGTAAGGTCAACTTAGCATGGTAAAATACTTGCAAGTTGTGTTTCTGCTGACAAGTTAATCTTTTACTCACAAATTTTTACAAAACTTTAGAGGTGCATCAAACAATATACACACTGTTTACTCACAGTAAAAGTGATCACTTGCATAATGGTGCCTCAAAATGTGCTTTCCAAAAGATTTTTAAAACACTTCTGCACAGAGGTACAAGCAGGTTCTGTACCCTGAGCAAGAGCAGTGGACAGGTTGGTGATGATGACAGTGACTGCTGTGGCAGACCAGCAGTAGCACCAGCTGCTGTTCCTGAAATCCCTCTGAATCAGATACCAAGGGTTGCTGCCCTGGTCCCCTAGTTACATTATTGCTCCTGTCACATATGATTTTAAAAAACAAAAAATATATATTTGTATACCTTAAAAGGAGTTTGAAAATGTGTATGTAATTACAAACAAAATGTGCATTTAGTATTTGAGCATTCTAAGTCAGTATAGACGTGGAGATATAATCAAGGGATCAATCACGTTTTAAATGACCCCCTTTTCAAAAACATAATTTTACTGCTTTTCATTTTTCCATGTTAATTCTACACTAAGGTCTAGGTTTAAATTTCATGCTACAGGAAGAAAAATAAGCATTGAACACTGAAAGCTATATCCTCAGTTCATGATGTGGAAATTCAGACAGGATTACTGTTTTCCTATCAGAAGCGCTTTATTTTGCATGGTCACAGGAGAAAAAGCAAGGGGCAGCTAATTCTCAACAAGAGCAAAGCACAGACTTCTTTGTATATTGATAAGTCACATACAGATCTGCCTGCCCCGTAACATACTCTTGGCAGACGGGCAGTGACTCATTCTGGTGTCTTGCTGAACCAGGCACGTTTTCTCAAGCTGTTTCCTGATAAGCTTATCCTGAAGGCCACCATTTGTTCCTGCTCGGCCTTCACCCACATCCCCCGTCCTGCGTCGACACGTATACACTTCTTTCAGTACTTTTCCATTCCTCATCGCTCATGGAACTATACTAAGTTCAATAGAAAACATCACTTTGTACCACAGCAATATGTGGCCTGACTATACAAATAATATAGATTTACTATGCAAAAGGATACTATTGTAGTTTTAGAGTGGTGTAGATACACAATAATTTTTCCTATCAGTTCATTTGCTATATTACCATATTTTCTAGTACATAGCACACAACTTTTTTCTGTAAAATTAGCCTCCAAAACTAGATCACATGTATTAAGTGGGGAAGCTGATTTCTTGCTTGAGGTAGAAACTCATGCTTCAATTCTTACTTTATAATTTATAATGCAGCAGCCCTGGTATTACAATTCAGGAACCTAAAGTAGTCAATGGCCCATTAATGGCCAATTGTTCTTTACTTCACAGGTGTTAACAATCCTTTTTAATCATTTCTCCAAGCTAACCCTTTTTAAGGCAATTTTGCAATCTCCTAGGGCTTCTTCTTTCCTCCTATTTCACAGCTCTTTAGTTCTTTTCAAGATCCTAGATCTAACTATGGAAGCAAATCTTCATCAGCAGGGATCCTGGTTTTCTCTGATAAAAGAACATCTCCAATATTTTTATTAAAAAAAGGAACCCAAAATCCACATTTTTCCATGATCAAAATGAAATACCACTATACAGTAAAATCTCCACTATCCATAATTTAACTAACTGGAAATTCCATTAACCACAATTTCTGGCTGGCTGGCTGGCTGGCTGCAAAAGGGGAAGTGGGGGAAAGCTTGCACACAGTGGTGGCCACTGACACCCATCACCCTGTGCTGCTGCTACTTTGCGTAAGGCCACCGCCACCCCTCCTGCTCCACATGTGGCCACTGCCACCACCCACCATCCTGTGCTGCTGCTGCTCCACTGCTAATATATATATATTAGTGGTGTTTCATTTTAATCATGGGAAAATATGAATTTTGGGTTACTTTTTTAATTCTGAAGGTGGGGGATTTTTTTTTTTAATCAGAGAAAACCAGGATCCCTGTTAATCAGTAATCAGGGCTTTAGTTAAGCAGGAAAAGAAGGGTGAGTCATCTGAAGGTTAGGCTTTGTCTCTGCTCTTGGCAGTCATAATTCTGGAACACATTTTTTTTTGCTTCCCAATGCCTTTCAAAAACAAGGTTCATATTTGGGGCATGTTATATGAAATGAAATATGGTCTATGTCAGGAGTCGGCAATTCCTTGGCATACATGCCAGAACATGGCATGTGAGGGCATTTTGCTTAATATGCCACACCAAGCCTTGGCTCTGAACAGGCCCCTGCCACTGCCTGTGGAGCCCAGGCTGCTCACAGCAGATGGTGGGGAAGCTGCAAGCCCTGCTGTGAGCAGCCCTGGCTCCATGGTGGGCTATGGGGACCTTCCCAGACCCCAGGCTGCTCTCAGCAGGTGGACAGCCCTGCTGTGAGCAGCTTGGGCTCCATGTCAGCTGGCAGGAGCCTGCCCAGAGCTGCAGCTGCTCACAACAGGTGACACAGAGGTTGCAAACCCTGCTAGAGCAGCCCAGGCTCTGTGACAGGTGGCAGGGAGCCTAGGCTGCTTACAGCAGGCTCCTGGGAGCTGGGAGATCTGGATCCCCAGCCCAGCTCATTGCTTGTGGTGGCTGCATGCATACCTCTGCAAGCATGGCAGGGAAGGGATCAGGGATGCACTGCCACAACAACCATTGGGTCCCCAGGATATAAAGTACTGATACATACACACACACATATGTGTATGTACCACATACACGTGTGTGTGTGTGTGTGTGTGTGTGTGTGTGCGTGCGTGCATATTATAACACTATAAATAACTAATTATATTTGTAGATAAAGGCACGGCAAAGTAGGTGTTTCATTTTGATCACGGAAAAATGTGGATTTTGGGTTACTTTTATAAATGGAAAATTGGGGATTTTTTTTTAATGAGAGAAAACCAGGATCCCTGTTTATAACTGTATGATGGAATAGAATAATTTATTATGCATGTATCTTATGTGCATAATGGAATTAATTGAGATTAATTCCTACTCCGCCATGCCTTTAACTAAAATATAATTAGTTAGTTATAGTGTTATAAGATGTGGTACACATACACACATGCACATACAAATAGGTATATGTGTGTGCATGTGTGTGTGTGTATACATATATGTATCAGTAATATATATATATATAATATTACATTGTAAAAATATATGTATCATAAATATACATATATGGTGCTTCACTTTGATCACGGAAAATGTGGATTTGTGTTAGTTTTTTTAATTGGAAAATTGGGGATTTTTATTTTTATCAGAGAAAACCAGAATCCCTGGTTATAAATAGTATCTAGAAGTTGCTAAATGTCAGAAAGGGCACTTAAATGGCCACGAGTGCCCACTTCAGCACATAAAAATGCAGTGGGATTTAGCCTTTCTTTTCTTTGTGCATTATAACATATTTCCCTTTTTCCCCAAGGGATATTGTGAGGATAAATTCTGTATGGCACTCATTTACTACTTGATGATAATGAGACTGTATTCATACTGAAGTATTTTGTCCATCAACATCAGTATTGCCTTCAAATCTCAGGGCATAGTCAAATCTATAAGTGGTTCTTGGGGCTGAGTGGCATTTCAGAAGCTTTTAAGGAACTAGGGAAAACAAATTGTATTATCCTTTAATAAAACTTGAGCTACTAAAATTCTTAGATGTTTGTGAAAATCCTTCATCATCTCCAAATGATAAAAAAATATCATTTTGCTATCATTTAAGAGGCTCTGGTAATTTATGTTCAGATTAGCTGCAGTGTTCATTAATATTTTTACAGGTATCTATTTCTTTACAGAAATTTAAGTTCCACAGTTTACTCTGTGAACTTCACCTATGAGAAAAAAGTGAAATAAGTTTAACAAACGGCTATGTGATGGTTTGAGAAGGGTGAGCAGTGTCATCATGGAGTACAGATGAGAAGAGAGTTTCTAGAAAGCTATAAAAGTGAAATAGTGCCCTTTGGAAAGTTTTACATGCATATTACCAGTGAGACGGATGTCTTCCTTCAAATAGAATTTTGTGGCTCTTAGATTTAGAAAGCAGTGTTTGATTTACACACAAAATATAGTTAAAAATAAATCATGCCCTATAATATGAAGGAGAATTTTGAGGCACTTTGTAAAACATATGGTACGACTAGTAATGCACTTGTCTGTGAGAAGTGCAGGTAAAACCAACAGTCCAATTTAACAGAATTCTAAAAATGGACACATTAAAGAAGATCCATTTCAGGATGTGTATGCACCTCAATTGTTTGCACTTGCTTTCAATACTTTATTATACTAATTAGTTGCTTTATGTTTGAATTGATTCTATGAATGGAAACTCTTTTGTATGTCTACTTGCACAGATACAACTACAGCAGTTATACCTTAGAGTGATGGGGCAGAATTTTATTTCACCTAATGAACCTAGATGGCAGTTACCCAAATGCAAGTGTGATACTTGGTATTTATGATAGGTTTGCAATCCTATCCTACATGCAGTATGGACACACAAGTGTCAACATTGCTGCTGAGCATGCTCAATAGTCTGCATTGTGGCCGGACAGGTACACAGCTGTGTATATGTGTAGGAGCATAAATCCGGAAATTGTAGGAAAGCCACATGATGGAGGGAAAGGGATCCCCCTCATAATAAACATCCACCCAGGAAGTGGGAGACTCGGTTGTTGGACTCCCTTACTAGAGTGGGTTTGAACCTCTTTTTTACAGCATAGGGCTCTGTCCACCACACCACAAGTTAGGCACTGTCCCTAATTAAGTACTGTCCTTCATTTTGGAGCTGGCCTTTGGGCACCCAGGAGTGCAATACCTTTAGAGCTGAGAGGAAGAGAAAGAGTTGAACCAAATGTGAGATAGCTACTGCTCTAGAAAAGAAGGGATCCTGCATCTGGGCTGGATTCTTGTTGCCATTGCCCAACTATTCTTCATCTACTTCATCCAATGAATAGCACGTGTGAGGTTCAGGTGCTCAGCTTAAAGGAGTAGTTTGGAGCAGGGACTAGGTAATGCCTAACTTGTGGTAATTAAAACCTGTGCTGGGCAGTCAGTGATATCCAGTTTTAAACTGCCTCTGGATTAAGGGGTCTAGTATTCTGTCATGAATTAAATATTCTGCTTTTTAAATATGACTGCAAACTACACTAATGTGGCACCACTACATGAGGTAGCATACTTCAAGTTTGATTAAGTATCTCTGCATGGTACTAAGTGTTTTGCACATTTATGCCTAAGGCCATAATTCTGCAATGTCTTACACATAATTTTACACATTTACGCATTAATTTTGCACACAGTCAGTAGTTGTGATGTGTATGTATACATTTTAACATGTATTCCAGGTTCAGGGCCCAAATTCTTCTTGCCAAGGTCTGTGGCTATCTGTATTTTTATGGAGTGTCCAGGACAGTTGACACTGTCACATACTTTGCCTCCTCTCTATTATCACATATTATAAATGATAGTATAGAAATGGACTACTAGAATGATCAGAGAAATGGAGAGTGTATCATATGAGCTTTTTTAGACCAGCAAAAGTGAATGATAAAAGGGAATCTGCTTGCTCTCCAATAATAGACACAGGGGAGAAGGGTACACAACAGTTGGGAAGAGACTTTTTTACCTATTAATATAAATTAGCAATTTAGACTGAAATCTAACAAGTTCCTCATGCTAGTGAGAAAGTTTCTAACGTGGATTTCTAGTACAGGTTCTTAGGTCAAAAAACCAAGAAACAACTGAACAAAAAAAAAGAAGCAGAAACCCAAACAAAGTAGCCCCAAAACCTATTTTCAAAATGGAGCACGGCAATTTTATGGAATGTATTATATGATGTGGTGCTGCACATCAGAAGACTTCATGACCCATGAAGTCTTATTCAGCTCACAACTAAAAAAATTGGTCTTTCCATAGATTTAAGCACCTTCCAAAGTTTTTAGATTGTGAAGGAGGGCCGATCTGGATCACTCTTTGGAACTCAAGTGACTGAATTCCTCCTAAATTGGACTGTAGGTATTTATGGGATGAGTCTGGCTCCAGATCTGCATTCCTAAAAGGTTACCCAGCAAGCAGGCAAGAAGGTAGCAGAAGATACCCGGCATTTTTGCATTATAAATGATAGTTTAAACTAGCATTTCTTAATTCTTATGTACATCAAAGCATAAACTTTTCAGTGAGATGCATATCAGTGACCGCCTACAATGGAAGTTGGTGTAGGTACAAGGATCGGTCTCTGTGCAAGAGTTGGGTCCTGAAGAATATAATTTACTCCCAACAGTCCTGATTATCTCATTAAACTAGGGCTGAAATTCCCTTTAATAGCTATAGGAATAGGTCTAAAAATGTATAGCTCAGTCCCATGTGTCTTTCACACTCACAGTTACTAGTGAATTCCATTGGTGTTAGGAAGTACTGGAATACAGGATCAGAGCCTACCAAGATATAGCCCCTATTCTGCAGGTGTTTTGAAACAGTAGTAGAAGGATCATGTTTCTGGGGAATCATGACTTCCTCAGAATTCGACGTTGAAATGTGTCACGTATGTTAAACCAGACTTTTTCATAATGCAAATTCTGTTTACCACAATTACTGAGAAGACATTAAATAGAAGCAAGAAGGAGTTGAATCATACTACACCCACTGAGTTTTTTTGAAAATGGTAATTTATTCAAATTTTAGTCCTTTACAAGCTGAAAGGTAATTATCTTATCAAATATGGGTGTTTGCTAATGCTTAACTATATCATACTGAGATTGACAGGTACCTCATAACAATTTAAAGCTGACCATCCTTTTGCATCTTCCAGTCCCCCAAACCACACAGACAATACAGGATTATAACAGCAGGGGAGGGAAAAGTCCCATTTGGTTTAATCAGGCTTCTTTTAACAACCTTTATATTAGCTTATGCATGCTTCTGGCTAAAATTAAAAATGGCTAAACCCAGGATTTGTGGCAGTGGAATAAGTTAAAATGCTAGACAGGAAACATTTACACAGAACCCCATTTTGGGTGGGGGCAAGGGTAGGGAGGCAGAGGGTCCATAGTTTATTAGGACAACCTATAAAAAAGGACTTAGGTGCTTAAAGTGGAATTTAGGTGAAATTTAGAAATCTAAGCCAAAAGTTGTGACCCTAAACCCCGGCCCAGTCAGATGCTGCCTAACCCTGGGGTCACCTACATTCTACGGATGTTATTTTTTTTAAAAACAAGCAAACAAAAAACCCCTAAACAGCTCCCTAGGGACCTACATTCTGCTTCTGCCCATGTCCCAGAGCACCTTAGTTCTGATAGATTGAGGTGCTCAGGAGCCAGAAGCTAAATGATTATTGCATGCCTAAACCAGGCTGTGTTCCTCCACCTAGGAGCCCTAACGGTATGTCTCAATGGCAGCAATGCCCATCAGCATACCTGCCCACAGACCAACCCACACCCTCTTGTGCACATTTCTAAACCAGAACTATTGGGCATGCCTGAAAATGAACTCTCAACAGTGATTATAGGGAAATGTACCTGAAGTGACGTCACCACTCCATTCCCAGGTTTAGAGCATGCAGATAGGTGTGAGTGAGCAAGGTAACCTTGGAAGCATCCCTGCCAGGACAGCCTGTTAAGCATACTCTCAGCATGCCTAACAGATTGGCTTCACAAAGAATTCAGTGGTAGCTGCAAACAACCAGGCTGTAAAGGTCATTCTGGGATGGGATTACTGTGAGATTGCTATCCTTGGAATGTTTTAACAGGAGGCTTGGCAAATATTTGGATGAGATGGCTTAGATAGGGATGATCCTACCTTTCTCAGTGAGTTCAGCTTGATGAGCTCCTGAGGTTCCCTCCAGCCCTATTTTTCTATGATTTTATTGTCCATTATTTTGATAAAAGCTCTTCTACTGTGCAGGAAGAAATTCAATATTCATTGTATGAGAAAGACCACATGTAGATCCAAGAGAAGTGCTGGTGCTGCTTTGCCCGTTTTACCTTTTGGACCAGAAGCAGTGCTGCAGAGAGTGGATTAATTAGTGCTTTTGACAGTCAGCCATCCTTGGCTTTACACAGGATCAGCTATACCACTGCTGACTGGGAAGGTAGTGTATGTGGAACTACACCATATATTTGAGTGTATTATTGTTGGGCGTAAGTCTGAAGCTCAGACCTGGCCAGAGAATACAAGTGTGAACATGACTGGACCCATCTACATGTGCTATTAAGGTGATTTAATAAACTCTAGCACAGTTTGTATCAGAGTTTATTGCCCTTGGGCACTGTGTTTGCACACATGCCCAGGACTGCAGTATGTTGAGCCAAGCTATAGCAGCCCTAACTGGTAGGGGGCCCCAGGGTTCAGTCTGCCAGCCTGGTGCTGCTGTGACCTGGCTCAATGTGCTGAAGAAGGGCTGGTTGGAGCAAAAGGGTTCTACAGCAGGCACCCTTGTTGGTTGGGCCTAGGCTAGCAGGTAGCCACTGCACTGAAGCACCCTTATGCTCCATACAGCCTTGTCAGCCTTTTCGCATGCATTGCAGTTGAGGAAATAACTCTGCGGTAGGATAGTACTTGTTTTTCAGTACTAGTATTAGTTTACTCTGTCCTAATAGCAATGCATGTGTAGATGGTGACATTTTACTGAGCAGTGAAATAGGTAACGTTGAAGTAAGCATTTTATGTAGATGTCCCCACTATAATTTAATGCTTAGAGAACCTACCTGGGAGATAAGAGTCCTGACATCTAGCCCCTGCTACCAGGACTGTCTATGTGTTTAGCATGAAGTATTCATTGACTACAATGCATAGTCTTTTAATTCAGTAATTTAAAACATTTTTCTACTGAAGGAACGAGGGAATCAAGTTCCCTCAAGGCCTGAATAGGACGTCTAAGCCCTTTCCTCAGTATCCCCTATTGGTTTGTTCTTGGTGTCTCCCCAGTCAGCACACTAGTTGTTTTGAATCCAGTTCTAAGATGACAAGCTTTTCCAATTCATCATACAGGGAAGCAACACAAGATTATATATTCCACTAGAGGAGAGTTAGTGCCTCAAGTAAGGTATTGCAGTGCCTTAGACCCCATTTAGATATAGCACTTTTTTGTGCTAATGACTGGAATACTTTAGCATAAAGAACAGAATTGTGAAATGGCTTTAACATAAAGAACAGAAATGTGTAAATCAGGGGTGCTCAATCTTTTGGCCCCACGGATCAGATGAGGGGTATAGATTGGATACTGGGCCCTGCACTGTCCCCAGCAGGTCCCCCAGGCTGGGATTGATCTTAGGGGACCCACACCATCCTCTACTGATCCCACGTATGAGGCTCATCCTGCACTGCCTCTGCTTGGTCCTGCATATGAAGATCAGGCTCCAGCGGCCCTGTACTACCCTGTACTATCAGAAGCCTCATACTTCCTGTGCCCAGTCCCAATTGTGAGGATCAGGCTCCAGAGGCCTTGTGCTGCTTCTGCTCAGCCCTGCACATTGGGATTGGGCACCATGTAACCGACCTAGCATGCAGGGCTGCCTTCCACAGGGCTCCCCACAGACCCATGGGAGCACCGTGGGCCAGACTGCAAGGTGTTGGGGGCTAGATCTATCCTGTAGATCTAGGTGGGGGTTGAACCTTCCTGATACAGGTAAAGTGAACTAATGGACTCCCCAGTAGAAGTTAATGCTTATCAATGGTGATTTTCAAACTGCTATGAATACTACCAGATACCAGAGGGTTTTCAGGGTTTTTCTGTTGTTTATTTCTTTGTTTTGTTTTGTTTTGTTTTTTTATGAAGACTAACAAGGGTCACTTTTGTAGAACTAATATTAAGAGCCGAGGTAATACCTACCTTCTACTTTAACATACACAAAAAATGTTAATTTACTCATTACTACTTGCTACATGTCACTCAATATGTGGTAGCTAGATAATCATTGGGCATGTCTGTATATGTGCTTTAATGTACAGTAGCTTATGTTAATGCATATTCAAGTATCACTAAAAACATGCTATTCAGTTAATGTGCATTAAAATAAGCTAATGCACATTAAGCATCACTTAAAAACCATGGGCACCTATACACATGTGTGAAGACTGCTCCAACATGTTAGAATTCCAGTGAATCGGAACAGACCCACTTAATTGAGTCTACTGGACCGTGGCAATTTCTGCACTCCAGCAGGCTCCTGTGTCTCATTTTTCAGAGCCCCCATGCTTCAAAATGGTGGGGGGGGGCACTTGAACTAAAGTTCACTGAACAAGTTTTAGTTCAAGTGCCCCCCACCTCCAAGTTGAAGCACAGGACACTGATCCATGAGATGTGGGGTTCTTTAATTAGAGCTGCTCTTAGAGCCACTCTAATTAAAGTGCTGCCCCCACCCCACACTTGGAGCATGTATAAAAGTGCCCAGAGGTACTAGATTCAATGCACATTAACTGAAGCACATAAATGCATGTATAGACATGCCCACTGAGATTTTAGTTAAATACTTAGATGATAGGCTTGTTGAGTATACAAATATCCAGGGAAAAAATCTGTGATAGTAGCCTCACATGATACCAGCTTCCCTTGATACACTTATCTGAAAGAAATGAGCTAAGTAGGCTGCCAGCAAAAGAAAAGAAAAGCACGACTAAATTTTTTTCTCCGTGATTTATATGTAAGCAGACAAAGTCTTCTAGAAAATGAGAATATTGTGTGTGAATATATTTCAACCTATGGATCATTTGCTGCTGTCAGTTATTCAGATATTTGATTGTCAAACCTTTGTATTCCTACTGTGTGATTGCTTACCTTACATTGCATACTATCGTATTCTTGAATTTTCAAATGGATAATTAGTTGTTGGCTAAAAGCCCCTTACTTTTTTCACAAACATCCTGACATTCTCTCTCATGCCATGCTAGTTCACAAGAATGGAATAAATTTAAAAGAAGGTGAAGTATAATTTTAAAAAATGACTAATCTCTTTGTACTATATAGTACAACTCTTACTCAGTCCCAGAGACAGGACTCATAAGTATGTGACTACCAATGGTAATAAATGTGGCATGGCCTCACCTTTAGCTTGCACTTAATACTATGTTCCTTGTCCCATGCTTTTACTGTTTTCTATCTTTCCAGTGTTTTAGGGCAAAGGTCTTATCTTCCTGAGTCTTTATGTGACTTCAAGCACAACGGAACCTCAGTACTGAATTGAGCCTTTGGGCCATTCAGTAGTAGGAATAACAACAAGAATGCATTAATTAATCATTGTTTCTGTTCCTTGATTAGATGACCTATCCCTTATAGACAAGAAGAAAGTCAAAACAGCTCACTTGGGTTTAATTATCACTGTAGAAAGGTGAAGTGTTTTAAAGAATGAATGGTTTCATGAAATGCATCCCAGAGGAATTAAATTAATTAAGACAGATAAAACCTTTCCCTTTCAACTTTTATACAAGACAAATGTGGATCCCAGTTTTATTAGTATCTAGATTCTTACCTGAGAGATTAAACTAGATTATTCTTTAGTAAACTTTACATTCAATTTTATTTTGTTACATTCATAGAAAATAACAATCATTTTGCATATATACTTACATGATAAACATATACTTACACATAAACCTGTGGGGCTTTCTGAAAACAGGCCAACAAAAAATAGCTTCTGATATAAGGTATTGTTTGGGGAGTTTTATTATTTCTTTTTTTCCCCCGCTATCCTCCACTCCAGGGAAAAACAGGGAGTAGTTAAAAAATAATCTGTGGGAAGGGGAAGATGTTGTCCTTTTTAGTTCTAATCTGCTCATTGCACACTCCCTCTTTAATTGGGAAAAGAGGGAAGAGGTGTTTAAAAAAAGTGGGGTCTTTTGATAGTCACTTCTCTCTTCTTTTATATTAATTTAAATACAGTATAGATCATGAGCTTCTGAGCATAAGGCTTGGCTGAGCATTGGGATAATAGAACTAGTTTCAGAAGTCTAGAGTCAGATATCTGGATGTCATAGCCGACCCAACAAACTGGATGTCATATGATCATTGCCTTAATAACTCATGGCGTTTACTTGCAGGAGGTCATCAACCATAGTACATATGTCTTCCCACTAGATTTGGAGGATCTTCGGTAGGTAGCATTGATGGTACTTCTCTAACAACTTTAGATGTCTTCTCTATGTTGTCCATGTTTCAGCTCCACACAATGGTGGGGATCACAGCTGCATGATAAACCATGAGCTTGATTTTGGATCTAGTGTCATGATCTTCAAACACCCATTTCTTCAGGCATCCAAAGTCTGCACTTGCACATTTGAGGTGATGTTGGATTTTTTTGGTCGATGTCAGCCTTCTGCAACAGATGGCTTCTGAGGTGTTGGAAATACTCAATAACCTCCAGAGTCTTACCATGGACCTGGATTACCAGAGCTGGGGACTGTTCATTAGGAGCTTGTTGGTGGAGGATCATGATCTTCTGAATGTTAAGCATCAGTACCATTTTCTTGCATGCCTTGGTAAAGACATTATTGATTCTCAGTGCGGAATCTCAGTGTGGGTTTAGGGCAAGCCAGGTCCCCATCAGGCCACCAAAGCCCCCATCCTGCAAACCTCTCCCAGCAGCAGTTTTATCAGCATTTGCCAATTCTAGGAGCTGAGCAAGTAAGTCCTGGTGGGGGGAGGGTCAAGTAGGTCCTTTGTGGGAGTTGTTTATCTGGTGGTGGGGTGTGTGTGTGTTGGGGGGGATAAAAATAGCTCCTGATCCAAGTGGGGTGAGGTAGAGGCCTCTCCTTCCACTCAGAGCCCCTCCCCCATACAGACCCTGCAAACTCTTCATATCCTGCCAAACCCTTCTGGACCTCAATAACTTCCCCCACCCCCTCCCTGCAGACCCTGCCTGCCTCCCTGATCCCACTAGCAGATTCTACCTGTCCCCTGATTACCAGATCCCCCAACAGACCGTACCTGCCTCCGATATCCTTGATCCTCACCACAGACCCTGCTATCCCCCCAGCCCCTCTGTGGATTTCACCTGTTCCCACTGATCCCCCAATCTCTGCTGTGGATCCTACTTTCCCCCGTGATTCCCCCACAGACCCCCGATACCTCCCAGAACCTGCTTTCCCACTAAATCCCCACAACTCCCTATATGCCCCCACTATCCTGACTTACCCTAGACCAGGTGGCTATTTTTAACTTGATCTAACTTTCCCAAATTTCTATACACGACCATAATGGAATAAGCAAAATAAATCCTGTGAATCTGGTAGTAAATATGATTGTGTACCATTCTTCCATGCTTGTAAGCCTTCAGACACTTGTTTTTTGGCAAAATACATACATACTGTGAGACTGCTGAGATGCAACTTGCCATAAGGAACAATGTGAAGTTCCAGCTCATTTAGATTCTTTTATTAATATGCTTGAGTAGACTTCAAAAGAAAAGAAGGCTTTCCATGGTTATGTAAAAGAGAAAAGGGTTGTCATTACCTTTTCTTAACAGACTTTGGCTAGGAGTTTTATGTAAACTTTTTGAATCATGGAGCTTCAAATAAAGTAAATTTATGTATTGAGCACAGTGAAAGTCTGCTGCCTTTGAATTCCATGACAAATAGTCTTGTGAACTTCAATAGGACAGGGATTCCATTAACATTCTTAACTCCTGACCATATCAAAATTAAGGACCAACAACTGGAACATCAATTATGTTCATAGAAGATACACGATTCTTTATAGGTTTCACTCTTTTCTCTTTGATTATTCTTTACTATGAAAAGATTAAACACAGGGATTTTTTGGAAACAATTCCTCTCTTCCTCCTCCTCTCCATGTGACTAACTCTTTGTCACTTTTAAAATCACATGATAATGTCATTTTTTTTTCTTTTTTTATACCTTCATTCCTTGCCAATTAAGCTTTCACTTTTACCACACATCAGTCACAATAAAATGCTCAAACAGAAAGTGTTAATGATCAGCTGTTATGCTGATTTTACATATCATTGTCAGGATACATTGCACTTGATAATGGTAATAAGATGTAAACGAGATGCTTGACCGAAGATGTTTAGCTGGTAGAAATGCAGACAGAGTAAAATATCATAACATAAAACAGAAACATATCACAAAAAGAATGTATTTAAAGTTTGGAAATTTTACTTAGTGCTTTGTATAAAATTAAATGGGAGTTTTTTTCCAGACATAAAGTGCACTTCAGAAAGAATGCATCAAATTTGAAAAGGGTGAAATAAATGAATAGTCATTAGGGTTACTTGAGGCATGGGAAGAAGGAAAGGATGGTTTTGGTTGAGAGTAGATGGATCCATATTTATGGAGACCTTCAGAGCCCTGGAAAACAACAGAAAATTGGTATAATGATTCAAGGTGTGGTTTGACAATTATGGGTAGGCGATAGGATACAACATTAACAAAGATGTTCTAGAAAGTTCATTAATAGAGCTACTGTGTTGGGCGTACATAGGAAAAAATTTGAGAAAATGGAGAGAAATAAATTTTATCTTGAGTACCTGGATGTAAGAAGAGAAAGAAATAAAGGGCTTACTGTTGATACCAGGGTTGTATCTCTGTGGAACAATACATGTGGTAATGTTTTGATTATCTAAGTAGTTATCATATTTGCCTCTTCCCCAACATTGTGTTGCTTCTTTTAAGTAGGGAAATTCATTTTTTATGTCCAGGTCATACTAGTGGAAGAGCGGTATTCTACATCAAAGATTGTGTTGAATCAGATAGGTTAGATTTTAATTGATAAGAGAGGTACTATAGAATCTTTTGTGAATAGAAATATTGGGTTCCAATAGAAAAAAACCTCCAGCCTTATTTGTAGAGATATGCTATTGACTCCCACATCAGGATAGAAAGTAGAAGCAGTAGAAAGATAGAAATGATAAGGGAGTTGGGAGAGCCTGCAACAGTAGAAAATGCAGTAATAACAGGAAACTTTATCCACAAATAGACTGGTGCAATCTAACATCAGGCTGGGATACAAAGACCAAATTTCTTGATGTTATAAAAGACTGCTTCCTGGAGCAGCCTGTCCCAAAACCTACAAAAGGAAAGGCTGTTCTTGACCTAGGTCTAAATAGTGCACAGAATTTGGTGCAAAGGGTAAGTGTTTGTGGTGGGCTTGCTGGTGGCAACCTGGCTTGCTGATTTGAACCAGTTGTCTCAGGCTGATTGGTGGGGGCATTTCCCTTCCCCACCAATCAGAAGAGGGTGGATGAGAGGCTTGCCTTACCCTGACCTAGGGCAAGGTAAAAAAGAGGACCTGAGAGGGAACTAACCCCTCCAGATTTTCCATTGGTCAGTTCCCAATCTGGGGGTGAAGGTGAAGCCTCCAGAAGGAATAAAAGCCTGCATGCTGAGCACACAGGTGGCTTTGAGGAGGGACGACGAACAGGGCTGCAAAAGTGGGGCAGAGCAGTTGCCCCAGAAGTGCCCAGAAGACACCTCTGCCGAGTGAGAAGCAGTAAGTGGCTGCGTCCCAGCCCCACTGTGGAGGGAGCCATGGTGTCGATTCATAGATCAGTCCACGGATGGTCCGGAGAGTGGGCAGAACCTTGGCGGCTACATGAGGCAGAATGGGTCCCCAACTCTGCATAAGGCAGAAGCCCTCGGTACATAGTTCAGTGCACAGGGCTGGAGAGCTGAGGGGCAATGCAGGTCCCCAACCTGTGAGTGGCAGAGGTCGCACAGTGCACAGGTTGGTGCATGTGACTGGAAGAAAGCTGAAGAAAACCCCATGGTGGCATGAAGCAGAGGCCCTGGGGCACCTCAGGGTGCACTGAGCAGTGGACAGGGCCAAGAAAGAGCTCAAGGGACTCCAGGACTGCATGAAGCACCTTGGGTTCCTGACCCTATGAGTGGCAGGGGTCCCACAGTGCATGGATTGGTGCATGTGGTTGGAAAAGAGCTGAAGAGAGCCCACAGTGGCACAAGGTGGCATGGACCCACATCTCTGCAGGTGGCATTGCAGGGTGCACGAAAGTTTTGGGAGAGTGGGTGGGCCCTGTAGTTTGGGCCTTTCCACTGTGAGCAGCAGCGGGATGAAGTAGAACTCCCCAGCAAGGCAGAAGCTTTGACCAGCCCCACCCATAGAGAGAGAGATGAGCTAAGACCCACTGGAGGGCTGAGGAGGCATCAGTATCTAAGTCAGGGGTTGGGGTCCTCATAGGGGAGAGGCAAAGGTCTCCACAGGGAGGAGGGGTCAAGGGGACTAGGTGGGTAGCATTGTCCCTTAGGGATTACCTATTTTCCCTGTGTATTACTCTTCCATGCGTCATGATTACTGTGCATTGTTGGTACTGGATGTAACTGTTAAGGTTTATGTAAATGATTCAGGTTGCCTTGGGTCCATATAAATGTGGGGTGGGCCATAAGTTGTATTTTCACTGTGAATTTGATATTGTATTATAAGTGGTTTATGTATTGCCTTATGTCTGTTAAATGGTCACCTGCTAAAATGCTGCCGAAAGCCTTATGATTATTACTTTGGATTTGAGAGGTTGCTTATGTGTGGGGCTGTATTACTGTAACCTTATTTACGTATGCTCTAACCATTGTTTATTTATTGTTGGGTCCTATTTAGTGAACGACTTATTATCCTGGTGGTACCAGTGTTTGTTCCCATGCCTGGCCTGCAGGGCCTGGATGTGTAGGGGCTATACACTAATAAGAATATCACTGGGAGTCAAGGTTTACTTTGATAAAGCACCTTCCTCTGTTGTATCCACTTTATCTCTGCCCGTGTATATGAGTAATAAGATTTACTGCCTTAGTAATATAAATTTGTAAATAGTTTTCAAAAATATGTATATGTTTATTAAGTTTATTGGTCCTGTAATTAAAGCTCTGTAAATAGTTGAATTATACTGGGTGTTCATAGTCTCTGCTCTGCTCTGCTCTGCTCTGCTCTGCTCTGCTCTGCTCCGTAGGGGAGGACAGTGAATTGGCTCAGGCTAAGCATCTATGCTCCCAATGGTGAACATACACACACCTCCAAACATCCCTTCAATTGAAGAGGGGGTACAAGCATTGTACCATCCGGGTTACATGTTACTGAGCCACTTGACTATAGTGACCACAATGCAATTGAGTTTACATCCAGGTATGAGGGAAGATTAGAAAATCTACCACAGTAGCTTTTAATTTTAAAAGGGTGGCTACATTAAAATGAAAAAGCTAGTTAGATTAAAGTTAAAAGGGGCCCCTAAATAAGTAAGAAACTTGCAGGCAGCACAGGAACTGCTTAAGAACACCATATTGGAGGCATAAAGCACATACCAGCAAATAAATAATAAATAAATAAAAGAAAGATAACATGGTTTAACAGCGGAGCTGCAAAGGCAATAAACAGAAAAAGGTTTCTTTCAAAAAGTAGAAGTCAAATTCTAATAAGGAAAATAAAAAAGAGCATAAACACTGACAAGGCAAATGTAAAATTGCAATAAGATAAGTTAAGAGAGAATCTGAGAAAAAATTTGCTAGTGATGCAAAAGTTAACAATAAGAAATACTTTAAGTACATTAGAAGCCAAAGACCTACCAGGGAGTCAGTTGGGCTTTTTGATGATCAGAGTCTAAAGAGTTTAAAAAAGGCTGTAAAGCAAATGTAAGGAACTACAGGCCAGTGGGTGTGTCTACACATCCATTTGATCTGGGAGCAGTTTACTCATGAGTAAATTACTCACAAGTAAATTTTCCAAGGCAGACATCTACACATGCAGAGACTCAGGAGAAGATTTGCTGTTTATGGCATCAATTTTCTCCCACCTCTGCTGGCTGTACACCATTTCTCTGCAGAAACCAGGGGAAGGACCTAGCTCCCTGGGGCCAGGACATAGCTCCCTGACACTGGAAGACTCGCTGCTGGTGGGATGGGCTCTGGCACCAAAAACCAGGTGGGAACAATGTCCCTCTGCCCTGGCAGCAAGGAGTTTCTGGCCCTGGCTCTCCAGTGAGGGGCAGGGGAATTGGAAAGGCCTACCCCACCCCTGCAGCTCTTTCCAAGCCCTGTGCCTCAATTGCCCAATGGGGGCATGGGGCTGGGACCTGCTGCTGACTGGGACTGTTCCCAGCCCTTACTTCACAATTGTGGGGTGGGGGCTGGAGATCCTCTTCCCTGCCCAGCTCTGCATCTGTTCACCACCCAGGTCTGTGACCACAGAGCTGGGCAGGGAACAGGCTCCCCAGCCCCCATTCTGTAATTGGGGAGTAGGGGCTTGGAGATCCTAATCTCCTAGCCTGAGCTCCATGGTCATTGGGCTTGGGCTAGAAGATTCTTATCTCCCAGTTCCATCTCCATGGTCACAGGGCTGGGACTGGGAGATCCTTATAAGGACCCCATGACCACAAATAAGGATCTCCCAGCCTCCACTCCCTGATCGTGATCTCGGAGTGGAGTGCTGAGAGCTACCTGCTGTTGGGACAGAGGGATATAGTCCCTGCCCAGTGTTGAGCTCAGGTAAATTTATTTTCATATATTTGCTTTAAATCATTTTACATTTATAATATTAACCTCTTAATCAATATGTAATTGCTTTAATAGTTAGAGTTAACTTTATTTTAAGTTGTGTATTGCTTAGCATAAATCTAACAGCCAGTGATCATTTTATTGCATAAGTTAGCAAGATAAATATAGCAAGATTTAAGAAGTTAAGAAGTAGTGTGTTTGTGTAATAATGTGGTATGTCTGGAATGTTTGAAAAAGAGGCAATGAAAGAATAAAGAGTGTGTGTGGAAATATATGTTGAGACAGTCTGTCTTGTACCCCAGACTAGAAGGATAGAAATAGCCTTCTGTGCTTTAACAGCCAAAGGTTACAGCAATGTCTAAAGATCAGCAGTTAAGGATTGCAAAATATAAGATCAAGTTTTGTTTTAACAGTTGAAGAAATTTCTGACAACAGATGGAAGAGATTGCAGACCACAAAGCCCAAAGAGTCTGTCAATCATAACATTGTAACCAAAGGGGAAGATCATTTCATCATCAAGGGGATGTGACACAGTGATACTCATAAACTTGTGTGGGGAAACAATCACTATAAAGATGGACAAGAACAAAGAGACTCCAGGTCTGTCCTGCACAGAGGAAGAAGTATTGGGATGCATCCAACGTCTAGCTTCTTCCTTGTGGTTAACTTGGCTGGCCACCAATCTAACCCGAGCATCTTGAGAACTGGTAATATCTTTATATTTGCAGGACTTTCTGTCTGTCTCCTTTTGTACGTACATGAATAAATGGGTATGTATCTGTAAGTGTATAGGATAGAAAACACCATATTTTTGTTGTTCTTTCTTTTATTTTGTTTGTTTTGTGTTTTCAATAAATATGGCATAATGCCTTATCCCCTGATAAGATTCCTGCTTGTGTTTAATTCACACTTTATGGCCTGTGCATACAACACCAGGCTCTGCAGGCAGATCCTGCCCAGGCAGCAGGCAGTTCCCAGGGGAAGGGAGCAGTCACCTGTCCCCTGCTGCCCATCTGACTGGGAGCACATTTGTTCCCTGTCAGGTGTCTACAAGAGTGTTACTGTGCAGTAATTAATTGCAAGTAAATTTGCTACTTGCATTCCAGGTAACAAATTTATTCACAGTTAAATCAGTTTACTGTGCTGTAAGCATGGCTACATGTAGACACTCATGCTTAGTTCTCAGTAAGCTGCTTTTCTATGCAGTAAAGTTTACATGTAGATGCACCCAGTGAAACTGTGGCAAAAAGCCACCTTGGTTTCTCCCCCAAAATCTCTGCCCTGTGACACTGTGATTTAAATCTCTGTGCTGTGACCATTCAATTAGGATGGGCCCAGCACACAGGGGCCCACACCCTCAGCCTGTCTCTTTAGGGAACTGGAGCTGGCTGCATTCCTGAGGG
>NW_017729032.1:107047522-107048719 GCF_001723915.1 Gavialis gangeticus
CCCAGCTGTGTTCCTGAGGTGGGATCTCTGAACCCGCCACAGAGCCTAACTTCTGTTCCTGGAAAACTGGTAGAAACAATATTATAAAAAAGAATTGTTCAGCACATGGATGAACATGACTTGCTGGGGATGAATAGACATCGCTTTGTGAGAGGGAAATCATACCTCAAAACCCACTAGCATTTTTTGAGGGTATCAATAAGCAGGGGAATCAAAGGGATCCAGTTGACGTAATATACTTGGTCTCCCAAAAAGCATTTAACAAGGTCACCCATCAGAGGCTCTTAACTAAGGTAGGTAGTCATGGCATTACCAGGAATGTCCACTGGTGGATCAGAAATTGATTCAAGGACAGAAAATGAAGAATGAATATAAATGGTCAGTTTTCAGGCTGGAAAGAAGTAAACACTAGAATCATTCAGGGATCTGTGTTTGGATTGGTATTTTAATATATTCATAAATTATTTGGAAAACAGGGTGAGTAGAGTTGGCCAAATTTCTGGAGGACACAAATTTATTCAAAGTGGTAAAGACCAAGGTGGACTGTGAAAAACTGCAGAAGGACCTGGCACACTTGAGCGAGAGGGCAACTAAATGGCAGATGGAACACAGTGTGTAAAGTGATAGACTTGGGGAAAAATAATCCAAACTATACATACACTGTGATGGGTTCTATATTAGCTGTTACCACACAGGAGAGAGATCTAGGAGTCATTGTGAACTCAAAAAGCCAAACAAAATGTTAGGGTTTTTTAAGAAAACAAACAAAATGGAAAGTATAATAAATTATAAACAAAATGGAAAGTATCATTATGCCCCTTTACAAATCCATGTGTGTCCTCACCTTGAAGAGTGTGGCAATTCTGGTCCCCACGCCTCAGAAAGAATGTAGAAGTACCAGAGAAGGTCCAGAGAAGGGAATCAAGGATGATTAGTGTTATGGAGGGGCTTGCATATGAGAAGAGGCTTAGCTTATTAAGTTTACAAAACTGATGCTTAAGCGGGGGTGGGGGCAGGGAGGGGCATGATAATGGTTAAAATATACTAAGTGGTGAAGAGAAAGTAAATAGGGTTGCATTATTTACTGTCTCTCATAATACAGGAACAAAGGGTCTTAAAATGAAACTCATAGGCAGTAAGTTTAAAACTAATGCAGGAACTTTTTTTTTTTTTTTTTTTTTTTTTTTTTTTTTTTTA
>NW_017729032.1:107048832-107054777 GCF_001723915.1 Gavialis gangeticus
TTTTTTTTTTTTTTTTTTTTTTTTTTTTTTTTTTTTACACAGCATGTAGTTACAGTATGGAACTCATAGTCACCAGATGTTGTGGAAGCTGACAGTTTAGCTAGATTCAAAAATAGATTGGACAAATTCTTGGAGGAGAGGTGCATCAGTAGCTATTGGGCATGGGAGATCAGGAATTAGAACTACCTAGACCTGAAATGCTGGGAGTTGCAAATGAGAGAGGAACAGTGGGGGAAAAAAAAAAACCTTGTCAGACCCAGTTCACTTTTCCTTTCAGCATCCAATCTCTGCCATGGTGTGACATAGGGTACTAGGCAAGATGGACCTATAGTCTGACCCAGTAAATGGCAATTCTTTTGTTCTCATGTTCTGAAGCATGGAGACACTGTATAATGTCCACTGTTTATTTTCCTTCTCTTTCCTGTCCAGCTGCCTGGATGATGGGATGGAGTCCAAAAGGGGTTACACCATGGCAGAGGTGGGAGAGTACAATGATGCAACCTCCCATACTTCACTTCCATTCCTCTGCCACTCAGAGTTTAAAGTTTAAAAGCAATGCAGCAATGGTGGCAGTTCTATAAGGCAGAGCTGACGGTGACAATTGACTTACTAGTTAATTATAATCCACCAGGTTTCTGCTAATTGCTCTTTGCTGTACAGGTGCTAGAAAACCTTGGAGAGCCTTTTTAATGGTTATTTTGCTCCACTAATCAAGCTATCCTCTATTCCACCATGTTGGTATATGTTAGCTGCTCCAGTCTCTCTTCTCCTATTTCACAATCCTGAAGACAGTTTTTAGATCTTTTCAAAATCCTAGTTCTTCCCATGGAGTCCAGTATTCAGCAGCATCCACAGTTTCAGCTTCTGGCTGAACAGCTAAGAGTTGCTGACAATTCAGCTGTAAAAGGGTTGAGAAGGTAACTTATTTAAGCAGGGAATAGGAGGGGAAGAAGTTGATAATTACATTCTGTCCTTCTTCTATGTGCCATAATTATAGAAAAAAATCTTCTCTCTTCATTCTTCCTTCCCAAGAATGGGATGCATGTCTTATATGGGCACGTGTGATATATAAGAAAATACAATGTATTATATATGGCATTTTTTTCATGCATGCCCCCACAATGAGGCTTACCAGACAAATCTAATAACCTGAGGGCAAGATTTTTTTTAAAACTAGAACCACAGCAGCTGCAGTACAATATAGGCCTCTAGTCATTAAAACAATTGTCAGTAGCAGTCCTGATTCCTTCACATATTACCTCTTTGAGGGAAAGGTAGATGGATAAAAGTCATACTGAGATCTTTCAGCAGCCTATGACTCCCTTTGTAAGGGTTAATGATTACATAAACTATATTGATAAACAATTATTTGGCATAATATTAGGATATACACACATACTATATAAAATATACTTTTTAATATGTACCACATTTAATATTTTGGTTCTGGCCTTGCAGTTGAGTCTACAGGGGAGTGCGATTGTAGTGTTGTAAAGTCCTTATGTATTGAAATCCATGGTTACTTATACCTAACCCTATGATAAGAATTCAGAAAAAAAAGAATAACAACTTAAGAAAAAATGTATTAATTAATAAAATATGGGCACAAATCTTCAAACTGATAAACACAAAAATTTAAATGAAAATTCTCTCCCCTCCACCCTCATTTGTGTGTCATATCAGGAATCCTGCTGCCAACACATTCAAGGAAATGGATTGAATTTTTCTAATATCTAAAATGTTTTGGTGTTAATATCAGAAAAAAATATTATATTGGTAATATGTATAATCAACAAAACATTAACATTAAGTGCTGCTGTGTTTCTCTGCATATTTATAGATGGAAAGATCCATAGATAGATAGATACACACACACACACACATTCTGTTTATTTGTATGTACACATACACATTAATGTGTGTGTATACACACACACACACACACACACACACATATATGTATGTATATACAAAAAAAAAAAAAAAGTGTGTGTGTGTGTGTATACACACACACACACACTTTTTTTTTTTTTTTGTATATACATACATATATGTGTGTGTGTGTGTGTGTGTGTGTGTGTGTCTGGGTACATACATATATGCATAAACACACCAGCACTTAATGGTCATATATATAGACACATGCATACAGGCACACATGTCATAGCAGAATTAAAGGGAGGACATAGTGATGACTAGGTTCAGTGAAGGTAGATCGGTGCGAATGAAAAGAACTAAACCACAACTTTTATTGTGAGGAGTAGCGAAATCTCTGAAGACCATTTGTCTCTGAACTAGCTAACTGCCTATTACCTAACCAAGGGACATTTTCCATTTCCCAACTCTTCTAAATCACAGAGCATCTCCAGAGCAGTAGCCCAGGGCACTGTCATTGTGGGGACACAGAAATATCCATCACCACAGCACTACCACCATCTACATCTAGCTGTGCCCCACACACTATTGCTGCCTGTGGCAGGACGGGACCTAGGGGTGCCATGAACTCCCCTAGCGCCCCCTACCTACCATGCCAGATCAGGTTTAATGCACCCACTTTATCTCTCCCGCCACGTCTTTGATGTTAGTATGTTGAAGGGAGGCTGCCTTTCTAACCTTCCTTGGCATGGTGCCTTGATGTATCCTGGCTCTGCCTAGTTGCTCGGTGCCCTCCAACCTCTGGGGCTGCACGTGAGTCCCCCAGTCACCCATGCCCTCATGGGTCCCCGGACTCATCCTCGTTGCCCGCCTGTGCCCTCACAGGTGCCTCCTAGCTTCTCCTGTGCTCTCACCCCACCGGGGCCTGTCTCGCCTTGCGGCCCCCCGCAATCGAGGCTCAGGTGGCCGCAGCCATGCCTGGCCTCCAGACCCCCTTTCTGGGTCCTGTGCCCCACTGGGACTTCACACAATCAGGGCTCAGGTGGCCTCAGCTTTACCTGGCCCCCAGACCCCCTTTCTGGGTCTCGCGCCCCCCTGGGCTTCTTGCCTGCACTCACACTGGGCTCCTCCTGATACTGCCCACACTGGGGCCGGGGTTGGGACACCCCAAAATGCAGCACCCTCTCCAGCACCAGGAATCCCCACACTACTGGGGAACTCCCATGAGGCCTCCTTCAACCCCTACAGCCTCACCCAGTCCTCTGGTGTTACACAACAACAAAACAGAAAACACAAAGCCCCTGGCCTATAACATAAATCCCAAGCCACCCTGGCAATCCTTCATCCATATCCCTATCAGGGTTTCCTCCACCCCGTACCATCATGCCGACGCTGCTCAGGCCATCAGCCTTCTCTGCTAGGCCTGCCTTGCTTGCTCCAGCAGAGCTCCAAGCCTCCTTGGTTGCCAGAGGAGAACTGACCCTTCCAGCCTCAGCCTGACTGTTTATAAAGGCCAGGCCCTGCCCCCTTCCTGTCAGCTGACCAAACTGGTTGCCCCGGCAACCTGCACCTATGCTGCCCTGGTGACTGGCAGCTGAGCTTATACCACTGTTGTCAGTAGCAGGCACTTTAGTGCCCTGCTACACTGCCCCAGTACAAAAATTCTGGTGTGCCTCTGTATGTACATGTACATGCATGCATGTACACAAAACACAGACAATGAGTGTTCTTATAACTCTTTAAATGGTTAGATCAGGGATGGGCAACATATGGACCATGGGCCAAATGTGGCCTGCCAGGCAATTTCATCCAGCCTGCAGGTGCCACCAACTAAGTGTACCCTGCCCAGCCCACACAGCTCATTCCTATGTGCACACAAGGGTTCAGCCCAACCAGCACAGAACTTTTGGGTGGAGTTACTATTGTTAATGTTACAGCCGCAGGAGGACCTGCCTAGCTTCCCTGGTGTCCATAGGCATTTCCTTATCTCCCTGCTGCAGTGCTCACTGTGGGCAGCAGTTAGGGAAGTGTCAAGAGTGTAGGAGGGGGAGCTGCAGGTGAGCAGGAACACAGAGCATGGGTCTGAGTCTGGTAGGAACATGGAACCTGAGTCCAGGAAGGCAGTGGGAGTGCAGAGCTTGGAGCTCGGGTGGGCAGGTTGTGGGGTGTGAAGGAGGGTGGGGAGGTGTGGGACTTCTCCTAAGCACTCCCCCACAGGAAGAAGGGGGCAGGGCTTCTCTCC
Source organism: Gavialis gangeticus (assembly GCF_001723915.1). Lineage (NCBI taxonomy): Eukaryota > Metazoa > Chordata > Crocodylia > Gavialidae > Gavialis > Gavialis gangeticus. Next base: position 107,052,950 of record NW_017729032.1, read on the forward strand.
ATTTCTGGTTGAGTCCTGGGACCTGCTTGACAGGGGGCAGCAAAGGCAGCCAGTTCCATTGTGCTGGGCTTTAGGGCTGTGTGAAATTTTGATGGGCATTTCCTTTCAACGCTATTTTGACATGTTTCAAGCTTGAAACAGCAAAATCAAAATGAAACAAAAGGCTTAAAAACAGCTTTGAAATGAGACAATGGCATTCAAAACTTTTAGAAAGTTTCAAAACATTTTGAGTTTCCAAGCTGCACTTGCTTGCAGCTAAAGAGAAACAAAGGAGGGAGGGGGAAGAGAGGGGAAGGATTGCTCTGATATTGACATGTGTAGCTGACCAGTGACTATGCTCCTTTCCTGAGGTCCATTTCAATCTAGTGCTCTGGGGAAGGGACAGAAAAACAGTATAAAAAGCATTGTTTGAACTGAGCTTTCTCTGTGCCTTGGGGTCAGCTTACTGAACTGTGTCTTCCAGCAACTCAGCAGCATCAGAGCTATCACTTCCTACTTGCTAGCCTGTTTCTAGCATGGGGAATCCAATACCTTTTGCTTTCCTAATACCATTTATTCCTTTCTATTTATTCCTTTGCCAAAATGCTGTTTTTATTTTTATTAATCTATTTTGATCCTTTCCCCTCAGAAAAGAAATCTGTGCTTTCTCTCATGGTGTGCATTCCATTCACTGTGCAGGGAAGCACAGCATATATTATAATATACAATTTATACAGGAACACATACATACATTTATATATTTTATTTATTACATACATACATGCATACATTACATAAATACATTCATACAATTATCTACATGTATTACATAAATACTTATTACATAAGAGAAGAACACAGATTTTCCAGCACACCAAACACACTATGAAACACACTATGAAATGTGCTGGAAAGGCAGCTGGGAATCCTTCAGGGAGGAGTGGAAGAGTGGGGTAGAGAGAGAGCTGTAAGTCCCCTCCCCCCAAAACTGAGGCACAGCCTCTTTCCTACAACAAGCAGGCACATGAGGATTCTGGTTCTACTGGCAGTAAGGAGAGGGGAACTGCACCACTGCCAGAGTCTGTATCCCCTCCAAGAGCACCAGACATACCCTACCCACCACTGCCATGATCACGAGCAACACCAGCATGCCAGTTTCCTCCACCCCCATTTCACTTCTCAGCCTGAGCCTTCCATAAGAGCTGGATCTGGATCTGGATCTGAGTGTCCTACGAAGGGAATTTCTGGATTGGATCAGTGGCCCCTTTAACAGAGCTGAATATGATACCATCTCCCAGATCTTGGTGGTCCTCAAGCCCATCCTCGATGCCACCAAGACCCTCAGTGCTGCTGATGCCCTCCTTAGCCAGGTGATCCCTGTAATGAGGGCATTTCAGAGCCAAATGGTGAGCTTCCAGGAGAGCAATGTTCCTGGCTGGGGCAAGCTGCTGTCACCATATGTGCAGGTACTGGTGAGGTGGCTGAAGGAGGGCATCAGGAAACGGCTTGATCCCTTGCAGTCCAGTACAGTCCATGTGCTGGCTGCCATATGTTGCCCAAGGGTGACAGGCAGCATATGCAGCAACCAAAGCCTGAATCAGTGGATGGAGGTGCTGGTGAAGAGAGTCAGGGAGGCAGAACAATGGAGGCAGGGGGACATGGAAGAGGAGGATCCACTGTACTGTGCCAACACACCATCCACCAGCCAGTCTCCTCCTCCACCACATGCACTGCCAATGTGGGCCAAAGGCATGGCATCCATGGTGGGGTCAGGACTTGGTGGTCACCAGATCCCACCATCAGGCAGGTAGCAGTCAGAACTTGGTTGCTGCCTATCTCACTGAGGACA